>NW_027478393.1:959905-1306155 GCF_051014685.1 Ptiloglossa arizonensis
AACTCGGGATATTCCTGTTGCATCTGACAGCAGAAACACGCCCGATTACAACGGTACGTGTATTTTTGACCTAGGCCATTCCAGTTGTTGGTTTCGAGTATCAGACTTGCGAAAATTGTGATGGTTTCTCAACCATTCCTTAACTTCAAACTCCCATATCTCGCGAACGGATAGACGAACTCGAGAATATCCTATTGCATCTGAAACCAGAAACTCGCCCGATTAGAACGGTACGTGTATTTTTCCCCAAGGCCTTTGTAGTTATTGGTTTCGAGTGTCAGACTTACGATAATTTTGGTGGTTTCTCAAGCATTCCTTAACTTCAAACTCCCATATCTCGCGAACGGTTTGACGAACTCGAGAAATTCCTGTTGCATCTGAAAGCAGAAACTCGCCCGATTTCAACGGTATGTGTATTTTTCCCCTAGGCCATTGTAGTTATTGGTTTCTAGCATCAGAATTGCGAAAATTTTGATGGTTTCTCAACCATTCCTTAACTTCAAACTCCCATATCCCGCGAACGGAATGACGAACTCGAGAAATTCCTGTTGCATCTGGAAGTAGAAACTCGCACGATTACAATGGTGTGTGTATTTCCCCCCTAGGCCATTGTAGTTATTGGTTTCGATTATCAGAGTTGTGAAAATTTGGATGGTTTCTCAAGCATTCCTTAATATGAAACTACCATATCTCGCGAACGGATTGACGAACTCGAGAATTTCCTATTGCATCTGAAAGCAGAAACACGCCCGATTACAACGGTACGTGTATTTTTGACCTAGGCCATTCCAGTTATTGGTTTCGAGTATCAGACCAGCGAAAATTTTGAAGGCTTCTCAAGCATTCCTTAACATCAAACTCCCATATCTCGCGAACGGATTGACGAACTCGAGAATTTCCTATTGCATCTGAAACTGGAAACTCGCCCGATTACAATGGTATGTGCATTTTTCCCCTATGCCTTTGTAGTTATTGGTTTCGAGTATCAGACTTGCGAAAATTTTGATGGTTTCTCAAGCATTCCTTAACTTCAAACCCCCATATCTAGCGAACGGATTGACGAACTCGAGAAATTCCTGTTGCATCTGAAAGCAGAAACACGCCCGATTACAACGGTACGTGTATTTTTGACCTAGGCCATTCCAGTTATTGGTTTCTAGTATCAGACTTGCGATAATTTTGATGGTTTCTCAAGCATTCCTTAACTTCAAACTCCCATATCTCGCGAACGGATTGACGAACTCGAGAAATTCCTGTTGCATCTGAAAGCAGAAACTCGCCCGATTTCAACGGTATGTGCAATTTTGCCCCAGGCCATAGTAGTTATTGGTTTCGAGTATCAGACTTGCGAAAATTTTGATGGTTTCTCAAGCATTCCATAACTTCAAACTCCCATATCTCGCGAACGGATTGACGAACTCGAGAAATTCCTGTTGCATCTGAAAGCAGAAACTCGCCCGATTACCACGGTATGTGTATTTTTCACCTAGGCCATTGTAGTTATTGGTTTCGAGTATCAGAGTTGTGAAAATTTGGATGGTTTCTCAAGCATTCCTTAATTTCAAACTCCCATATCTCGCGAACGGATTGACCAACTCGAGAAATTCCTGTTGCATCTGAAAGCAGAAACTCGCCCGATTTCAACGGTATGTGCATTTTTGCCCTAGGCCGTAGTAGTTATTTGTTTCTAGTATCAGAATTGCAAAAATTTTGATGGTTTCTCAACCGTTCCATAATTTCAAACTCCCATATCTCGCGAACGGAATGACGAACTCGAGAAATTCCTGTTGCATCTGAAAGCAGAAACTCGCCCGATTTCAACGGTATGTGCACTTTTGCCCCAGGCCATAGTAGTTATTGGTTTCGAGTATCAGACTTGCGAAAATTTTGATGGTTTCTCAAGCATTCCATAACTTCAAACTCCCATATCTCGCGAACGGATTGACGAACTCGAGAAATTCCTGTTGCATCTGAAAGCAGAAACTCGCCCGATTACAACGGTATGTGTATTTTTCACCTAGGCCATTGTAGTTATTGGTTTCTAGCATCAGAATTGCGAAAATTTTGATGGTTTCTCAACCATTCCTTAACTTCAAGCTCCCATATCTCGCGAACGGAATGACGAACTCGAGAAATTCCTGTTGCATGTGAAAGTGGAAACTCGCCTGATTACAAAGGTATGTGCATTTTTCCCCTATGCCTCTGTAGTTATTGGTTTCGAGTATCAGACTTGCGAAAATTTTGATGGCTTCTCAACCATTCCTTAACTTCAAACTCCCATATCTCGCGAACGGAATGACGAACTCGAGAATTTCCTGTTGCATCTGAAAGTAGAAACTCGCACGATTACAATGGTGAGTGTATTTTCCCCCTAGGCCATTTTAGTTATTGGTTTCGAGTATCAGAGTTGTGAAAATTTGGATGGTTTCTCAAGCATTCCTTAACTTCAAACTCCCATATCTCGCGAACGGATTGACGAACTCGAGAATTTCCTATTGCATCTGAAAGCAGAAACTCGCCCGATTACAACTGTACGTGTATTCTTCCCCTAGGCCTTTCTAGTTATTGGTTTCGAGTATCAGACATGCGATAATTTTGATGGTTTCTCAAGCATTCCATAACTTCAAACTCCCATATCTCGCGAACGGATTGACGAACTCGCGAAATTCCTGTTGCATCTGACAGCAGAAACTCGCCCGATTACAACTGTACGTGTATTCTTCCCCTAGGCCTTTCTAGTTATTGGTTTCGAGTATCAGACATGCGATAATTTTGATGGTTTCTCAAGCATTCCATAACTTCAAACTCCCATATCTCGCGAACGGATTGACGAACTCGCGAAATTCCTGTTGCATCTGACAGCAGAAACACGCCCGATTACAACGGTACGTGTATTTTTGACCTAGGCCATTCCAGTTGCTGGTTTCGAGTATCAGACCAGCCAAAATTTTGAAGGTTTCTCAAGCATTCCTTAACTTCAAACTCCCAAATCTCGCGAACGGATTGACGAACTTGAGAAATTCCTGTTGCATCTGAAAGCAGAAACTCGCCCGATTACAACGGTACGTGTATTTTCCCCTAGGCCATTGTAGTTATTGGTTTCGAGTATCAGACTTGCGAAAATCTTGATGGTTACTCAACTATTCCTTAACTTCAAACTCCCATATCTCGCGAACGGATTGACGAACTCGAGAATTTCCTATTGTATCTGAAAGCAGAAACACGCCCGATTGCATCGGTACGTGTATTTTTGCCCTAGGCCATAGTAGTTATTGGTTTCGAGTATCAGACTTGCGAAAATGTTGATGGTTTTTCAAGCATTCCTTAACATCAAACTCTCATATCTCGCGAACGGAATGACGCACTCGAGAAGTTCCTGTTGCATCTGAAAGTGGAAACTCGCCCGATTACAAAGGTATGTGTATTTTTCCCCTAGGCCATTGTAGTTATTGGTTTCGAGTATCAGACTTGCGAAAATCCTGATGGTTTCTCAACTATTCCTTAACTTCAAACTCCCATATCTCGCGAACGGATTGACGAACTCGAGAATTTCCTATTGTATCTGAAAGCAGAAACACGCCCGATTGCATCGGTACGTGTATTTTTGCCCTAGGGCATAGTAGTTATTGGTTTCGAGTATCAGACTTGCGAAAATGTTGATGGTTTTTCAAGCATTCCTTAACTTCAAACTCCCACATCTCGCGAACGGATTGACGAACTCGAGAATTTCCTGTTGCATCTGAAAGTAGAAACTCGCCCGATTACAATGGTGTGTGCACTTTTCCCCTAGGCCATTGCAGTTATTGATTTCGAGAATCAGACTTTCGAAAATTTTGATGGTTCCTCAAGCATTCCTTAACTTCAAACTCACATATCTCGCGAACGGATTGACGAACTCGAGAAATTTCTGTTACATCTGAAAGCAGAAACTCGCCCGATTACAATGGTGTGTGTACTTTTCCCCTAGGCCATTGTAGTTATTGGTTTCTAGTATCAGAATTGCGAAAATTTTGATGGTTTCTCAACCGTTCCATAACTTCAAACTCCCATATCTCGCGAACGGAATGACGAACTCGAGAAATTGCTGTTGCATCTGAAAGTAGAAACTCGCCCGATTACAAAGGAATGTGCATTTTTCCCCTATGCCTTTGTAGTTATTGGTTTCGAGTATCAGGCTTGCGAAAATTTTGATGGTTTCTCAAGCATTCCTTAACTTCAAACCCCCATATCTCGCGACCGGATTGACGAACTCGAGAAATTCCTGTTGCATCTGAAAGCAGAAACTCGCCCGATTTCAACGGTATGTGCATTTTTGCCCAAGGCCATAGTAGTTATTGGTTTCGAGTATCAGACTTGCGATAATTTTGATGGTTTCTCAAGCATTCCATAACTTCAAACTCCCATATCTCGCGAACGGATTGACGAACTCGAGAAATCCCTGTTGCATCTGAAAGTGAAAACTCGCTCGATTACAAAGGTATGTGTGTTTTTCCCAAAGGCCTTTGTAGTTATTGGTTTCTAGCATCAGAATTGCGAAAATTTTGATGGTTTCTCAACCATTCTTTAACTTCAAGCTCCCATATCTCGCGAACGGAATGACGAACTCGAGAAATTCCTGTTGCATCTGAAAGTGGAAACTCGCCCGATTACAAAGGTATGTGCATTTTTCCCCTATGCCCTTGTAGTAATTGGTTTCGAGTATCAGACTTGCGAAAATTTTGATGGTTTCTCAACCATTCCTTTACTTCAAGCTCCCATATCTCGCGAACGGAATGACGAACTCGAGAAATTCCTGTTGCATCTGAAAGCAGAAACACGCCCGATTACAACGGTACGTGTATTTTTCCCCTAGGCCATTGTAGTTATTGGTTTCTAGCTTCAGAATTGCGAAAATTTTCTGGTTTCTCAACCATTCCTTAACTTCAAACTCCCATATCTCGCGAACGGAATGACGAACTCGAGAAATTCCTGTTGCATCTGAAAGTGGAAACTCGCCCGATTACAAAGGTATGTGTATTTTTCCCCTAGGCCATTGTAGTTATTGGTTTCGAGTATCAGACTTGCGAAAATCTTGATGGTTTCTCAACTATTCCTTAACTTCAAACTCCCATATCTCGCGAACGGATTGACGAACTCGAGAATTTCCTATTGCATCTGAAAGCAGAAACACGCCCGATTACATCGGTACGTGTATTTTTGCCCTAGGTCATAGTAGTTATTGGTTTCGAGTATCAGACTTGCGAAAATGTTGATGGTTTTTCAAGCATTCCTTAACTTCAAACTACCACATCTCGCGAACGGATTGACGAACTCGAGAAATTCCTGTTGCATCTGAAAGTAGAAACTCGCCCGATTACAAAGGTATGTGTGTTTTTCCCCTAGGCCTTTGTAGTTATTGATTTCGAGTATCAGACTTGCAAAAATTTTGATGGATCCTCAACCATTCCTTAACTTCAAACTTCCATATCTCGCGAACGGAATGACGAACTCGAGAAATTCCTGTTGCACTTCAAAGCAGAAACTCGCCCGATTACAGCGGTATGTGCATTTTTGCACTAGGCCATAGGAGTTATTGGTTTCGAGTATCAGACCAGCGAATATTTTGATGGTTCCTCAACCATTCCTTAACTTCAAACTTCCATATCTCGCGAACGGATTGCCGAACTCGAGAAATTCCTGTTGCATGTGAAAGTAGAATCTCGCCCGATTACACGGTATGTGTATTTTTCCGCTAAGCCTTTGTAGTTATTGGTTTCGAGTATCAAACCAGCGAAAATTTTGATGGTTTCTCAAGCATTCCTTAACTTCAAACTCCCATATCTCGCGAACGGATTGACGAACTCGGGAAATTCCTGTTGCATCTGAAAGTAGAAACACGCCCGATTACAAAGATATGTGTGTTTTTCCGCTAGGCCTTTGTAGTTATTGGTTTCGAGTATCAGACCAGCGAAAATTTTGATGGATTCTCAACCATTGCTTAACTTCAAACTCCCATATCTCGCGAACGGATTGACGAACTCGAGAAATTCCTGTTGCATCTGAAAGTAGAAACTCGCCCGATTACAATGGTGTGTGTACTTTTCCCCTAGGCCATTCAAGTTATTGGTTTCGAGTATCAGACCAGCGAAAGTTTTGATGGTTTCTCAACCATTCCTTAACTTCAAACACCCATATCTCGCGAACGGATTGACGAACTCGAGAAATTTCTGTTGCATCTGAAAGTAGAAACTCGTCCGAGTACAATGGTGTATGTACTTTTCCCATAGGCCATTCCAGTTATTGGTTTCGAGTATCAAACCAGCGAAAATTTTGATGGTTTCTCAAGCATTCCTTAACTTCAAACTCCCATATCTCGCGAACGGATTGACGAACTCGGGAAATTCCTGTTGCATCTGAAAGTAGAAACACGCCCGATTACAAAGATATGTGTGTTTTTCCGCTAGGCCTTTGTAGTTATTGGTTTCGAGTATCAGACCAGCGAAAATTTTGATGGATTCTCAACCATTGCTTAACTTCAAACTCCCATATCTCGCGAACGGATTGACGAACTCGAGAAATTCCTGTTGCATCTGAAAGTAGAAACTCGCCCGATTACAATGGTGTGTGTACTTTTCCCCTAGGCCATTCAAGTTATTGGTTTCGAGTATCAGACCAGCGAAAGTTTTGATGGTTTCTCAACCATTCCTTAACTTCAAACACCCATATCTCGCGAACGGATTGACGAACTCGAGAAATTTCTGTTGCATCTGAAAGTAGAAACTCGTCCGAGTACAATGGTGTATGTACTTTTCCCATAGGCCATTCCAGTTATTGGTTTCGAGTATCAAACCAGCGAAAATTTTGATGGTTTCTCAAGCATTCCTTAACTTCAAACTCCCATATCTCGCGAACGGATTGACGAACTCGGGAAATTCCTGTTGCATCTGAAAGTAGAAACACGCCCGATTACAAAGATATGTGTGTTTTTCCGCTAGGCCTTTGTAGTTAGTGGTTTCGAGTATCAGACCAGCGAAAATTTTGATGGATTCTCAACCATTGCTTAACTTCAAACTCCCATATCTCGCGAACGGATTGACGAATTCGAGAAATTCCTGTTGCATCTGAAAGTAGAAACTCGCCCGATTACAATGGTGTGTGTACTTTTCCCCTAGGCCATTCAAGTTATTGGTTTCGAGTATCAGACCAGCGAAAGTTTTGATGGTTTCTCAACCATTCCTTAACTTCAAACACCCATATCTGGCGAACGGATTGACGAACTCGAGAAATTCCTGTTGCATGTGAAAGTAGAAACTCGCCCGATTACCACGTTAGGTGTATTTTTCCCCTAGGCCTTTGTAGTTATTGGTTTCGAGTATCAGATTTTCGAAAATTTTGATGGTTTCTCAAGCATTCCTTAACTTCAAACTCCCATATCTCGCGAACGGATTGACGAACTCGAGAAATTTCTGTTGCATCTGAAAGTAGAAACTCCCCCGATTACAAGGGTGTGTGTACTTTTCCCCTAGGCCGTTCCAGTTATTGGTTTCGAGTATCAGACCAGCGAAAATTTTGATGGTTTCACAACCGTTCCTTAACTTCAAACTCCCATATCTCGCGAACGGAATGACGAACTCGAGAAATTGCTGTTGCATCTGAAAGTGGAAACTCGCCCGATTACAAAGGTATGTGCATTTTTCCCCTATGCCTTTATAGTTATTGGTTTCGAGTATCCGACTTGCGAAAATTTTGATGGTTTCTCAAGCATTCCTTAACTTCAAACCCCCATATCTCGCGACCGGATTGACGAACTCGAGAAATCCCTGTTGCATCTGAAAGTGAAAACTCGCTCGATTACAAAGGTATGTGTGTTTTTCCCAAAGGCCTTTGTAGTTATTGGTTTCTAGCATCAGAATTGCGAAAATTTTGATGGTTTCTCAACCATTCTTTAACTTCAAGCTCCCATATCTCGCGAACGGAATGACGAACTCGAGAAATTCCTGTTGCATCTGAAAGTGGAAACTCGCCCGATTACAAAGGTATGTGCATTTTTCCCCTATGCCCTTGTAGTAATTGGTTTCGAGTATCAGACTTGCAAAAATTTTGATGGTTTCTCAACCATTCCTTAACTTCAAGCTCCCATATCTCGCGAACGGAATGACGAACTCGAGAAATTCCTGTTGCATCTGAAAGCAGAAACACGCCCGATTACAACGGTACGTGTATTTTTCCCCTAGGCCATTGTAGTTATTGGTTTCTAGCTTCAGAATTGCGAAAATTTTCTGGTTTCTCAACCATTCCTTAACTTCAAACTCCCATATCTCGCGAACGGAATGACGCACTCGAGAAATTCCTGTTGCATCTGAAAGTGGAAACTCGCCCGATTACAAAGGTATGTGCATTTTTCCCCTAGGCCATTGTAGTTATTGGTTTCGAGTATCAGACTTGCGAAAATCCTGATGGTTTCTCAACTATTCCTTAACTTCAAACTCCCATATCTCGCGAACGGATTGACGAACTCGAGAATTTCCTATTGTATCTGAAAGCAGAAACACGCCCGATTGCATCGGTACGTGTATTTTTGCCCTAGGGCATAGTAGTTATTGGTTTCGAGTATCAGACTTGCGAAAATGTTGATGGTTTTTCAAGCATTCCTTAACTTCAAACTCCCACATCTCGCGAACGGATTGACGAACTCGAGAATTTCCTGTTGCATCTGAAAGTAGAAACTCGCCCGATTACAATGGTGTGTGTACTTTTCCCCTAGGCCATTGCAGTTATTGATTTCGAGAATCAGACTTTCGAAAATTTTGATGGTTCCTCAAGCATTCCTTAACTTCAAACTCACATATCTCGCGAACGGATTGACGAACTCGAGAAATTTCTGTTACATCTGAAAGCAGAAACTCGCCCGATTACAATGGTGTGTGTACTTTTCCCCTAGGCCATTGTAGTTATTGGTTTCTAGTATCAGAATTGCGAATATTTTGATGGTTTCTCAACCGTTCCATAACTTCAAACTCCCATATCTCGCGAACGGAATGACGAACTCGAGAAATTGCTGTTGCATCTGAAAGTAGAAACTCGCCCGATTACAAAGGTGTGTGTACTTTTCCCCTAGGCCATTGCAGTTATTGATTTCGAGAATCAGACTTTCGAAAATTTTGATGGTTCCTCAAGCATTCCTTAACTTCAAGCTCCCATATCTCGCGAACGGAATGACGAACTCGAGAAATTCCTGTTGCATCTGAAAGCAGAAACACGCCCGATTACAACGGTACGTGTATTTTTCCCCTAGGCCATTGTAGTTATTGGTTTCTAGCATCAGAATTGCGAAAATTTTGATGGTTTCTCAACCATTCTTTAACTTCAAGCTCCCATATCTCGCGAACGGAATGACGAACTCGAGAAATTCCTGTTGCATCTGAAAGTAGAAACACGCCCGATTACAAAGATATGTGTGTTTTTCCGCTAGGCCTTTGTAGTTAGTGGTTTCGAGTATCAGACCAGCGAAAATTTTGATGGATTCTCAACCATTGCTTAACTTCAAACACCCATATCTCGCGAACGGATTGACGAACTCGAGAAATTTCTGTTGCATCTGAAAGTAGAAACTCGTCCGAGTACAATGGTGTATGTACTTTTCCCATAGGCCATTCCAGTTATTGGTTTCGAGTATCAAACCAGCGAAAATTTTGATGGTTTCTCAAGCATTCCTTAACTTCAAACTCCCATATCTCGCGAACGGATTGACGAACTCGGGAAATTCCTGTTGCATCTGAAAGTAGAAACACGCCCGATTACAAAGATATGTGTGTTTTTCCGCTAGGCCTTTGTAGTTATTGGTTTCGAGTATCAGACCAGCGAAAATTTTGATGGATTCTCAACCATTGCTTAACTTCAAACTCCCATATCTCGCGAACGGATTGACGAACTCGAGAAATTCCTGTTGCATCTGAAAGTAGAAACTCGCCCGATTACAATGGTGTGTGTACTTTTCCCCTAGGCCATTCAAGTTATTGGTTTCGAGTATCAGACCAGCGAAAGTTTTGATGGTTTCTCAACCATTCCTTAACTTCAAACACCCATATCTCGCGAACGGATTGACGAACTCGAGAAATTTCTGTTGCATCTGAAAGTAGAAACTCGTCCGAGTACAATGGTGTATGTACTTTTCCCATAGGCCATTCCAGTTATTGGTTTCGAGTATCAAACCAGCGAAAATTTTGATGGTTTCTCAAGCATTCCTTAACTTCAAACTCCCATATCTCGCGAACGGATTGACGAACTCGGGAAATTCCTGTTGCATCTGAAAGTAGAAACACGCCCGATTACAAAGATATGTGTGTTTTTCCGCTAGGCCTTTGTAGTTAGTGGTTTCGAGTATCAGACCAGCGAAAATTTTGATGGATTCTCAACCATTGCTTAACTTCAAACTCCCATATCTCGCGAACGGATTGACGAACTCGAGAAATTCCTGTTGCATCTGAAAGTAGAAACTCGCCCGATTACAATGGTGTGTGTACTTTTCCCCTAGGCCATTCAAGTTATTGGTTTCGAGTATCAGACCAGCGAAAGTTTTGATGGTTTCTCAACCATTCCTTAACTTCAAACACCCATATCTGGCGAACGGATTGACGAACTCGAGAAATTCCTGTTGCATGTGAAAGTAGAAACTCGCCCGATTACCACGTTAGGTGTATTTTTCCCCTAGGCCTTTGTAGTTATTGGTTTCGAGTATCAGATTTTCGAAAATTTTGATGGTTTCTCAAGCATTCCTTAACTTCAAACTCCCATATCTCGCGAACGGATTGACGAACTCGAGAAATTTCTGTTGCATCTGAAAGTAGAAACTCCCCCGATTACAAGGGTGTGTGTACTTTTCCCCTAGGCCGTTCCAGTTATTGGTTTCGAGTATCAGACCAGCGAAAATTTTGATGGTTTCACAACCGTTCCTTAACTTCAAACTCCCATATCTCGCGAACGGAATGACGAACTCGAGAAATTGCTGTTGCATCTGAAAGTGGAAACTCGCCCGATTACAAAGGTATGTGCATTTTTCCCCTATGCCTTTATAGTTATTGGTTTCGAGTATCCGACTTGCGAAAATTTTGATGGTTTCTCAAGCATTCCTTAACTTCAAACCCCCATATCTCGCGACCGGATTGACGAACTCGAGAAATCCCTGTTGCATCTGAAAGTGAAAACTCGCTCGATTACAAAGGTATGTGTGTTTTTCCCAAAGGCCTTTGTAGTTATTGGTTTCTAGCATCAGAATTGCGAAAATTTTGATGGTTTCTCAACCATTCTTTAACTTCAAGCTCCCATATCTCGCGAACGGAATGACGAACTCGAGAAATTCCTGTTGCATCTGAAAGTGGAAACTCGCCCGATTACAAAGGTATGTGCATTTTTCCCCTATGCCCTTGTAGTAATTGGTTTCGAGTATCAGACTTGCGAAAATTTTGATGGTTTCTCAACCATTCCTTAACTTCAAGCTCCCATATCTCGCGAACGGAATGACGAACTCGAGAAATTCCTGTTGCATCTGAAAGCAGAAACACGCCCGATTACAACGGTACGTGTATTTTTCCCCTAGGCCATTGTAGTTATTGGTTTCTAGCTTCAGAATTGCGAAAATTTTCTGGTTTCTCAACCATTCCTTAACTTCAAACTCCCATATCTCGCGAACGGAATGACGCACTCGAGAAATTCCTGTTGCATCTGAAAGTGGAAACTCGCCCGATTACAAAGGTATGTGCATTTTTCCCCTAGGCCATTGTAGTTATTGGTTTCGAGTATCAGACTTGCGAAAATCCTGATGGTTTCTCAACTATTCCTTAACTTCAAACTCCCATATCTCGCGAACGGATTGACGAACTCGAGAATTTCCTATTGTATCTGAAAGCAGAAACACGCCCGATTGCATCGGTACGTGTATTTTTGCCCTAGGGCATAGTAGTTATTGGTTTCGAGTATCAGACTTGCGAAAATGTTGATGGTTTTTCAAGCATTCCTTAACTTCAAACTCCCACATCTCGCGAACGGATTGACGAACTCGAGAATTTCCTGTTGCATCTGAAAGTAGAAACTCGCCCGATTACAATGGTGTGTGTACTTTTCCCCTAGGCCATTGCAGTTATTGATTTCGAGAATCAGACTTTCGAAAATTTTGATGGTTCCTCAAGCATTCCTTAACTTCAAACTCACATATCTCGCGAACGGATTGACGAACTCGAGAAATTTCTGTTACATCTGAAAGCAGAAACTCGCCCGATTACAATGGTGTGTGTACTTTTCCCCTAGGCCATTGTAGTTATTGGTTTCTAGTATCAGAATTGCGAAAATTTTGATGGTTTCTCAACCGTTCCATAACTTCAAACTCCCATATCTCGCGAACGGAATGACGAACTCGAGAAATTGCTGTTGCATCTGAAAGTAGAAACTCGCCCGATTACAAAGGTGTGTGTACTTTTCCCCTAGGCCATTGCAGTTATTGATTTCGAGAATCAGACTTTCGAAAATTTTGATGGTTCCTCAAGCATTCCTTAACTTCAAACTCACATATCTCGCGAACGGATTGACGAACTCGAGAAATTTCTGTTACATCTGAAAGCAGAAACTCGCCCGATTACAATGGTGTGTGTATTTGTCCCCTAGGCCATTGTAGTTATTGGTTTCGAGTATCAGACTTGCGAAAATCTTGATGGTTTCTCAACTATTCCTTAACTTCAAGCTCCCATATCTCGCGAACGGAATGACGAACTCGAGAAATTCCTGTTGCATCTGAAAGCAGAAACACGCCCGATTACAACGGTACGTGTATTTTTCCCCTATGCCATTGTAGTTATTGGTTTCTAGCATCAGAATTGCGAAAATTTTGATGGTTTCTCAACCATTCTTTAACTTCAAGCTCCCATATCTCGCGAACGGAATGACGAACTCGAGAAATTCCTGTTGCATCTGAAAGTGGAAACTCGCCCGATTACAAAGGTATGTGCATTTTTCCCCTATGCCCTTGTAGTAATTGGTTTCGAGTATCAGACTTGCGAAAATTTTGATGGTTTCTCAACCATTCCTTAACTTCAAGCTCCCATATCTTGCGAACGGAATGACGAACTCGAGAAATTCCTGTTGCATCTGAAAGCAGAAACACGCCCGATTACAACGGTACGTGTATTTTTCCCCTAGGCCATTGTAGTTATTGGTTTCTAGCTTCAGAATTGCGAAAATTTTCTGGTTTCTCAACCATTCCTTAACTTCAAACTCCCATATCTCGCGAACGGAATGACGAACTCGAGAAATTCCTGTTGCATCTGAAAGTGGAAACTCGCCCGATTACAAAGGTATGTGTATTTTTCCCCTAGGCCATTGTAGTTATTGGTTTCGAGTATCAGACTTGCGAAAATCTTGATGGTTTCTCAACTATTCCTTAACTTCAAACTCCCATATCTCGCGAACGGATTGACGAACTCGAGAATTTCCTATTGCATCTGAAAGCAGAAACACGCCCGATTACATCGGTACGTGTATTTTTGCCCTAGGCCATAGTAGTTATTGGTTTCGAGTATCAGACTTGCGAAAATGTTGATGGTTTTTCAAGCATTCCTTAACTTCAAACTACCACATCTCGCGAACGGATTGACGAACTCGAGAAATTCCTGTTGCATCTGAAAGTAGAAACTCGCCCGATTACAAAGGTATGTGTGTTTTTCCCCTAGGCCTTTGTAGTTATTGATTTCGAGTATCAGACTTGCAAAAATTTTGATGGATCCTCAACCATTCCTTAACTTCAAACTTCCATATCTCGCGAACGGAATGACGAACTCGAGAAATTCCTGTTGCACTTCAAAGCAGAAACTCGCCCGATTACAGCGGTATGTGCATTTTTGCACTAGGCCATAGGAGTTATTGGTTTCGAGTATCAGACCAGCGAATATTTTGATGGTTCCTCAACCATTCCTTAACTTCAAACTTCCATATCTCGCGAACGGATTGCCGAACTCGAGAAATTCCTGTTGCATGTGAAAGTAGAATCTCGCCCGATTACACGGTATGTGTATTTTTCCGCTAAGCCTTTGTAGTTATTGGTTTCGAGTATCAAACCAGCGAAAATTTTGATGGTTTCTCAAGCATTCCTTAACTTCAAACTCCCATATCTCGCGAACGGAATGACGAACTCGAGAAATTCCTGTTGCATCTGAAAGTGGAAACTCGCCCGATTACAAAGGTATGTGCATTTTTCCCCTATGCCCTTGTAGTAATTGGTTTCGAGTATCAGACTTGCGAAAATTTTGATGGTTTCTCAACCATTCCTTAACTTCAAGCTCCCATATCTCGCGAACGGAATGACGAACTCGAGAAATTCCTGTTGCATCTGAAAGCAGAAACACGCCCGATTACAACGGTACGTGTATTTTTCCCCTAGGCCATTGTAGTTATTGGTTTCTAGCTTCAGAATTGCGAAAATTTTGATGGTTTCTCAACCGTTCCATAACTTCAAACTCCCATATCTCGCGAACGGAATGACGAACTCGAGAAATTGCTGTTGCATCTGAAAGTAGAAACTCGCCCGATTACAAAGGTATGTGCATTTTTCCCCTATGCCTTTGTAGTTATTGGTTTCGAGTATCAGGCTTGCGAAAATTTTGATGGTTTCTCAAGCATTCCTTAACTTCAAACCCCCATATCTCGCGACCGGATTGACGAACTCGAGAAATTCCTGTTGCATCTGAAAGCAGAAACTCGCCCGATTTCAACGGTATGTGCATTTTTGCCCAAGGCCATAGTAGTTATTGGTTTCGAGTATCAGACTTGCGATAATTTTGATGGTTTCTCAAGCATTCCATAACTTCAAACTCCCATATCTCGCGAACGGATTGACGAACTCGAGAAATCCCTGTTGCATCTGAAAGTGAAAACTCGCTCGATTACAAAGGTATGTGTGTTTTTCCCAAAGGCCTTTGTAGTTATTGGTTTCTAGCATCAGAATTGCGAAAATTTTGATGGTTTCTCAACCATTCTTTAACTTCAAGCTCCCATATCTCGCGAACGGAATGACGAACTCGAGAAATTCCTGTTGCATCTGAAAGTGGAAACTCGCCCGATTACAAAGGTATGTGCATTTTTCCCCTATGCCCTTGTAGTAATTGGTTTCGAGTATCAGACTTGCGAAAATTTTGATGGTTTCTCAACCATTCCTTAACTTCAAGCTCCCATATCTCGCGAACGGAATGACGAACTCGAGAAATTCCTGTTGCATCTGAAAGCAGAAACACGCCCGATTACAACGGTACGTGTATTTTTCCCCTAGGCCATTGTAGTTATTGGTTTCTAGCTTCAGAATTGCGAAAATTTTCTGGTTTCTCAACCATTCCTTAACTTCAAACTCCCATATCTCGCGAACGGAATGACGAACTCGAGAAATTCCTGTTGCATCTGAAAGTGGAAACTCGCCCGATTACAAAGGTATGTGTATTTTTCCCCTAGGCCATTGTAGTTATTGGTTTCGAGTATCAGACTTGCGAAAATCTTGATGGTTTCTCAACTATTCCTTAACTTCAAACTCCCATATCTCGCGAACGGATTGACGAACTCGAGAATTTCCTATTGCATCTGAAAGCAGAAACACGCCCGATTACATCGGTACGTGTATTTTTGCCCTAGGCCATAGTAGTTATTGGTTTCGAGTATCAGACTTGCGAAAATGTTGATGGTTTTTCAAGCATTCCTTAACTTCAAACTACCACATCTCGCGAACGGATTGACGAACTCGAGAAATTCCTGTTGCATCTGAAAGTAGAAACTCGCCCGATTACAAAGGTATGTGTGTTTTTCCCCTAGGCCTTTGTAGTTATTGATTTCGAGTATCAGACTTGCAAAAATTTTGATGGATCCTCAACCATTCCTTAACTTCAAACTTCCATATCTCGCGAACGGAATGACGAACTCGAGAAATTCCTGTTGCACTTCAAAGCAGAAACTCGCCCGATTACAGCGGTATGTGCATTTTTGCACTAGGCCATAGGAGTTATTGGTTTCGAGTATCAGACCAGCGAATATTTTGATGGTTCCTCAACCATTCCTTAACTTCAAACTTCCATATCTCGCGAACGGATTGCCGAACTCGAGAAATTCCTGTTGCATGTGAAAGTAGAATCTCGCCCGATTACACGGTATGTGTATTTTTCCGCTAAGCCTTTGTAGTTATTGGTTTCGAGTATCAAACCAGCGAAAATTTTGATGGTTTCTCAAGCATTCCTTAACTTCAAACTCCCATATCTCGCGAACGGATTGACGAACTCGGGAAATTCCTGTTGCATCTGAAAGTAGAAACACGCCCGATTACAAAGATATGTGTGTTTTTCCGCTAGGCCTTTGTAGTTATTGGTTTCGAGTATCAGACCAGCGAAAATTTTGATGGATTCTCAACCATTGCTTAACTTCAAACTCCCATATCTCGCGAACGGATTGACGAACTCGAGAAATTCCTGTTGCATCTGAAAGTAGAAACTCGCCCGATTACAATGGTGTGTGTACTTTTCCCCTAGGCCATTCAAGTTATTGGTTTCGAGTATCAGACCAGCGAAAGTTTTGATGGTTTCTCAACCATTCCTTAACTTCAAACACCCATATCTCGCGAACGGATTGACGAACTCGAGAAATTTCTGTTGCATCTGAAAGTAGAAACTCGTCCGAGTACAATGGTGTATGTACTTTTCCCATAGGCCATTCCAGTTATTGGTTTCGAGTATCAAACCAGCGAAAATTTTGATGGTTTCTCAAGCATTCCTTAACTTCAAACTCCCATATCTCGCGAACGGATTGACGAACTCGGGAAATTCCTGTTGCATCTGAAAGTAGAAACACGCCCGATTACAAAGATATGTGTGTTTTTCCGCTAGGCCTTTGTAGTTATTGGTTTCGAGTATCAGACCAGCGAAAATTTTGATGGATTCTCAACCATTGCTTAACTTCAAACTCCCATATCTCGCGAACGGATTGACGAACTCGAGAAATTCCTGTTGCATCTGAAAGTAGAAACTCGCCCGATTACAATGGTGTGTGTACTTTTCCCCTAGGCCATTCAAGTTATTGGTTTCGAGTATCAGACCAGCGAAAGTTTTGATGGTTTCTCAACCATTCCTTAACTTCAAACACCCATATCTCGCGAACGGATTGACGTACTCGAGAAATTTCTGTTGCATCTGAAAGTAGAAACTCGTCCGAGTACAATGGTGTATGTACTTTTCCCATAGGCCATTCCAGTTATTGGTTTCGAGTATCAAACCAGCGAAAATTTTGATGGTTTCTCAAGCATTCCTTAACTTCAAACTCCCATATCTCGCGAACGGATTGACGAACTCGGGAAATTCCTGTTGCATCTGAAAGTAGAAACACGCCCGATTACAAAGATATGTGTGTTTTTCCGCTAGGCCTTTCCAGTTATTGGTTTCGAGTATCAAACCAGCGAAAATTTTGATGGATTCTCAACCATTGCTTAACTTCAAACTCCCATATCTCGCGAACGGATTGACGAACTCGAGAAATTCCTGTTGCACCTGAAAGTAGAAACTCGCCCGATTACAATGGTGTGTGTACTTTTCCCCTAGGCCATTCAAGTTATTGGTTTCGAGTATCAGACCAGCGAAAGTTTTGATGGTTTCTCAACCATTCCTTAACTTCAAACACCCATATCTCGCGAACGGATTGACGAACTCGAGAAATTTCTGTTGCATCTGAAAGTAGAAACTCGTCCGAGTACAATGGTGTATGTACTTTTCCCATAGGCCATTCCAGTTATTGGTTTCGAGTATCAAACCAGCGAAAATTTTGATGGTTTCTCAAGCATTCCTTAACTTCAAACTCCCATATCTCGCGAACGGATTGACGAACTCGGGAAATTCCTGTTGCATCTGAAAGTAGAAACACGCCCGATTACAAAGATATGTGTGTTTTTCCGCTAGGCCTTTGTAGTTATTGGTTTCGAGTATCAGACCAGCGAAAATTTTGATGGATTCTCAACCATTGCTTAACTTCAAACTCCCATATCTCGCGAACGGATTGACGAACTCGAGAAATTCCTGTTGCATCTGAAAGTAGAAACTCGCCCGATTACAATGGTGTGTGTACTTTTCCCCTAGGCCATTCAAGTTATTGGTTTCGAGTATCAGACCAGCGAAAGTTTTGATGGTTTCTCAACCATTCCTTAACTTCAAACACCCATATCTCGCGAACGGATTGACGTACTCGAGAAATTTCTGTTGCATCTGAAAGTAGAAACTCGTCCGAGTACAATGGTGTATGTACTTTTCCCATAGGCCATTCCAGTTATTGGTTTCGAGTATCAAACCAGCGAAAATTTTGATGGTTTCTCAAGCATTCCTTAACTTCAAACTCCCATATCTCGCGAACGGATTGACGAACTCGGGAAATTCCTGTTGCATCTGAAAGTAGAAACACGCCCGATTACAAAGATATGTGTGTTTTTCCGCTAGGCCTTTCCAGTTATTGGTTTCGAGTATCAAACCAGCGAAAATTTTGATGGATTCTCAACCATTGCTTAACTTCAAACTCCCATATCTCGCGAACGGATTGACGAACTCGAGAAATTCCTGTTGCATCTGAAAGTAGAAACTCGCCCGATTACAATGGTGTGTGTACTTTTCCCCTAGGCCATTCAAGTTATTGGTTTCGAGTATCAGACCAGCGAAAGTTTTGATGGTTTCTCAACCATTCCTTAACTTCAAACACCCATATCTGGCGAACGGATTGACGAACTCGAGAAATTCCTGTTGCATGTGAAAGTAGAAACTCGCCCGATTACCACGTTAGGTGTATTTTTCCCCTAGGCCTTTGTAGTTATTGGTTTCGAGTATCAGATTTTCGAAAATTTTGATGGTTTCTCAAGCATTCCTTAACTTATGCTTCGGTCAGTACCTGTGCCGGATCGGTGTGGAAGAGGCGGCGCGCTGCTGGCACTGTCCAGCGGACGAGGACACGGCGCAACACACCCTCGAGGTGTGTCCGGCCTGGGGGGTGGAGCGCCGTGTCCTCACGGCCGTGATTGGGGCGGACCTATCGCTGCCGGGCGTGGTACAGGCCATGCTCGGCAGCGAAACGAAGTGGCGGGCCGTGGCCTCCTTCTGCGAGGAGGTAATCTCGCAGAAGGAGGCCGCGAGCCGCATTCGCGAGAGCGGGAGACCGCGAGCGAGGCCCCGTCCGAGGCCGGGGGCGGGTGGGCCTCCGGAAGGGCCGGGGAGGCCACCCTGAGAGCGGCGGGCGGGGGTGCGTAGCCCTTGAGGCTCGTGCCACCGCCCGTCGTCTGAGGGGTGGGTAGAGTAAGGGACGGCGACGCTCTCGAGGGCGGAGAGGCCAGAGCCGCCCTCGGGAGCGTACGAGCCGGGGTGCGGCCGCGCCGACGGCACGGTCCCAGGGCCGTGCCCCTGGCGCGGCTATGGGGGCCGTGGGCGGTCGCGAGTGTGGGACTCGCGGCCGCCCTCGGGCGGCCCCCGGGAGTGGGACGTCGGAGCAGTGTGGCCCTGCTCCGACGTCGGGCGCCAGAGCGCCGAGGAGAAAACAGGGAAGGGAGGGTGAAGTACCCCCTCCCTTCCCTGGAACGGGAGGACACGGGCGCGAGAGCCCTGCACGGGGGAGCACCTGATGTTATGATGTCTTCGGTCCCAGGTGCTCCCCCTGCATAGTGCGAGGATGGCCACCGTGGTGGGTTTTAGTGGGTAGGTCCCGCGCCCGATGGGTTTCCTTCCGGGCGCGGGGAATCCCACACTCCCCCCGCCCCTCCCCAGGCGGCGGGGGGGTCTTTCGAAGATTTCCCCCACGTTAAAAAAAAAAAAAAAAAAAAAAAGCATTCCTTAACTTCAAACTCCCATATCTCGCGAACGGATTGACGAACTCGAGAAATTTCTGTTGCATCTGAAAGTAGAAACTCCCCCGATTACAAGGGTGTGTGTACTTTTCCCCTAGGCCGTTCCAGTTATTGGTTTCGAGTATCAGACCAGCGAAAATTTTGATGGTTTCACAACCGTTCCTTAACTTCAAACTCCCATATCTCGCGAACGGAATGACGAACTCGAGAAATTGCTGTTGCATCTGAAAGTGGAAACTCGCCCGATTACAAAGGTATGTGCATTTTTCCCCTATGCCTTTATAGTTATTGGTTTCGAGTATCCGACTTGCGAAAATTTTGATGGTTTCTCAAGCATTCCTTAACTTCAAACCCCCATATCTCGCGACCGGATTGACGAACTCGAGAAATCCCTGTTGCATCTGAAAGTGAAAACTCGCTCGATTACAAAGGTATGTGTGTTTTTCCCAAAGGCCTTTGTAGTTATTGGTTTCTAGCATCAGAATTGCGAAAATTTTGATGGTTTCTCAACCATTCTTTAACTTCAAGCTCCCATATCTCGCGAACGGAATGACGAACTCGAGAAATTCCTGTTGCATCTGAAAGTGGAAACTCGCCCGATTACAAAGGTATGTGCATTTTTCCCCTATGCCCTTGTAGTAATTGGTTTCGAGTATCAGACTTGCGAAAATTTTGATGGTTTCTCAACCATTCCTTAACTTCAAGCTCCCATATCTCGCGAACGGAATGACGAACTCGAGAAATTCCTGTTGCATCTGAAAGCAGAAACACGCCCGATTACAACGGTACGTGTATTTTTCCCCTAGGCCATTGTAGTTATTGGTTTCTAGCTTCAGAATTGCGAAAATTTTCTGGTTTCTCAACCATTCCTTAACTTCAAACTCCCATA
Organism: Ptiloglossa arizonensis; assembly: GCF_051014685.1. Lineage (NCBI taxonomy): Eukaryota > Metazoa > Arthropoda > Insecta > Hymenoptera > Colletidae > Ptiloglossa > Ptiloglossa arizonensis. Next base: position 980,656 of record NW_027478393.1, read on the forward strand.
TCTCGCGAACGGAATGACGAACTCGAGAAATTCCTGTTGCATCTGAAAGTGGAAACTCGCCCGATTACAAAGGTATGTGTATTTTTCCCCTAGGCCATTGTAGTTATTGGTTTCGAGTATCAGACTTGCGAAAATCTTGATGGTTTCTCAACTATTCCTTAACTTCAAACTCCCATATCTCGCGAACGGATTGACGAACTCGAGAATTTCCTATTGCATCTGAAAGCAGAAACACGCCCGATTACATCGGTACGTGTATTTTTGCCCTAGGCCATAGTAGTTATTGGTTTCGAGTATCAGACTTGCGAAAATGTTGATGGTTTTTCAAGCATTCCTTAACTTCAAACTACCACATCTCGCGAACGGATTGACGAACTCGAGAAATTCCTGTTGCATCTGAAAGTAGAAACTCGCCCGATTACAAAGGTATGTGTGTTTTTCCCCTAGGCCTTTGTAGTTATTGATTTCGAGTATCAGACTTGCAAAAATTTTGATGGATCCTCAACCATTCCTTAACTTCAAACTTCCATATCTCGCGAACGGAATGACGAACTCGAGAAATTCCTGTTGCATTTCAAAGCAGAAACTCGCCCGATTACAGCGGTATGTGCATTTTTGCACTAGGCCATAGGAGTTATTGGTTTCGAGTATCAGACCAGCGAATATTTTGATGGTTCCTCAACCATTCCTTAACTTCAAACTTCCATATCTCGCGAACGGATTGCCGAACTCGAGAAATTCCTGTTGCATGTGAAAGTAGAATCTCGCCCGGTTACACGGTATGTGTATTTTTCCCCTATGCCTCTGTAGTTATTGGTTTCGAGTATCAGACTTGCGAAAATTTTGATGGCTTCTCAACCATTCCTTAACTTCAAACTCCCATATCTCGCGAACGGAATGACGAACTCGAGAATTTCCTGTTGCATCTGAAAGTAGAAACTCGCCCGATTACAATGGTGTGTGTACTTTTCCCTAGGCCATTCAAGTTATTGGTTTCGAGTATCAGACCAGCGAAAGTTTTGATGGTTTCTCAACCATTCCTTAACTTCAAACTCTCATATCTCGCGAACGGAATGACGCACTCGAGAAATTCCTGTTGCATCTGAAAGTGGAAACTCGCCCGATTACAAAGGTATGTGTATTTTTCCCCTAGGCCATTGTAGTTATTGGTTTCGAGTATCAGACTTGCGAAAATCCTGATGGTTTCTCAACTATTCCTTAACTTCAAGCTCCCATATCTCGCGAACGGATTGACGAACTCGAGAATTTCCTATTGCATCTGAAAGCAGAAACACGCCCGATTACATCGGTACGTGTATTTTTGCCCTAGGCCATAGTAGTTATTGGTTTCGAGTATCAGACTTGCGAAAATGTTGATGGTTTTTCAAGCATTCCTTAACTTCAAACTACCACATCTCGCGAACGGATTGACGAACTCGAGAAATTCCTGTTGCATCTGAAAGTAGAAACTCGCCCGATTACAAAGGTATGTGTGTTTTTCCCCTAGGCCTTTGTAGTTATTGATTTCGAGTATCAGACTTGCAAAAATTTTGATGGATCCTCAACCATTCCTTAACTTCAAACTTCCATATCTCGCGAACGGAATGACGAACTCGAGAAATTCCTGTTGCACTTCAAAGCAGAAACTCGCCCGATTACAGCGGTATGTGCATTTTTGCACTAGGCCATAGGAGTTATTGGTTTCGAGTATCAGACCAGCGAATATTTCGATGGTTCCTCAACCATTCCTTAACTTCAAACTTCCATATCTCGCGAACGGATTGCCGAACTCGAGAAATTCCTGTTGCATGTGAAAGTAGAATCTCGCCCGATTACACGGTATGTGTATTTTTCCGCTAAGCCTTTGTAGTTATTGGTTTCGAGTATCAAACCAGCGAAAATTTTGATGGTTTCTCAAGCATTCCTTAACTTCGAACTCCCATATCTCGCGAACGGATTGACGAACTCGGGAAATTCCTGTTGCATCTGAAAGTAGAAACACGCCCGATTACAAAGATATGTGTGTTTTTCCGCTAGGCCTTTGTAGTTATTGGTTTCGAGTATCAGACCAGCGAAAATTTTGATGGATTCTCAACCATTGCTTAACTTCAAACTCCCATATCTCGCGAACGGATTGACGAACTCGAGAAATTCCTGTTGCATCTGAAAGTAGAAACTCGCCCGATTACAATGGTGTGTGTACTTTTCCCCTAGGCCATTCAAGTTATTGGTTTCGAGTATCAGACCAGCGAAAGTTTTGATGGTTTCTCAACCATTCCTTAACTTCAAACACCCATATCTCGCGAACGGATTGACGAACTCGAGAAATTTCTGTTGCATCTGAAAGTAGAAACTCGTCCGAGTACAATGGTGTATGTACTTTTCCCATAGGCCATTCCAGTTATTGGTTTCGAGTATCAAACCAGCGAAAATTTTGATGGTTTCTCAAGCATTCCTTAACTTCAAACTCCCATATCTCGCGAACGGATTGACGAACTCGGGAAATTCCTGTTGCATCTGAAAGTAGAAACACGCCCGATTACAAAGATATGTGTGTTTTTCCGCTAGGCCTTTGTAGTTATTGGTTTCGAGTATCAGACCAGCGAAAATTTTGATGGATTCTCAACCATTGCTTAACTTCAAACTCCCATATCTCGCGAACGGATTGACGAACTCGAGAAATTCCTGTTGCATCTGAAAGTAGAAACTCGCCCGATTACAATGGTGTGTGTACTTTTCCCCTAGGCCATTCAAGTTATTGGTTTCGAGTATCAGACCAGCGAAAGTTTTGATGGTTTCTCAACCATTCCTTAACTTCAAACACCCATATCTCGCGAACGGATTGACGAACTCGAGAAATTTCTGTTGCATCTGAAAGTAGAAACTCGTCCGAGTACAATGGTGTATGTACTTTTCCCATAGGCCATTCCAGTTATTGGTTTCGAGTATCAAACCAGCGAAAATTTTGATGGTTTCTCAAGCATTCCTTAACTTCAAACTCCCATATCTCGCGAACGGATTGACGAACTCGGGAAATTCCTGTTGCATCTGAAAGTAGAAACACGCCCGATTACAAAGATATGTGTGTTTTTCCGCTAGGCCTTTGTAGTTAGTGGTTTCGAGTATCAGACCAGCGAAAATTTTGATGGATTCTCAACCATTGCTTAACTTCAAACTCCCATATCTCGCGAACGGATTGACGAACTCGAGAAATTCCTGTTGCATCTGAAAGTAGAAACTCGCCCGATTACAATGGTGTGTGTACTTTTCCCCTAGGCCATTCAAGTTATTGGTTTCGAGTATCAGACCAGCGAAAGTTTTGATGGTTTCTCAACCATTCCTTAACTTCAAACACCCATATCTGGCGAACGGATTGACGAACTCGAGAAATTCCTGTTGCATGTGAAAGTAGAAACTCGCCCGATTACCACGTTAGGTGTATTTTTCCCCTAGGCCTTTGTAGTTATTGGTTTCGAGTATCAGATTTTCGAAAATTTTGATGGTTTCTCAAGCATTCCTTAACTTCAAACTCCCATATCTCGCGAACGGATTGACGAACTCGAGAAATTTCTGTTGCATCTGAAAGTAGAAACTCCCCCGATTACAAGGGTGTGTGTACTTTTCCCCTAGGCCGTTCCAGTTATTGGTTTCGAGTATCAGACCAGCGAAAATTTTGATGGTTTCACAACCGTTCCTTAACTTCAAACTCCCATATCTCGCGAACGGAATGACGAACTCGAGAAATTGCTGTTGCATCTGAAAGTGGAAACTCGCCCGATTACAAAGGTATGTGCATTTTTCCCCTATGCCTTTATAGTTATTGGTTTCGAGTATCCGACTTGCGAAAATTTTGATGGTTTCTCAAGCATTCCTTAACTTCAAACCCCCATATCTCGCGACCGGATTGACGAACTCGAGAAATCCCTGTTGCATCTGAAAGTGAAAACTCGCTCGATTACAAAGGTATGTGTGTTTTTCCCAAAGGCCTTTGTAGTTATTGGTTTCTAGCATCAGAATTGCGAAAATTTTGATGGTTTCTCAACCATTCTTTAACTTCAAGCTCCCATATCTCGCGAACGGAATGACGAACTCGAGAAATTCCTGTTGCATCTGAAAGTGGAAACTCGCCCGATTACAAAGGTATGTGCATTTTTCCCCTATGCCCTTGTAGTAATTGGTTTCGAGTATCAGACTTGTGAAAATTTTGATGGTTTCTCAACCATTCCTTAACTTCAAGCTCCCATATCTCGCGAACGGAATGACGAACTCGAGAAATTCCTGTTGCATCTGAAAGCAGAAACACGCCCGATTACAACGGTACGTGTATTTTTCCCCTAGGCCATTGTAGTTATTGGTTTCTAGCTTCAGAATTGCGAAAATTTTCTGGTTTCTCAACCATTCCTTAACTTCAAACTCCCATATCTCGCGAACGGAATGACGAACTCGAGAAATTCCTGTTGCATCTGAAAGTGGAAACTCGCCCGATTACAAAGGTATGTGTATTTTTCCCCTAGGCCATTGTAGTTATTGGTTTCGAGTATCAGACTTGCGAAAATCTTGATGGTTTCTCAACTATTCCTTAACTTCAAACTCCCATATCTCGCGAACGGATTGACGAACTCGAGAATTTCCTATTGCATCTGAAAGCAGAAACACGCCCGATTACATCGGTACGTGTATTTTTGCCCTAGGCCATAGTAGTTATTGGTTTCGAGTATCAGACTTGCGAAAATGTTGATGGTTTTTCAAGCATTCCTTAACTTCAAACTACCACATCTCGCGAACGGATTGACGAACTCGAGAAATTCCTGTTGCATCTGAAAGTAGAAACTCGCCCGATTACAAAGGTATGTGTGTTTTTCCCCTAGGCCTTTGTAGTTATTGATTTCGAGTATCAGACTTGCAAAAATTTTGATGGATCCTCAACCATTCCTTAACTTCAAACTTCCATATCTCGCGAACGGAATGACGAACTCGAGAAATTCCTGTTGCATTTCAAAGCAGAAACTCGCCCGATTACAGCGGTATGTGCATTTTTGCACTAGGCCATAGGAGTTATTGGTTTCGAGTATCAGACCAGCGAATATTTTGATGGTTCCTCAACCATTCCTTAACTTCAAACTTCCATATCTCGCGAACGGATTGCCGAACTCGAGAAATTCCTGTTGCATGTGAAAGTAGAATCTCGCCCGATTACACGGTATGTGTATTTTTCCGCTAAGCCTTTGTAGTTATTGGTTTCGAGTATCAAACCAGCGAAAATTTTGATGGTTTCTCAAGCATTCCTTAACTTCAAACTCCCATATCTCGCGAACGGATTGACGAACTCGGGAAATTCCTGTTGCATCTGAAAGTAGAAACACGCCCGATTACAAAGATATGTGTGTTTTTCCGCTAGGCCTTTGTAGTTAGTGGTTTCGAGTATCAGACCAGCGAAAATTTTGATGGATTCTCAACCATTGCTTAACTTCAAACTCCCATATCTCGCGAACGGATTGACGAACTCGAGAAATTCCTGTTGCATCTGAAAGTAGAAACTCGCCCGATTACAATGGTGTGTGTACTTTTCCCCTAGGCCATTCAAGTTATTGGTTTCGAGTATCAGACCAGCGAAAGTTTTGATGGTTTCTCAACCATTCCTTAACTTCAAACACCCATATCTGGCGAACGGATTGACGAACTCGAGAAATTCCTGTTGCATGTGAAAGTAGAAACTCGCCCGATTACCACGTTAGGTGTATTTTTCCCCTAGGCCTTTGTAGTTATTGGTTTCGAGTATCAGATTTTCGAAAATTTTGATGGTTTCTCAAGCATTCCTTAACTTCAAACTCCCATATCTCGCGAACGGATTGACGAACTCGAGAAATTTCTGTTGCATCTGAAAGTAGAAACTCCCCCGATTACAAGGGTGTGTGTACTTTTCCACTAGGCCGTTCCAGTTATTGGTTTCGAGTATCAGACCAGCGAAAATTTTGATGGTTTCACAACCGTTCCTTAACTTCAAACTCCCATATCTCGCGAACGGAATGACGAACTCGAGAAATTGCTGTTGCATCTGAAAGTGGAAACTCGCCCGATTACAAAGGTATGTGCATTTTTCCCCTATGCCTTTATAGTTATTGGTTTCGAGTATCCGACTTGCGAAAATTTTGATGGTTTCTCAAGCATTCCTTAACTTCAAACCCCCATATCTCGCGACCGGATTGACGAACTCGAGAAATCCCTGTTGCATCTGAAAGTGAAAACTCGCTCGATTACAAAGGTATGTGTGTTTTTCCCAAAGGCCTTTGTAGTTATTGGTTTCTAGCATCAGAATTGCGAAAATTTTGATGGTTTCTCAACCATTCTTTAACTTCAAGCTCCCATATCTCGCGAACGGAATGACGAACTCGAGAAATTCCTGTTGCATCTGAAAGTGGAAACTCGCCCGATTACAAAGGTATGTGCATTTTTCCCCTATGCCCTTGTAGTAATTGGTTTCGAGTATCAGACTTGCGAAAATTTTGATGGTTTCTCAACCATTCCTTAACTTCAAGCTCCCATATCTCGCGAACGGAATGACGAACTCGAGAAATTCCTGTTGCATCTGAAAGCAGAAACACGCCCGATTACAACGGTACGTGTATTTTTCCCCTAGGCCATTGTAGTTATTGGTTTCTAGCTTCAGAATTGCGAAAATTTTCTGGTTTCTCAACCATTCCTTAACTTCAAACTCCCATATCTCGCGAACGGAATGACGAACTCGAGAAATTCCTGTTGCATCTGAAAGTGGAAACTCGCCCGATTACAAAGGTATGTGTATTTTTCCCCTAGGCCATTGTAGTTATTGGTTTCGAGTATCAGACTTGCGAAAATCTTGATGGTTTCTCAACTATTCCTTAACTTCAAACTCCCATATCTCGCGAACGGATTGACGAACTCGAGAATTTCCTATTGCATCTGAAAGCAGAAACACGCCCGATTACATCGGTACGTGTATTTTTGCCCTAGGCCATAGTAGTTATTGGTTTCGAGTATCAGACTTGCGAAAATGTTGATGGTTTTTCAAGCATTCCTTAACTTCAAACTACCACATCTCGCGAACGGATTGACGAACTCGAGAAATTCCTGTTGCATCTGAAAGTAGAAACTCGCCCGATTACAAAGGTATGTGTGTTTTTCCCCTAGGCCTTTGTAGTTATTGATTTCGAGTATCAGACTTGCAAAAATTTTGATGGATCCTCAACCATTCCTTAACTTCAAACTTCCATATCTCGCGAACGGAATGACGAACTCGAGAAATTCCTGTTGCATTTCAAAGCAGAAACTCGCCCGATTACAGCGGTATGTGCATTTTTGCACTAGGCCATAGGAGTTATTGGTTTCGAGTATCAGACCAGCGAATATTTTGATGGTTCCTCAACCATTCCTTAACTTCAAACTTCCATATCTCGCGAACGGATTGCCGAACTCGAGAAATTCCTGTTGCATGTGAAAGTAGAATCTCGCCCGATTACACGGTATGTGTATTTTTCCGCTAAGCCTTTGTAGTTATTGGTTTCGAGTATCAAACCAGCGAAAATTTTGATGGTTTCTCAAGCATTCCTTAACTTCAAACTCCCATATCTCGCGAACGGATTGACGAACTCGGGAAATTCCTGTTGCATCTGAAAGTAGAAACACGCCCGATTACAAAGATATGTGTGTTTTTCCGCTAGGCCTTTGTAGTTATTGGTTTCGAGTATCAGACCAGCGAAAATTTTGATGGATTCTCAACCATTGCTTAACTTCAAACTCCCATATCTCGCGAACGGATTGACGAACTCGAGAAATTCCTGTTGCATCTGAAAGTAGAAACTCGCCCGATTACAATGGTGTGTGTACTTTTCCCCTAGGCCATTCAAGTTATTGGTTTCGAGTATCAGACCAGCGAAAGTTTTGATGGTTTCTCAACCATTCCTTAACTTCAAACACCCATATCTCGCGAACGGATTGACGAACTCGAGAAATTTCTGTTGCATCTGAAAGTAGAAACTCGTCCGAGTACAATGGTGTATGTACTTTTCCCATAGGCCATTCCAGTTATTGGTTTCGAGTATCAAACCAGCGAAAATTTTGATGGATTCTCAACCATTGCTTAACTTCAAACTCCCATATCTCGCGAACGGATTGACGAACTCGAGAAATTCCTGTTGCATCTGAAAGTAGAAACTCGCCCGATTACAATGGTGTGTGTACTTTTCCCCTAGGCCATTCAAGTTATTGGTTTCGAGTATCAGACCAGCGAAAGTTTTGATGGTTTCTCAACCATTCCTTAACTTCAAACACCCATATCTGGCGAACGGATTGACGAACTCGAGAAATTCCTGTTGCATGTGAAAGTAGAAACTCGCCCGATTACCACGTTAGGTGTATTTTTCCCCTAGGCCTTTGTAGTTATTGGTTTCGAGTATCAGACTTTCGAAAATTTTGATGGTATCTCAAGCATTCCTTAACTTCAAACTCCCATATCTCGCGAACGGATTGACGAACTCGAGAAATTTCTGTTGCATCTGAAAGTAGAAACTCGTCCGAGTACAATGGTGTATGTACTTTTCCCATAGGCCATTCCAGTTATTGGTTTCGAGTATCAAACCAGCGAAAATTTTGATGGATTCTCAACCATTGCTTAACTTCAAACTCCCATATCTCGCGAACGGATTGACGAACTCGAGAAATTGCTGTTGCATCTGAAAGTGGAAACTCGCCCGATTACAAAGGTATGTGCATTTTTCCCCTATGCCTTTATAGTTATTGGTTTCGAGTATCCGACTTGCGAAAATTTTGATGGTTTCTCAAGCATTCCTTAACTTCAAACCCCCATATCTCGCGACCGGATTGACGAACTCGAGAAATTCCTGTTGCATCTGAAAGCAGAAACACGCCCGATTACAACGGTACGTGTATTTTTGACCTAGGCCATTCCAGTTATTGGTTTCGAGTATCAGACTTGCGAAAATTTTGATGGTTTCTCAAGCATTCCATAACTACAAACTCCCATATCTCGCGAACGGATTGACAAACTCGAGAAATTCCTGTTGCATCTGAAAGCAGAAACTCGCCCGAATACAACGGTATGTGTATTTTTTCCCTAGGCCATTGTAGTTATTGGTTTCTAGCATCAGAATTGCGAAACTTTTGATGGTTTCTCAACCATTCCTTAACTTCAAGCTCCCATATCTCGCGAACGGAATGACGAACTCGAGATATTCCTGTAGCATCTGAAAGTGGAAACTCGCCCGATTACAAAGGTATGTGCATTTTTCCCCTATGCCTTTGTAGTTATTGGTTTCGAGTATCAGACTTGCGAAAATTTTGATGGTTTCTCAACCATTCCTTAACTTCAAACTCCCATATCTCGCGAACGGAATGACGAACTCGAGAATTTCCTGTTGCATCTGAAAGTAGAAACTCGCACGATTACAATGGTGTGTGTATTTTCCCCCTAGGCCATTGTAGTTATTGGTTTCGAGTATCAGAGTTGTGAAAATTTGGATGGTTTCTCAAGCATTCCTTAACTTCAAACTCCCACATCTCGCGAACGGATTGACGAACTCGAGAATTTCCTATTGCATCTGAAAGCAGAAACACGCCCGATTACATCGGTATGTGTATTTTTGCCCTAGGCCATAGTAGTTATTGGTTTCTAGCATCAGAATTGCGAAAATTTTGATGGTTTCTCAACCATTCCTTAACTTCAAGCTCCCATATCTCGCGAACGGAATGACGAACTCGAGAAATTCCTGTTGCATCTGAAAGCAGAAACTCGCCCGATTACAACGGTATGTGTATTTTTGCCCTAGATCATAGTAGTTATTGGTTTCGAGTATCAGACTTGCGAAAATTTTGATGGTTTCTCAACCATTCCTTAACTTCAAACTCCCATATCTCGCGAACGGAATGACGAACTCGAGAATTTCCTATTGCATCTGAAAGTAGAAACTCGCCCGATTAAAACGGTTCGTGTATTGTTCCCCTAGGCCTTTGTCGTTATTGATTTCGAGTATCAGACTTGCGATAATTTTGATAGTTCCTCAAGCATTCCTTAACTTCAAACTCCCATATCTCGCGAACGGATTAACGAACTCGAGAAATTCCTGTTGCATCTGACAGCAGAAACACGCCCGATTACAACGGTACGTGTATTTTTGACCTAGGCCATTCCAGTTGTTGGTTTCGAGTATCAGACCAGCCAAAATTTTGAAGGTTTCTCAAGCATTCCTTAACTTCAAACTCCCATATCTCGCGAACGGATTGACGAACTGGAGAAATTCCTGTTGCATCTGAAAGCAGAAACTCGCCCGATTACAACGGTACGTGTATTTTCCCCTAGGCCATTGTAGTTATTGGTTTCTAGCTTCAGAATTGCGAAAATTTTGCTGGTTTCTCAACCATTCCTTAACTTCAAACTCCCATATCTCGCGAACGGAATGACGAACTCGAGAAATTCCTGTTGCATCTGAAAGTGGAAACTCGCCCGATTACAAAGGTATGTGTATTTTTCCCCTAGGCCATTGTAGTTATTGGTTTCGAGTATCAGACTTGCCAAAATCTTGATGGTTTCTCAACTATTCCTTAACTTCAAACTCCCATATCTCGCGAACGGATTGACGAACTCGAGAATTTCCTATTGCATCTGAAAGCAGAAACACGCCCGATTACATCGGTACGTGTATTTTTGCCCTAGGCCATAGTAGTTATTGGTTTCGAGTATCAGACTTGCGAAAATGTTGATGGTTTTTCAAGCATTCCTTAACTTCAAACTCCCACATCTCGCGAACGGATTGACGAACTCGAGAAATTCCTGTTGCATGTGAAAGTAGAATCTCGCCCGATTACACGGTATGTGTATTTTTCCGCTAAGCCTTTGTAGTTATTGGTTTCGAGTATCAAACCAGCGAAAATTTTGATGGTTTCTCAAGCATTCCTTAACTTCAAACTCCCATATCTCGCGAACGGATTGACGAACTCGGGAAATTCCTGTTGCATCTGAAAGTAGAAACACGCCCGATAACAAAGATATGTGTGTTTTTCCGCTAGGCCTTTGTAGTTATTGGTTTCGAGTATCAGACCAGCGAAAATTTTGATGGATTCTCAACCATTGCTTAACTTCAAACTCCCATATCTCGCGAACGGATTGACGAACTCGAGAAATTCCTGTTGCATCTGAAAGTAGAAACTCGCCCGATTACAATGGTGTGTGTACTTTTCCCCTAGGCCATTCAAGTTATTGGTTTCGAGTATCAGACCAGCGAAAGTTTTGATGGTTTCTCAACCATTCCTTAACTTCAAACACCCATATCTCGCGAACGGATTGACCAACTCGAGAAATTTCTGTTGCATCTGAAAGTAGAAACTCGTCCGAGTACAATGGTGTATGTACTTTTCCCATAGGCCATTCCAGTTATTGGTTTCGAGTATCAGACCAGCGAAAATTTTGATGGTTTCTCAACCATTCGTTAAATTCAAACACCCATATCTGGCGAACGGATTGACGAACTCGAGAAATTCCTGTTGCATGTGAAAGTAGAAACTCGCCCGATTACCACGGTAGGTGTATTTTTCCCCTAGGCCTTTGTAGTTATTGGTTTCGAGTATCAGACTTTCGAAAATTTTGATGGTTTCTCAAGCATTCCTTAACTTCAAACTCCCATATCTCGCGAACGGATTGACGAACTCGAGAAATTTCTGTTGCATCTGAAAGTAGAAACTCGCCCGATTACAAGGGTGTGTGTACTTTTCCCCTAGGCCGTTCCAGTTATTGTTTTCGAGTATCAGACCAGCGAAAATTTTGATGGTTTCACAACCATTCCTTAACTTCAAACTCCCATATCTCGCGAACGGAATGACGAACTCGAGAAATTGCTGTTGCATCTGAAAGTGGAAACTCGCCCGATTACAAAGGAATGTGCATTTTTCCCCTATGCCTTTATAGTTATTGGTTTCGAGTATCAGACTTGCGAAAATTTTGATGGTTTCTCAAGCATTCCTTAACTTCAAACCCCCATATCTCGCGACCGGATTGACGAACTCGAGAAATTCCTGTTGCATCTGAAAGCAGAAACACGCCCGATTACAACGGTACGTGTATTTTTGACCTATGCCATTCCAGTTATTGGTTTCGAGTATCAGACTTGCGAAAATTTTGATGGTTTCTCAAGCATTCCATAACTACAAACTCCCATATCTCGCGAACGGATTGACAAACTCGAGAAATTCCTGTTGCATCTGAAAGCAGAAACTCGCCCGAATACAACGGTATGTGTATTTTTCCCCTAGGCCATTGTAGTTATTGGTTTCTAGCATCAGAATTGCGAAACTTTTGATGGTTTCTCAACCATTCCTTAACTTCAAGCTCCCATATCTCGCGAACGGAATGACGAACTCGAGAAATTCCTGTAGCATCTGAAAGCAGAAACTCGCCCGATTACAACGGTACGTGTATTTTCCCCTAGGCCATTGTAGTTATTGGTTTCTAGCTTCAGAATTGCGAAAATTTTGCTGGTTTCTCAACCATTCCTTAACTTCAAACTCCCATATCTCGCGAACGGAATGACGAACTCGAGAAATTCCTGTTGCATCTGAATGTGGAAACTCGCCCGATTACAAAGGTATGTGTATTTTCCCCCTAGGCCATGGTAGTTATTGGTTTCGAGTATCAGACTTGCGATAATCTTGATGGTTTCTCAACTATTCCTTAACTTCAAACTCCCATATCTCGCGAATAGATTGACGAACTCGAGAATTTCCTATTGCATCTGAAAGCAGACACACGCCCGATTACATCGGTACGTGTATTTTTGCCCTAGGCCATAGTAGTTATTGGTTTCGAGTATCAGACTTGCAAAAATTTTGAGGGTTTCTCAACCATTCCTTAACTTCAAACTCCCATTTCTCGCGAACGGAATGACGAACTCGAGAAATTCCTGTTGCATTTCAAAGCAGAAACTCGCCCGATTACAGCGGTATGCGCATTTTTCACTAGGCCATAGGAGTTATTGGTTTCGTGTATCAGACCAGCGAATATTTTGATGGTTTCTCAACCATTCGTTAAATTCAAACACCCATATCTCGCGAACGGATTGACGAACTCGAGAAATTCCTGTTGCATGTGATAGTAGAAACTCGCCCGATTACAACGGCAGGTGTATTTTTCCCCTAGGCCTTTGTAGTTATTGGTTTCGAGTATCAGACTTTCGAAAATTTTGATGGTTTCTCAAGCATACCTTAACTTCAAACTCCCATATCTCGCGAACGGATTGACGAACTCGAGAAATTTCTGTTGCATCTGAAAGTAGAAACTCGCCCGATTACAATGGTGTGTGTACTTTTCCCTTAGGCCTTTGTAGTTATTGGTTTCGAGTATCAGACCAGCGCAAATTTTGATGGTTTCATAATCATTCCTTAACTTCAAACACCCATTTCTCGCGAACGGATTGACGAACTCGAGAAATTCCTGTTGCATCTGAATGTAGAAAGTCGCCCGATTACAAAGGTATGTGCATTTTTCCCCTAGGCCTTTGTAGGTATTGGTTCCGAGTATCAGACTTGCGAACGATATGATGGTTTCTCAAGCATTCCTTAACTTCAAACTCCCATATCTCGCGAACGGATTGACGAACTCGAGAAATTTCTGTTGCATCTGAAAGCAGAAACTCGCCCGATTACAACGGTATGTGTATTTTTGCCCTAGATCATAGTAGTTATTGGTTTCCAGTATCAGACTTGCGAAAATTTTGATGGTTTCTCAAGCATTCCTTAACTTCAGTCTCCCATATCTCGCGAACCGATTGACGAACTCGAGAAATTTCTGTTGCATCTGAAAGCACAAACTCGCCCGATTACAACGGTATGTGTATTTTTGCCCTAGATCATAGTAGTTATTGGTTTCCAGTATCAGACTTGCGAAAATTTTGATGGTTTCTCAAGCATTCCTTAACTTCAAACGCCCATATCTCGCGAAGGGAATGACGATCTCGAGAAATTCCTGTTGCATTTGAAAGTAGAAACTCGCACGATTACAATGGTGTGTGTACTTTTCCCCTGGGCCATTCCAGGTATTGGTTTCGAGTATCAGAATTGCGAAAATTTTGATGGTTTCTCAACCATTCCTTAACTTCAAACTCCCATGTCTCGCGAACGGAATGACGAACTCGAGAAACTCCTGTTGCATCTGAAAGTGGAAACTCGCCCGATTACAAAGGTATGTGCATTTTTCCCCTAGGCCTTTGTAGGTATTGGTTTCGAGTATCAGACTTGCGAACGATTTGATGGTTTCTCAAGCATTCCTTAACTTCAAACTCCCATATCTCGCGAACGGATTGACGAACTCGAGAAATTCCTGTTGCATCTGAAAGCAGAAACTCGCCCGATTACAAAGATATGTGTGTTTTTCCCCTAGGCCTTTGTAGTTATTGGTTTCGAGTATCAGACTTGCAAAAATTTTGGGGGTTTCTCAACCATTCCTCAACTTCAAACTCCCATTTCTCGCGAACGGATTGACGTACTCGAGAAATTCCTGTTGCATCTGAATGTAGAAACTCGCCCGATTACAATGGTGTGTGTACTTTTCCCCTAGGCCATTCCAGCAATTGATTTCGAGAATCAGACTTTCGAAAATTTTGATGGTTCCTCAAGCATTCCTTAACTTCAAACTCACATATCTCGCGAACGGATTGACGAACTCGAGAAATTTCTGTTGCATATGAAAGCAGAAACTCGCCCGATTACAATGGTGTGTGTACTTTTCCCCTAGGCAATTCCAGTTATTGATTTCGAGTATCAGACTTGCGAAAATTTTGATGGATCCTCAACCATTCCTTAACTTCAAACTTCCATATCTCGCGAACGGAATGACGAACTCGAGAAATTCCTGTTGCATTTCAAAGCAGAAACTCGCCCGATTACAGCGGTATGTGCATTTTTGCACTAGGCCATAGGAGTTATTGGTTTCGATTATCAGACCAGCGAATATTATGATGGTTTCTCAACCATTCCTTAACTTCAAACTTCCATATCTCGCGAACGGATTGACGAACTCGAGAAATTCCTGTTGCATCTGAAAGTAGAAACTCGCCCGATTACAATGGTGTGTGTACTTTTCCCCTAGGCCTTTGTAGTTATTGGTTTCGAGTATCAGACCAGCGAAAATTTTGATGGTTTCACAACCATTCCTTAACTTCAAACTCCCATATCTCGCGAACGGATTGCCGAACTCGAGAAATTCCTGTTGCATGTGAAAGTAGAATCTCGCCCGATTACAATGGTGTGTGTACTTTTCCCCTGGGCCATTCCAGTTATTGGTTTCGGGTATCAGAATTGCGAAAATTTTGATGGTTTCTCAACCATTCCTTAACTTCAAACTCCCATACCTCGCGAACGGATTGGCGAACTCGAGAATCTCCTGTTGCATTTGAAAGTAGAAACTCGCCCGATTACAATGGTGGGTGTACTTTTCCCCTAGGCCATTCAAGTTATTGGCTTCGAGTATCAGACCAGCGAAAATTTTAATTGTTTCTCAACCATTCGTTAAATTCAAACACCCATATCTCGCGAACGGATTGACGAACTCGAGAAATTCCTGTTGCATGTGAAAGTAGAAACTCGCCCGATTACAAAGGTATGTGTACTTTTCCCCTGGGCCATTCCAGGTATTGGTTTTGAGTATCAGAATTGCGAAAATTTTGATGGTTTCTCAACCATTCCTTAACTTCAAACTCCCATGTCTCGCGAACGGAATGACGAACTCGAGAAACTCCTGTTGCATCTGAAAGTGGAAACTCGCACGATTACAAAGGTATGTGCATTTTTCCCCTAGGCCTTTGTAGGTATTGGTTTCGAGTATCAGACTTGCGAACGATTTGATGGTTTCTCAAGCATTCCTTAACTTCAAACTCCCATATCTCGCGAACGGATTGACGAACTCGAGAAATTCCTGTTGCATCTGAAAGCAGAAACTCGCCCGATTACAAAGATATGTGTGTTTTTCCCCTAGGCCTTTGTAGTTATTGGTTTCGAGTATCAGACTTGCAAAAATTTTGATGGTTTCACAACCATTCCTTAACTTCAAACTCCCATATCTCGCGAACGAATTGCCGAACTCGAGAAATTCCTGTTGCATGTGAAAGTAGAAACTCGCCCGATTACAACGGTATGTGTATTTTTCCCCTAGGCCTTTGTAGTTACTGGTTTCGTGTATTAGACTTTCGAAAATTTTGATGGTTTCTCAAGCATTCCTTAACTTCAAACTCCCATATCTCGCGAACGGATTGACGAACTCGAGACATTCCGGTTGCATCTGAAAGTAGAAACTCGCCTGATTACAATGGTGTGTGTACTTTTCCCCTAGGCCATTCCAGTTATTGATTTCGAGAATCAGACTTTCGAAAATTTTCATGGTTCCTCAAGCATTCCTTAACTTCAAACTCACATATCTCGCGAACGGATTGACGAACTCGAGAAATTTCTGTTGCACCTGAAAGCAGAAACCCGCCCGATTACAATGGTGTGTGTACTTTTCCCCTAGGCCATTCCAGTTATTGATTTCGACTATCAGACTTGCGAAAATTTTGGTGGATCCTCAACCATTCCTTAACTTCAAACTTCCATATCTCGCGAACGGAATGACGAACTCGAGAAATTCCTGTTGCATTTCTAAGCAGAAACTCGCCCGATTACAGCGGTATGTGCATTTTTGCACTAGGCCATAGGAGTTATTGGTTTCGAGTATCAGAATTGCGAAAATTTTGATGGTTTCTCAACCATTCCTTAACTTCAAACTCCCATGTCTCGCGAACGGAATGACGAACTCGAGAAACTCCTGTTGCATCTGAAAGTGGAAACTCGCCCGATTACAAGTGTATGTGCATTTTTCCCCTAGGCCTTTGTAGGTATTGGTTTCGAGTATCATACTTGCGAACGATTTGATGGTTTCTCAAGCATTCCTTAACTTCAAACTCCCATATCTCGCGAACGGATTGACGAACTCGAGAAATTCCTGTTGCATCTGAAAGTAGAAACTCGCCCGATTACAATCGTGGGTGTACTTTTCCCCTAGGCCATTCAGGTTATTGGCTTCGAGTATCAGACCAGCGAAAATTTTAATTGTTTCTCAACCATTCGTTAAATTCAAACACCCATATCTCGCGAACGGATTGACGAACTCGAGAAATTCCTGTTGCATGTGAAAGAAGAAACTCGCCCGATTACAACGGTATGTGTATTTTTCCCCTAGGCCTTTGTAGTTATTGGTTTCGTGTATTAGACTTTCGAAAATTTTGATGGTTTCCCAAGCATTCCTTAACTTCAAACTCCCATATCTCGCGAACGGATTGACGAACTCGAGAAATTCCTGTTGCATCTGAAAGTAGAAACTCGCCCGATTACAATGGTGTGTGTACTTTTCCCCTACGCCTTTCTAGTTATTGGTTTCGAGTATCAGACCAGCGAAAATTTTGATGGTTTCACAACCATTCCTTAACTTCAAACTCCCATATCTCGCGAACGGATTGCCGAACTCGAGAAATTCCTGTTGCATGTGAAAGTAGAAACTCGCCCGATTACAACGGTATGTGTATTTTTCCCCTAGGCCTTTGTAGTTATTGGTTTCGTGTATTAGACTTTCGAAAATTTTGATGGTTTCTCAAGCATTCCTTAACTTCAAACTCCCATATCTCGCGAACGGATTGACGAACTCGAGACATTCCGGTTGCATCTGAAAGTAGAAACTCGCGCGATTACAATGGTGTGTGTACTTTTCCCCTAGGCCATTCCAGTTATTGATTTCGAGAATCAGACTTTCGAAAATTTTGATGGTTCCTCAAGCATTCCTTAACTTCAAACTCACATATCTCGCGAACGGATTGACGAACTCGAGAAATTTCTGTTGCACCTGAAAGCAGAAACCCGCCCGATTACAATGGTGTGTGTACTTTTCCCCTAGGCCATTCCAGTTATTGATTTCGACTATCAGACTTGCGAAAATTTTGGTGGATCCTCAACCATTCCTTAACTTCAAACTTCCATATCTCGCGAACGGAATGACGAACTCGAGAAATTCCTGTTGCATTTCAAAGCAGAAACTCGCCCGATTACAGCGGTATGTGCATTTTTGCACTAGGCCATAGGAGTTATTGGTTTCGAGTATCAGAATTGCGAAAATTTTGATGGTTTCTCAACCATTCCTTAACTTCAAACTCCCATGTCTCGCGAACGGAATGACGAACTCGAGAAACTCCTGTTGCATCTGAAAGTGGAAACTCGCCCGATTACAAGGGTATGTGCATTTTTCCCCTAGGCCTTTGTAGGTATTGGTTTCGAGTATCAGACTTGCGAACGATTTGATGGTTTCTCAAGCATTCCTTAACTTCAAACTCCCATATCTCGCGAACGGATTGACGAACTCGAGAAATTCCTGTTGCATCTGAAAGTAGAAACTCGCCCGATTACAATCGTGGGTGTACTTTTCCCCTAGGCCATTCAGGTTATTGGCTTCGAGTATCAGACCAGCGAAAATTTTAATTGTTTCTCAACCATTCGTTACATTCAAACACCCATATCTCGCGAACGGATTGACGAACTCGAGAAATTCCTGTTGCATGTGAAAGAAGAAACTCGCCCGATTACAACGGTAGGTGTATTTTTTCCCTAGGCCTTTGTAGTTATTGGTTTCGAGTATCAGACTTTCGAAAATTTTGATGGTTTCTCAAGCATTCCTTAACGTCAAACTCCCATATCTCGCGAACGGATTGACGAACTCGAGAAATTCCTGTTGCATGTGAAAGTAGAAACTCGCCCGATTACAAAGGTATGTGTATTTTTCCCCTAGGCCTTTGTAGTTATTGGTTTCGTGTATTAGACTTTCGAAAATTTTGATGGTTTCCCAAGCATTCCTTAACTTCAAACTCCCATATCTCGCGAACGGATTGACGAACTCGAGAAATTCCTGTTGCATCTGAAAGTAGAAACTCGCCCGATTACAATGGTGTGTGTACTTTTCCCCTACGCCTTTGTAGTTATTGGTTTCGAGTATCAGACCAGCGAAAATTTTGATGGTTTCACAACCATTCCTTAACTTCAAACTCCCATATCTCGCGAACGGATTGCCGAACTCGAGAAACTCCTGTTGCATCTGAAAGTGGAAACTCGCCCGATTACAAGGGTATGTGCATTTTTCCCCTAGGCCTTTGTAGGTATTGGTTTCGAGTATCAGACTTGCGAACGATTTGATGGTTTCTCAAGCATTCCTTAACTTCAAACTCACATATCTCGCGAACGGATTGACGAACTCGAGAAATTTCTGTTGCACCTGAAAGCAGAAACCCGCCCGATTACAATGGTGTGTGTACTTTTCCCCTAGGCCATTCCAGTTATTGATTTCGACTATCAGACTTGCGAAAATTTTGGTGGATCCTCAACCATTCCTTAACTTCAAACTTCCATATCTCGCGAACGGATTGACGAACTCGAGAAATTTCTGTTGCACCTGAAAGCAGAAACCCGCCCGATTACAATGGTGTGTGTACTTTTCCCCTAGGCCATTCCAGTTATTGATTTCGACTATCAGACTTGCGAAAATTTTGCTGGATCCTCAACCATTCCTTAACTTCAAACTTCCATATCTCGCGAACGGAATGACGAACTCGAGAAATTCCTGTTGCATTTCAAAGCAGAAACTCGCCCGATTACAGCGGTATGTGCATTTTTGCACTAGGCCATAGGAGTTATTGGTTTCGAGTATCAGACTAGCGAATATTTTGATGGTTCCTCAACCATTCCTTAACTTCAAACTTCCATATGTCGCGAACGGATTGACGAACTCGAGAAATTCCTGTTCCATCTGAAAGTGGAAACTCGCCCGATTACAAAGGTATGTGCATTTTTCCCCTAGGCTTTTGTAGGTATTGGTTTCGAGTATCAGACCAGCGAAAATTTTGATGGTTTCGCAACCATTCCTTAACTTCAAACACCCATATCTCGCGAACGGATTGACGAACTCGAGAAATTCCTGTTGCATGTGAAAGTAGAAACTCGCCCGATTACAACGGTATGTGTATTTTTCCCCTAGGCCTTTGTAGTTATTGGTTTCGAGTATTAGACTTTCGAAAATTTTGATGGTTTCTCAAGCATTCCTTAACTTGAAACTCCCATATCTCGCGAACGGATTGACGAACTCGAGAAATTCCTGTTGCATCTGAAAGTAGAAACTCTCCCAATTACAACGGTGTGTGTACTTTTCCCCTAGACCATTCCAGCTATTGGTTTCGAGTATCAGACCAGCGAATATTTTGATGGTTCCTCAACCATTCCTTAACTTCAAACTCCCATATATCGCGAACGGATTGACGAATTCGAGAAATTCTTGATGTATCTGAAAGTAGAAACTCGCCCGATTACAATGCTGTGTGTACTTTTTCCCTGGGCCACTCCAGTTGTTGTTATCGAATATCAGACTTGCGAAAATTTTGATGGTTTCTCAACCATCTCTTAACTCCAAACTCCGATATCTCGCGAGCTGATTGACGAACTCGAGAAATTCCTGTTGCATCTGAAAGTGGAAACTCGCCCGATTACAAAGGTATGTGTATTTTTCCCGTTGGCCTTTGTAGTTATTGTTTTCGTGTATCAGACTTGCGAAAATTTTGATCGTTTCTCAACCATTCCTTAACTCCAAACTCCGATATTTCGCGTACGGATTGACGAACTCGAGAAATTCCTGTTGCATCTGAAAGTAGAAACTCGCCCGATTACAATGGTGTGTGTACTTTTCCCCTAGGCCATTCCAGTTATTGGTTTCGAGTATCAGACCAGCGAAAATTTTGATGGTTTCTCAACCATTCCTTAACATCAAACTCCCATGTCTCGCGAACGGATTGACGAACTCGAGAAATTCCTGTTGCATCTGAAAGTGGAAACTCGCCCGATTACAAAGGTATGTGTATTTTTCCCGTAGGCCTTTGCAGTTATTGGTTTCGAGTATCAGTCTTGCGAAAATTTTGGTCGTTTTTCAACAATTCCTTAACTTCAAACTTCCACATCTCGCGAACGTATTCACGAACTCGAGAAATTCCTGTTGCATCTGAAAGTAGAAACTCGCCCGATTACAATGGTGTGTGTACTGTTCCCCTAGGCCATTCCAGTTATTGGTTTCATTAACGTCTTCACGCTCTCACACGCCTTACAGAAATCTTGTTTTCTACTTGTTCTCACATCTTAAATAATTATTCTAAGTTCGCAGTCAATTAGCTCGGCGTTACTCGTGGTAAGTGATACTTCGTCGCGAGTAATACCGATTACCAGGTCTCACCACGTGGAGGTTGCTGCGAGCGGAGACCCGGAGAGAGATAGATGGAATCAAAGTTCCATCGATCTCCCTCGACACGCGATACAAACGAAAATACTAAACCAAAGAGATGGAAAGAATCAATTTTCCTTCGATCTCCTTGTTTAGTTCTGCCAAGCATTTACATTATGGAAAAATTAGGCAAAATTGGGAAAGACGCGACACGAACCGTGCAGTTGGTCCTACTAGGTCTATCCCGTTTCCCCTCCGTGGTTCCGATTCCAGAGAAAACGAACGACCCCCTAGAGGAGTGCCCCGTTTCTCCATCTTTACGACGAGAGGGTCTTATTTTGGAGACTTTCGCAGGGACCGGCAAAAATGCCTGCTCCTGTGGTCGCAACATGCCCCCTCTAGAAGCGGACACACCGGAAGAGACGGCGATAGACCGTTCGGACTACTTACACGGCCGGCCACTTGCTTGTACAAGAAGCAATGGTGACCGGACCGAGGAACGAGGAAGCGAGCAAAATTAAGCTAAAGATTGGATAATTGCTTGGCAGATCACAGCCTTAAAACTAACTTATTCTAACTGCAGAGATGGACGGAATCAATGTTCCTTTGATCTCCTGGTTTAATTCTGCCGAGCAATTACATTATGGAAAAATTAGGCGAAATTGGGAAATACGCGACACGATCCGTGGAGTTGCTCCTACTAGGTCGGTCCCGTTTCCCCTCAGTGGGCCCGATTAAAGAGGAAATGCACGACGCCGTCCACTCATATAGAGTGCCCCGTTTCTCCCAACTCCGCGTCAGGAACCACGCAAAGCGTGGACCTGACTCACGGAGGATGACAAAGAGAGGGTCTTGTGGCACAAGGACTTCCGCAGGGACCGGTGCGAACACCTGCCCCTGTGTTCGCAGCATATTCTCTCTCAAAGCGGACGCACCAGAAGAGACAGCGATCGAGCGTTCGGTCCACCTCCACGGCCGGTCACTTGCTTATGCAACAAGCAGAGGTGGCTGGACTGAGATACGAGCAAGCGAGCAAAAAGAAGTTAAAGATTGGATAATTGCTCGGCAGATCACAGATACTCGTACATGGTAACCTTAAAACTAACTTAGTCTATACTTAGAATTAACAGTCCCGCGTAGGATGCAATACATCAGTCCTCTTCGTTCTTCGTTCTTCGTTTTCCGATACATCTAAGAGAATGTATCTAAGAGAAACCTAAGAGAAACCTAAAGTCATGGCATAATAGAAAATAGAAATGAATTTGGTTAGTGGAAAAAAATAAACATGTCAAAACAAGTAGAAATTAAAATCAGAGTACAAATGAAATGAATTAGACAAAGAAACAGTTAGAAAAAAAAAGAAAGGATTGAGAGAGTGGTCGCCAGTACTGACCACCGCTTACCGGCGGCCAGTACCGGTTACCATGGTGAGGGGTCCCCCTTCCATAAACCTAAAACGAAGAGATGCGTCCACCTCGGAGGCTTCGGGAACAATGAAATTTTAAACAACCGGGGGCTCCTTATATACCCTCCCCAAGGTGACTTACCGTTTCTTCCATTGTCTTTGTTCGATCTAATCGAAATCTTCAAAGGCGAACGGTTTCGGTGAATGTTTGTTCATTTCCGCGATTGTTACTAACATTTATGCATGTTTCCAATATTGATCGAACAATGTGCATCTTATTTATGTATTGCAATTAATTAAGAAACTTATAGAAATTGATTTTGATCGAGACTCGATGTTAAAACGTGTTTCGTAAAGTTTTAAAGCATGGAAAGTAACAATTGTTCATTAAATACATTAATTTAACATTTGTTTAATTCTTATAATTTACACAATACGCGTAGAAGTGGTATTTTTTACATAAAAGTGCCGAAATTCAATTAATCGCTTTTTTAGATAGAAAAATCATCGCGATGAAGACTTGTGAATCGATAATCGATACCTGTAGCCTTGAAAATGTCAGTTGGATCTCAGCGAAAAATTCCTTCGCGAACAAAGAATATTTCAACGAAATGATATTTTAAGCCATTATTTATACTAGGAAATAGTTAATAATTGTTCAAACTACGGTCCTACGACGGTTATTAATAATTATGATAAATAAACGTCAAGATATTGCAAAATCTGCGAAGGCGAACGGTTTCTGTGAATGTTTCTTCCTATATGCGATTGTTATTAAATTTTTCGCGTGCTCCCAATATTAATCGAACAATGTACATCTTATCTATGCATTACAAATGATTAAGTAACTTATAGAAATTGATTTTGATCGAGATTCGAAGTGAAAACGTGTTTCGTAAAGATTTAATGCATAGAAAGTAGTAATTGTCTATTTGGTACATTAATTTAACATTTATTTAATTCTTATAATTTATACAATACGTGCAGAAGTCGCATTTTTTACTTAAAAGTGTCACAATTCAATTAATCGCTTTTCTAAATATAAAAATTATTGTGATGAACACTTGTGAATCGATCATCGATACCTGTAACATTGAGAATATCAGTTGGATCTCAACGAAAAATTCCTTCGTGAACAAAGAATATTTTAACGAAATGATATTTTAAGCCATTATTTATACTAGGACATTGTTAATAATTGTTTAAACTATGGTCCAACGACGGTTGTTAATGATTATGATAAATAAACATCAAGATATTGCAAAATCTATGAAGAAGAACGGTTTTGGTAAATGTTTTTTCATTTCCATGATTGTTATTAACATTTACGCACGTTCCGAATATTAACATTACAATGTGCATCTTGTTTGTGCATTATAAGTCATTAATTACTTTACAAATATTAATTTCGATCGAAAATCGAGAAACATATGAATACAACGTTTTACTTCAATTCTCGATGAAATTTAATTTCTATAGGCAAATCAATAATTTACAATGCATAACTAAGATGCATTCTCTCACATAAATGTTCGAAACATGCATAAATGTTAATAACAATCGCGTGGACGAACAACAATTCACTGAAACCGTTTCCCTTCGCAGATTTCGCAATATCTTGATGTTCATTCATCAGAATTATTAACAACCGTCGTAGCACCATGGTATAAAAAATTATTAACAATGTCCTGGTATAAATAATGGATTAAAACATTATTTTTCATAGAAGTATTTTTCATTCGCGAAATCGTGGCACTTCCTCGCATATCATATACTTCTGACAACAAGAGTCCCAACATTGAACATTTTCTACAATTTATGTCTGAATTTCATCCTTTGGTATGAGGAGAACACTGTCGCCAAGGAAGTATGCATTTCGATTTCTCAAGTACTAATCAAATGTTACATCGATATATCTAATAGACAATTATTACTTTCCATATTTTAAAACTTTAAGAAACACCTCTTTACTTCGGAGCTCGATCAAAATTAATTTCTATAAGTTTCTTAATCATTTGTGATGCATAAATAATATGCACATTATTCAATTAATATTGGGAGCACATATAAATGTTACTAACAATCGCGGAAATGGACAAACATTCACCGAAACCGTTCGCCTTCGCAAATTTAGCAATATCTTGACGTTTATTTATCATAATTATTAACAAGCGTCGTGGGACCGTAGATTAAACAATTATTAACATTGTTTTAGCATAAATAATGGCTTTAAAGTCATCACTTTCTGGAAATATTTGTTAGATTGAACAAAGACAATCGAAGTAACCGTGCGATAAAATAAATGAATATTCCTCTACATATCGAAATTATAGTCTGTATATATGCAAATATATATTCTGAACGCTCAGTGACACACATATGTCACACGGCAATGAAGTGGGTTGCCATCTACTAGAGAATAGGTAAACTACACTTAAGGTGTGAAAACACCTGGCGGAGAAACGCTCAAGTTTGTTGAGGAATTGTTCTTATTTCCACCAATAGATAGCGCCACGAGCATAAATTTACCGACATTAAAGATATGTAATCCCATTTGTATAATATTCCCTACCGTGCGATAAAATAAATAAATATTTCTCTACATATCGAAATTATTGTTTGTGATGCATGCAAATATGATCTGAAATTCCAAACATTTGCAACGTGGTAATTATATGGGTTGCCGTCTCTTGGAGAACATATTTGTTAACTTTCGCGATTGTTACTAACATTTATGCATGTTCCCAATATTAATCGAACAATATGTATCTTATTTATGCATGGTAAATGATTATACTTATAGAAATTGATTTTGATCGAGATTCAAAGTAAAAACTTGTTTCGTAAAGTTTCAAAGCAAGGAAAGTAATAATTGTCTATTTAGTGCAATAGTTTAGCATTTATTTAATTCTCATAATTTACACAATACGCGTAGAATTTGTATTTCTTACTCAAACGTGCTGAATTTCGACTAATCGCTTTTCTATGTAGAAAAATCATCGTGATAAACACTTGTGAGTCGATAATCGAATGTGTAGCCATGATTTCGAGGTATCAAAGATTTTTTTAAATGTATAAAGGAAGGCTAGAATGCAGAGAAATTTCATTACGCTGATTTCGTTTAACTTTACATTTATTCGAAAGATGATACATACGAAACTTTGTACAAAAATATTTATTTATTTTATTGCACGGTAGGGAATACCATACAAATGGAAATACTTATCTGTAATGTCGGTAAATTATGCATGTGGCGCTATCTATTGGTGGAAATAACAACAATTCCTCAACAAACTTGAGCGTTTCTCCGCCAGGTGTTTTCACACCTTAAGTGTAGTTTACCTATTCTCTAGTAGATGGCAACCCACTTCATTGCCGTGTGACATATGTGTGTCACTGAGCGTTCGGAATATACATGCATATATACAAACTATTTTTTCGATATGTAGAGAAATATTCATTTATTTTATCGCACGGTTACTTCGATTGTCTTTGTTCGATCTAACAAATATTTCCAGAAAGTAATGACTTTCAAGCCATTATTTATACTAGAACATTGTTAATAATTGTCTAAAGTATGGTCCTATGACGGTTGTTAATAAATATGATAAATAAACATCGAGATATTGCAAAATCTGCGAAGACGAACGGTTTCGGTGAATGTTTGTTCATTTCCGCGATTGTTACTAACATTTATGCATGTTCTCAATATTAATTGAACAATGTGCATCTTATTTATGCATTAAAAATGATTAAGTAACTTACAGAAATTGTTTTTGATCGAGATTTATAGTAAAACGTGTTTAGGAAAGTTTTAAAGCATGGAAAGTAACAATTGTTTATTAGATACATTAATTTAACATTTGTTTAATTTTTATAATTTACACAATACGCGTAGAAGTTTCATTTTTTACTCCAAAGCGGCGAAATTCAATTAATCGCTTTTCTGAATAGAACAATCTTCGCGATGATCGATACGTGTAGCCTTGAGAATGTCGGTTGCACCTCAATGAAAAATTCCTTCCTGAACAAAGAATATTTCAACGAAATGATATTTTAAACCATTATTTATACTAGGAAATTGTTAATAATGGTTTAATCTACAATCCTACGACGATTGTTAATAAATATGATAAATGAACGTCAGGATATTGCGAAATCTGCGAAGGCGAACGGTTTCGGTGAATGTTTGTTCATTTCCGCGATTGTTACTAACATTTATACATGTTCCGAACATTTATCTTACAATATGCATCTTATTTATGCATTAAATATGATTGATTCGCCTACAGCAATTAATTTTGACCGAGATTCGAGGTATAAACGTGTTTCTTAATGTTTCAAAGCATGGAAAGTAACAATTGTTTATTAGATACATTAATTTAACATTTGTTTCGTTCTTATAATTTTCGGATTATGCGTGGAAGCTGTATTCTTGATGTAAAAGCGTCGAAATTCAATTAATCGCTTTTCTAGATAGAAAAACCATCGTGATAGACGTTTGTGAATCGATAAACATTTCCAGCCTTGACAATGTCGGTTTGATCTCAATAAGAACAATTCCATCGCGAACAAAGAATATTTCAACGAAATGATATTTTAAGCCATTATTTATAATAGGACATTGTTAATAATTGTTTAATCTACGGTCCTACGACGGTTGTTAATAATTATGATAAACAAACATCAAGATATTGCGAAATCTGGGAAGGCGAATTGCTTTAGCGAATGTTTATGTCTCTAGGCGATTGTTAGAAACATTTTTCCACGTTCCGAACTTTTATGTTACAGTATGTGAATTAAAGTTTATCGGAAAATTTAACGAAGAGTTTGGTATACATATATTTCTCCATTTTTTATGAAAATTAACATTTGTAAACTAATTAATGGTTTGCACTGTAAAAGTTGGGAATATGAATGTTACAAAATGCATTTTCTTTTGCATTGTAAATGAATAATTTGCTTATAAAGATTAATTTAGGTTGCAAATCGAGAAATATATGAATATCAATATTTTGCTTTCATTTTCGAAATCAATTAATTTCTGAAAACTAACTAATGATTTATGATACCTAAATAAGATGCATATTGTTCGATCAATATTGGGAACATGCATAAATGTTAATAACAATCGCGGAAATGAACAAACATTAACCGAAACCATCCGCCTTCGAAGATTTCGCAATATCTCGATGTTTATTTATCATATTTATCATCAACCGTCGTAGGACTGTAGATTAAACAATTATTAACAATGTTCTAGTATAAATAATGGCTTAAAATATCATTTCGTTGAAATATTCTTTGTTCGCGAAGGAATTTTTCGCTGAGATCCAACTGACATTTTCAAGGCTACAGGTATCGATTATCGATTCACAAGTCTTCATCGCGATGATTTTTCTATCTAAAAAAGCGATTAATTGAATTTCGGCACTTTTATGTAAAAAATACCACTTCTACGCGTATTGTGTAAATTATAAGAATTAAACAAATGTTAAATTAATGTATTTAATGAACAATTGTTACTTTCCATGCTTTAAAACTTTACGAAACACGTTTTAACATCGAGTCTCGATCAAAATCAATTTCTATAAGTTTCTTAATTAATTGCAATACATAAATAAGATGCACATTGTTCGATCAATATTGGGAACATGTATAAATGTTAGTAACAATCGCGGAAATGAACAAACATTCACCGAAACCGTTCGCCTTCGAAGATTTCGATTAGATCGAACAAAGACAATGGAAGAAACGGTAAGTCACCTTGGGGAGGGTATATAAGGAGCCCCCGGCTGTTTAAAATTTCATTGTTCCCGAAGCCTCCGAGGTGGACGCATCTCTTCGTTTTAGGTTTATGGAAGGGGGACCCCTCACCTTGGTAACCGGTACTGGCCGCCGGTAGGCGGTGGTCACTACTGGCGACCATTCTCTCAATCCTTTCTTTGGTTTTTAATTGTTTCTTTCTGTAATTTATTTTATTTGTTCTCTGGTTTTACTTTGTACTTGTTTTTCCATGTTTATTTTTTTGTCATTCTTGCCTTTATTTCCTTTGTTACTGAATGACTGTATTTAATCACTAACCAACTTCATTTCTATTTTCTATCATTTTTTTATCATGCCTTGACTTTAGGTTTCTCTTAGGTAGGCACACCGGAGAACGAAGAACGAAGAACGAAGAACGAAGAACGAAGAACGAAGAACGAAGAACGAAGAACGAAGAACGAAGAACGAAGAACGAAGAACGAAGAACGAAGAACGAAGAACGAAGAACGAAGAACGAAGAACGAAGAACGAAGAACGAAGAACGAAGAACGAAGAACGAAGAACGAAGAACGAAGAACGAAGAACGAAGAACGAAGAACGAAGAACGAAGAACGAAGAACGAAGAACGAAGAACGAAGAACGAAGAACGAAGAACAAAGAACGAAGAACGAAGAGGACACTATCGTCGCAACCGCCGTGGGATCTTTAGTTAAGCTTGGAATAAGTTAATTTTAAGGCCACCGTGCACAAATATCTGTTATCTGTCGAGCAATTATACAATCTTTAGCTTATTTTTGCTCGCTTCCTCGTTCTTCAGCCCGGTCATCACTGCTTGTTGCATAAGCAAGTGACCGGCCGTGTAGGTGGTCCGAACGGTCGATCGCCGTCTCTTCTGGTGCGTCCGCTTCCAGAGAGAACATGCTGCGACCACAGGGGCAGGTGTTCGCATCGGTCCCTGTGGAAGCCCTGTGCCATAAGACCCTCTCTTCGTCATCCTCCGTGAGTCAGGTCCACGCTTTGCGTGGTTCCTGACGCGGAGTTGGGAGAAACGGGGCACTCTATATGAGTGGACGGCGTCGTGCATTTCCTCTTTAATCGGGCCCACTGAGGGGAAACGGGACCGACCTAGTAGGACCAACTGCACGGTTCGTGTCGCGTCTTTTCCAATTTTGCCTAATTTTTCCATAATGTAATTGCTTGGCAGAACTAAACGAGGAGATCGAAGGAACATTGATTCCTTCCATCTCTTTGGTTTAGTATCTTCGTTTGTATCGGGTGTCGAGGGAGATCGATGGAACTTTGATTCCATCTATCTCTCTCCGGGTATCCGCTCGCAGCAACCTCCACGTGGTGAGACCTGGTAATCGGTATTACTCGCGACGAACAGTAATTATTCGTCGTGGGTAATACCGAGCTAATCGGCTGCGAGTTTAGAATAGTAATTTTTACGGTACAGTAGAGTACTTTACGGTACAGTACTTTCAACATGTTCAATTGATGTATTGAAATAAAATCAATTTCACTGACAGCAGAAACTTTATTTTTGTCCATTATTTGTTTCCATTTCTTTAACCCGATCCTATCAAACTGCTAAAACTACTTAAAACTATATGTCCTCAACTATCATGTTCTCCTGATACAAAGAAAATCGGGATCCATGATTCAGAAATTCGTTCAAAAGTACAACAAAATTTCGATTCGCGGAAATTCTTGGAATTCGACGTCAATTCTAAGAATCCGCGAAATCGTGCCACTTCCTCGAATATCGTACACTGACACCAAGAGTCCCAAAATCAAACATTTTCTAAAATTTATGCCTGAATTTCAACCTTTGGTATCAGGAAAATACCAAAAATTTCGATTCTTCAAGTATTAATCAAATGTTAAATTGATATATCTCATAGACAATTATTACTTTCCATGTTTTAAAACTTTAAGAAACATCTCTTTACTTTGAAGTACGATCAAAATTATTATAATCATTTAATCTAAACGGAGAAACGGAGAAACGGAGAAACGGAGAAACGGAGAAACGGAGAAACGGAGAAACGGAGAAACGGAGAAACGGAGAAACGAAGAAACGAAGGAAGAAACGGAGAAACGAAGAAAGAAACGGAGAAACGAAGAAAGAAACGGAGAAACGAAGAAAGAAACGGAGAAGCGAAGAAAGACACGAAGAAACGAAGAAAGAAACCGAGAAACGAAGAACGGAATGAAGAATAGAAGAAAGAAATGGAGAAACGAAGAAAGAAACGGAAAATCGAAGAAAGAAACGGAGAAACGAAGAAAGAAACGGAGAAACGAAGATAGAAACGGAGAAACGAACAAAGAAACGGAGAAACGAAGAAAGAAACCGAGGAACGAACAAAGAAACGGAGAAACGAACAAAGAAACGGAGAAACGGAGAAATAAATGGAGAAACGAAGAAATAAACGGAGAAACGAAGAAAGAAACGGAGGAACGAACAAAGAAACGGTGAAACGGTGAAACGGAGAAACGGAGAAACGGAGAAACGGAGAAACGGAGAAACGGAGAAACTGAGAAACCGAGAAACGGAGAAACGGAGAAACGGAGAAACGGAGAAACGGAGAAACAGAGAAACCGAGAAACGGAAAAACCGAGAAACGGAGCACCGGAGAAACGGAGGAACGGAGAAACGGAGAAACGGAGAAACGGAGAAACGGAGAAACGGAGAAACGGAGAAACGGAGAAACGGAGAAACGGAGAAACGGAGAAACGGAGAAACGGAGAAACGGAGAAACGGAGAAACGGAGAAACGGAGAAACGGAGAAACGGAGAAACGGAGAAACGGAGAAACGGAGAAACGGAGAAACGGAGAAACGGAGAAACGGAGAAACGGAGAAACGGAGAAACGGAGAAACGGAGAAACGGAGAAACGGAGAAACCGAGAAACGGAGAAACGGAGACACGGAGAAACGGAGAAACGGAGAAACGGAGAAACCGAGAAACGGAGAAACGGAGAAACGGAGAAACGGAGAAACGGAGAAACGGAGAAACCGAGAAGCGGAGTAACGGAGAAACGGAGAAACGGTGAAGCGGAGAAATAGAGAAACGGAGAAACGGAGATACAGAGAAACGGAAAACTGAGAAACGGAGAATCGGAGAAACGGAGAAACGGAGAAACCGAGAAACGGAGAAACGGGGAAACCGAGAAACGGAGAAACGGAGAGACGGAGAAACGGAAAAACTGAGAAACGGAGGAACGGAGAAACGGATCAGTTCCTATTTCTTTAAATTTAATTGGGGAGGTATTTTTATTCATTAATTTAATTATTTTGTTGAAGATGTTAGTAATTTTATTTTTATTTGTGTGTTTTTTAAATTTTTTACATTCAATATATATATATTTATTTATATTTTTCATGGGAAAGGTAATTATTTTTACAAGTATATAAATAACTATTCAGTATTTAATTGTATAATAGTTTTAATACATTGAATCCCTTTAAATTTTATATTTTTAGATATAGTATTGTTTTATAATTAAGTTGAAATAGTTTATTAAAATTATTGATTTGTGGAATCAAAGGTATAAATTTTATTTTAAGTTATGAATTTTTGTTTATATAGTTTTATTTTATTATTTGTTAATAGTGTGAGTTTTATATTTTTAAGTTTATATTTTTATGTGACAAAAATTGATTTCATTATGGAGTGATTTTAATAAATTTAAATAGGATAAAATTAAATTTTTTAATTTGTTTAGATTTTATGAGTTTAATATATTTAGGAGTAGTTTTATTAATTTCATTGATGATTGTAATTTATAGGGTTGGATATATAGAGGGTGATATATATATATATATATATTGATCGGTATAAATATATGTTATTATTATTTATTATATCTATATGTATTATAATTATAAGGCCTAGAATTTTAAGTATTTTAGTTGGATGGGATGGTTTAGTATTAATTTCATTTTGTTTGGTAACTTATTGGTTTTATGTAATCGAGTAGGTGATGTGTGTTTATTAATTTTAATTGTTTTGGCTTCAGTTAGGGGTTCTTGGGGATATATATTGATTGATAGAATAGGAGGCTGTATGATTTTGATATTATTAATTTGTGGAATAACTAAAAGAACTCAAATACCGTTTTCTTCTTGATTACCTGCTGCGATAACTGCTCCTACCCCTGTTTCTTCTTTAGTTCATTCTTCAACTTTAGTTACTGCAGGAGTTTATTTACTAAATCGATACAGAAATATAATTATAATGTATAATATAAATTTTTTATTAACATTAATTTCTAGTTTAACCGTATTAATGGCGGGTTTAATAGCAAATTTTGAGTATGATTTAAAAAAAATTATTGCTTTTTCTACTTTGAGTCAATTAGGGTTTATTCTAATAATTTTGTGATTAGGGTACCGAGATTTGGCTTTTTTTCATTTAATTGTGCATGCTTTATTTAAATCTAATAGATTTATATGTGCAGGGGATTTTATCCATTGAATAATAGGAAATCAAGATATGCGGAAATATGGTGGTTTAGTTAAAATTTTTCCTATAAAGAGGATAATTATGATTTTGTGTTTATTGAATTTGGTAGGGTTTCCTTTTTCGTCTGGATTTTATTCTAAAGATATATTTTTAGAATATTTTTATATGGAAAAATATAATTTAATTATAATCTCTATTTAATTTAAATATATCTCTACCTTTTTGACTATTTCTTATACAATTCGTTTGATTAGTTGGGTTTTATTTAATAAAGAATCTAATTTTAGACCTTTAGTAAATTTGGGGAAAAATAGTTATATGGCAAGGTCTATAGTTATAATATTACTATTTATATTTTTTTATGGATGAATATTTATAAATATATTTATGTGAATGTATGTTACTCCTGTGGGGGGGATTGATATGTATATAGTGTTAAAATTATATCTAGTTGGTTATTTATTAAGAGGAATTTTTAATAAAGGATTAGAATTAAATATTAATTTAGTTAAATTATTAAAATTTATTATAAGAATATTTTGTTTAAATTATTTTTTTTTAAATTCTTATGGATATTTATTTAATATAGTGTATAAATATGAAGTTTGTGTTGAAAACGGGTGATTTGAATTAATTTATGGTTTAAATATTTATTGATGAGTAAGATTAAGAAAATTAATTGAAGGGGTAAAATTTAATATTATTAATATAATAGTGTGGTATATTTTATTTTTGATAGGGATGTTTTTATTAAATTTGTATTGTTTAAATAGCTTAAACAGTATAATATTGAAAATATTAGGATAATGCATATTTTGTATTTTTAGACAGAAATAAAATAAAAGAATTTCTAATTCTTTTAAAATGATTAAAATCATTTTATTTCTAAATTATGAAAATATAGGTATAATTTTATTATTGATTTTTAATAGCAAATTAAGTTTTATAATTTAACTAATACCGAAGTTTATATGGTTTATAAAAATATTATATTTTCAGTATAAAGATAAATCAATGATTTTATTATACTATATATATTAATAAATATCTCTCCAAATTGGTGTATAGAATATATATATATATATTTATTAAATCAAGCTATTAATTCGAAATTAATTATATTGTATTATACTACAATATATAGTACAATATGCAATTAATTGGAGATTTAATTCAATGAAATTATTAACAATAATTTACCTCTATTTTGGTTTCAATTAAAGTGTCATTTTAGAAATTTTATGTATCATTCTAGTCAGAGGGTCAATAGTGGAATTCAGATGATAGAAATAAAAGAATAAAAAGTGGTTATTTCATAATATTTATTAAGAGTAGTGATTATAGGAACAATTAATATAATTTCGATATCGAAAATTAAAAAGATTAAAGCAATTAAATAAAAATTAATGGAAAATGGTAGGCGATTTTCTGATAGTGGGTCAAATCCACATTCGAAAGGAGAAATTTTTTCGCGATTTTTAAAATTGGTTAATGAAAATAAGTGATTTGCAATAAAAATAATTATGGGAATAATTAGAATAATTATTATTTTAATGAAAATATGAATCGTTTTAAATATATTTAAACAATAAAAATTTAATTATAAGTTAAATATAATTATTTATTATATTTATTTTATATTAATATATTCATCAGTAAATTAAGAAATAATCATACAACATCTACAAAATGTCAGAATCAGATAGCAGCTGTAAAATTAAAATGACGAATTGAAGAAAAGTGATTATTATTTATTCGAATTATAATAATTGATAATATAAAGCCCCCAATTAAAACATGTAATCCATGGAATCCTGTTGCTATGTAAAAAATTGATCCAAAAATCCCATCATTTATAGAAAAAGAAGATTGTTTATATTCATTAAATTGAAGACATAAAAGTTATACTTAATAATCATGTGTATAAAAGATAAATTTTTCTATAAATTTTATTTTCTAACAAAAGAAAATTATGCCTTAAGGTTAATGTAAATCCGAAGGAAATTAAAATGATAGAATTTAATAATGGGATATCAAATGGATTTAGTATTTTAATTGATATAGGGGGTCAATTTATACCTAGTTCAATTCTTGGGGAAATTGAGTTATGAATATATGTCCAAAAAAAAGAAATAAAGAAAACTAGTTCAGAAATAATAAATAATAATATTACTTATTTTTAATATAGAATGAATTGATTGAGAGTGAAATCCTTGAAATGTTCTTTCTCGAATGGTATCACGTCATCATAATGATAAGCAAGTAATTAATATAAATGGATTTGTTACTAATAGGGTAAAAAGTTTTGAATTTGTGAATAAAATTAATCTTATAAATAAATTTATAATATTTATAGAAGTAATTAAAGGTCATGGTCTTGGGGTAACTATGTGGTAAGGATGCGTAAATATTTTCATAATTCGATTCATTAAAATATAGGGTTAATAAAATAATAAATACGTATATTTGAATTAAGGAGACTGAAATTTCTAAAATAAATAATATGTTTTGAATTAAAATTGTAAAAGGTATCCAAATTAGAAATTTTCTAACAGTTGAGCCTAATAAAGATAGTAGAAGATGCCCTGCTAGTATATTAGCTGTTAATCGAATAGTTAATGTTCAGGGTCGAATAATGTTTCTAATTGTTTCAATTAATACTATAAAATTTATTAATATAAAGGGGGTATTTCTTGGTACTAGATGAATAAATATTTTTTTAGCATTGATAGTCCACCCAAAAATTATAAATCTAATTCATATAAATAATGATATAGATAAATTAATTGATACATGTCTTGAAGGGGTAAAAATGTATGGGAATAATCCTAAAAAATTAAAAAATAGGATTATAAATATAAGTCTGTTAAAGATTAGTAAATTTTTAGTAAAGTTTTTTTTTGTCAAGATTTTAAATTCTGAGTGTAAAAATTTTAAATATATGTTTCAAAATGTTTGATATCGTGAATTTAGAACTCAAAATTTTATTGGGATAAAAATGTATGGCAGTGTAAGTCTAAATCAATTTAATGATAAATTGTTTCTTGTCGATGGGTCAAAAATAGAAAATAAGTTTGATATCATTTATCATATATTTGTTCAATTATTCAGGTAAAATTTTTTTATTGTCAATAATTTTATTTTATTAATGTTGATAAAATAAATATTTGAAAGTATAATAATTAATAAGATTAGAATAGTTAAATATAAAGATGATCAGTGAAGGGGTATTATTTGAGGGATGAAATGTATATATATTTTCATAAGAAGGTAAGTTTTTAATTTGATTAAAAATCAAATTATATTTATTTTATTTTATGACAAAAATATTATTTTGTAATAATTTAAAAATGACAATTTAATGTTATAGATTTAACTAATTTTCATTAGGTTTATTTAATCATTAGAAGTAATTTATTACTATAATTTGATTTAAAATATCAATTCTTTTGTCAGACATCTAATGATTTGATTTAATTAAATATTATATGAGTAGGTTAAAATTTAATTTTGGTTGTTAATTCAATTAATAAAGTTTGAATAATTAGTTCTTTCCACAACAATTGGCATAAATCTGTGATTAGCTCCGCAGATTTCAGAACCTTGTCCGAAAAATACTCCAGGTCGATTAGTAATTAAATTTATTTGGTTAATTCGCCCTGGTACTGAGTCTATTTTTAAGCCTAAAGACGGAACAGTTCAAGAGTGAATTACGTCGTTTGATGTTGTTAATATTCGAATTAGTGTATTAGATGGAATAATTATTCGATTATCTACGTCTAGGAGACGAAAAATGTAAATATTATTTAAATCTTTATCTATATAGGAGTCAAAATTTAAATTATTAAATTCTGGGTATTCATAGGATCAATATTATTGGTGCCCAATTGATTTGATTGTTAAGTATACGAGTATTCATAGTTCATCAATAAAATGTAGGGTTTTTAAAGAAGGAAGTGCAATTACTCCTAAAATTATTATTGGGAGTAAAGTTCATACAATTTCAATATGATGATTTTTAAGTAAAAATCGATTGATAAATTTATTAGTAAAAATATCTAGTATAATTATTAGAGTTAAGGAAGAGATTATAATTATTATAATTATTGTGAAGTTGTGAAAAAGATTTAAATTATCGGCATATGGCGAATTGGGGTCTTGGAAATTAATTATTTTTCAATGGGACATTTTCAATAAAAATATTAAATTTTATAAATGAATCTTAAATTCATGCACTAATCTGCCATATTAAGATTTGTTTTTAATAATTAGAGGAATAGAGAGGAATGAGTGGTCTTTTGGGGAAAAGTTTTGGGGTCATTCTAGTGATGATTGATTAAATTTAAATATAGCTAGACGTTTAGTTATAAATCTCTCCAATATAATAAACAAGAGTAAAATTATTCTTTTGAATGAAATTATTGAGCCAATAGATGATAATAAATTTTCACAGTAGTAGGAATCCGGGTAATCTGAATAACGTCGAGGTATTCCTATCATTCCTAAAAAATGCTGATGGAAAAAACTTATATTTACCCCAATAAATATTATATAAAATTGAGTTTTAAGATAAAATTGATTTAGGGTAAATCCTGTGAATAAAGGGAATCAATGAATTAATGAAGCAATAATACAAAATACTGCTCCTATTGACAGTACGTAGTGGAAATGAGAGACAACATAGTATGTATCATGTAGTATAATATCAATAGATGAGTTTGATAATATAATTCCTGTTAATCCTCCTATTGTAAATAAAAAAATAAAGCCAAATTATCAAATAATGGAAGGATTAATAATAAGTTTTGACCCGTAGTACGTAGCTAGTCATCTAAATACTTTGATTCCTGTGGGAATTGCAATGATTATAGTTGCCGAAGTGAAATAAGCTCGTGTGTCTACATCTAAGCCTACTGTGAATATGTGATGTGCTCACACAATAAATCCTAGAAATCCAATTCCGAGTATTGCATAAACTATCCCTAGGTTCCCAAAAGTTTCCTTTTTCCCTCTTTCATTGAAAATGATATGGGAGATTAATCCAAACCCGGGTAAAATTAAAATATAGACTTCAGGATGCTCAAAAAATCAAAATAAATGTTGAAATAAAATTGGGTCCCCTCCCCCAGTAGGATCAAAGAAGGAAGTATTTAAATTTCGGTCTGTTAATAACATAGTAATAGCTCCGGCTAATACAGGTAGTGAGAGAAGAAGCAAAATTGTAGTAATTAATACTGACCAAGCAAATAAGGATATTTGATCGAATTTTAAAGCATTATTTTTTATTTTAAGAATTGTAACAATAAAATTAATTGATCCTATAATTGAAGAGATACCTGCAATATGCAAAGAAAAAATTGTTAAGTCTATAGATGAAGATGGGTGATAAAGATTTGATGACAAAGGAGGGTAGATTGTTCATCCAGTTCCCGAGCCTGGGAATAATAGTGTTGTAAGAA
Source organism: Ptiloglossa arizonensis (assembly GCF_051014685.1). Classification (NCBI taxonomy): domain Eukaryota; kingdom Metazoa; phylum Arthropoda; class Insecta; order Hymenoptera; family Colletidae; genus Ptiloglossa; species Ptiloglossa arizonensis. The sequence goes on from NW_027478393.1 coordinate 1,019,063, forward strand.
TTAAAAGTAATAATGAAGGGGGGATTAGTCACAATCTTATATTATTTATTCGGGGAAATGCTGTATCAGGGGATCCAATTATTAAGGGAATTATTCAGTTTCCGAATCCTACGATTATAAATGGTAAAACTATAAAAAAAATTATTACAAAAGCATGTGATGTTACAATTGAGTTATAAATTTGGTCGATATTAATTCAAGTTCCTGGCCTATTTAATTCTATTCGAATTAGTATCCTTAAAGAAGAATCAATTATACCAGATCTTATAGCTGATATGAAATATAATATCCCAATATTTTTGTGATTTGTAGAATACATATATTAATTATGCTAAAAATTAATATAACCAGTAGATCATAAATATAAATATAAGTATTAAAAAAGTTATAAATAGATAATAGTTTAGAAAATTAAGGTTAATTTAGTTATATATTTTTTATTTAATTGAAGGGAAAAAATATAAGAAAGATATATTTAAATAATTTCATGATGTAATTAATCTTATAAAAAGATATACAATTATTAAAAGTATAAATTTTATTCTTGAATTTATTAATGTTTCTAGGACGATTCATTTCAGTATAAAGAGTGCTATAGGAGGGAAATTTGTGTACATAATAATTATTGAGTATAAAATGATTTTTCTTTTATTACAGGTTAATATATTAAATAAGGAAGAAGAGTTAATCTTTATTAATTTAAATATAAAAATTAAAATTAAAGAAATTATTGAATATAAAATGAAATATGTTAAAAATGTATTTTTGTTAATTATTAATAAAATAACTATAATAGATGTTTGTATTATATAACAGATGAATATCCTATAATTATTATGATTGATTTTTTTGTTTAAGCAAATGATAGGGGCAATAATTACATTAATTAGGCAAATAAAATAAATATCATTATTAAATTTTAATATGAGTTCTATAATAATTATAGGAATTAATTTTACTAAAGTTCTTATAAAGAATAGATTAATTAAATTTAATGAATAAATTAAAGAAATGAATCGAGCATTTAAAGGGAACATCCCAATTTCTAAGACAAGTGAAAAAAAAATAATTATTATAAATAAATTATTAGATTTATTTCCGATTCTGTGTAAATTATTATATATAGTAAATAGTATAAGTAAAATTCTTCTGGAGGCTAAAGAGATTAAAAAATAAATTAAATATGTATTTAGAGTATTAGTGTACAATTTAACTCTAGCTCAAATGATTTATAATAGAAATTATAACTACTATAATCATTTAATCGAAACGGAGAAACGGAGAATCGGAGAAACGGAGAAACGGAGAAACGGAGAAACGGAGAAACGGAGAAACGGAGAAACGGAGAAACGAAGCAACGAGGGAAGGAACTGAGAAACGAAGAAAGAAACGGAGAAACGAAGAAAGAAACGGAGGAACGAAGAAATAAATGGAGAAACGAAGAAATAAACGGAGAAACGAAGAAAGGAACGGAGAAACGAACAAAGAAACGGAGAAACGCTGAAAGAAACGGAGAAACGAAGAAAGAAACGAAGAAACGAACAAAGAAACGGAGAAACGGAGAAATAAATGGAGAAACGAAGAAATAAACGGAGAATCGAAGAAAGAAACGGAGGAACGAAGAAAGAAACGGAGAAACGATGAAAGAAACGGAGAATCGGAGAAATAAATGGAGAAACGAAGAAAGAAACTGAGAAGCGAACAAAGAAACGCAGAAACGAAGAATGAAACGGAGAAACGAAGAAATAAACGGAGAAATGAAGAAAGAAACGGAGAAACAAAGAAAGAAACGGAGCAACCAACAAAGAAACGGAGAAACGAAGAAAGAAACGGAGAAACGAAGGATGAAACGGAGAAACGAAGAAAGAAACGGAGAAACGAAGAAACGATGAAAGAAACGGAGAAACGAAGAAAGAAACGGAGAAAAGAAGAAAGAAACGGAGAAACGAAGAAACGATGAAAGAAACGGAGAAACGAAGAAAGAAACGGAGAAACGAAGAAAGAAACGGAGAAACGAAGAAAGAAACGGAGAAACGAAGAAAGAAACGGAGAAACGAAGAAAGAAACTGAGAAACGAAGAAAGAAACGCAGAATCGGAGAAATAAATGGCGACACGAAGGAATAAACCGAGAAACGGAGAAAGAAACGGAGAAACGAACAAAGAAACGGAGAAACGAACAAAGAAACGGAGAAACGATCAAAGAAACTGAGAAACGAAGAAAGAAACGGAGAAACGGAGAAATAAATGGAGAAACGAAGAAACAAACGGAGAAACGAAGAAAGAAACGGAGAAACGAAGAAAGAAACTGAGAAACGAAGAAATAAACGCAGAATCGGAGAAATAAATGGCGAAACGAAGGAATAAACCGAGAAACGGAGAAAGAAACGGAGAAACGAACAAAGAAACGGAGAAACGAACAAAGAAACGGAGAAACGAAGAAAGAAACGGAGAAACAAAGAAAGAAACGAAGAAACGAAGAAAGAAACGGAGAAACGAAGAATGAAATGGAGAATCGGAGAAATAAATGGAGAAACGAACAAAAAACGGTGAAACGGAGAAACGGAGAAACGGAGAAACCGAGAAACGGAGAAACCGAGAAACGGAGAAACCGAGAGACGGAGAAACGGAGAAACCGAGAAACGGAGAAACGGAGAAACGGAGATACGGATAAACGGAGAAACCGAGAAACGGAGAAACGGAGAAACGGAGAAACGGAGAAACCGAGAAACCGAGAAACGGAGAAACGGAGAAACGGAGAAACGGAGAAACGGAGAAACGGAGAAACGGAGAAACGGAGAAACGGAGAAACGGAGAAACGGAGAAACGGAGAAACGGAGAAACGGAGAAACGGAGAAACGGAGAAACGGAGAAACGGAGAAACGGAGAAACGGAGAAACGGAGAAACGGAGAAACGGAGAAACGGAGAAACGGAAAAACGGAAAAACGGAGAAACCGTGAAACGGAGAAACCGAGGAACGGAGAAACGGAGAAACGGAGAAACAGAGAAACGGAGAAACGGAGAAACGGAGAAACGGAGAAACGGAGAAACCGACAAACGGAGAAACGGAGAAACCGAGAATCGGAGAAACGGAGAAACCGAGAAACGGAGAAACGAAGAAACGGAGAAACCGAGAATCGGAGAAACCGAGAAACGGAGAAACGGAGAAACCGAGAAACGGAGAAACCGAGAAACGGAGAAACGGAGAAACCGAGAAGCGGAGAAACGGAGACACCGAGAAACGGAGAAACGGAGAAACGTTTCTCCGTTTCTTGGTTCGTTTCTCCGTTTCTTTGTTCGTTTCTCCGTTTCTTTGTTCGTTTCTCCGTTTCTTTCTTTGTTTCTCCGTTTCTTTCTTCGTTTCTCCGTTTATTTCTTCGTTCCTCCATTTATTTCTCCGTTTCTCCGTTTCTCCGTTTCTTTGTTCGTTTCTCCGTTTCTTTCTTCGTATCTCCGTTTCTTTCTTCGTTTCTCCGTTTCTTTCTTCGTTTCTCCGTTTCTTTCTTCGTTTCGCCGTTTCTGTCTTCGTTTCTCCGTTTCTTACTTCGTTTCTCCGTTTCTTTCTTCGTTTCTCAGTTTCTTTCTTCGTATCTCCGTTTCTTTCTTCGTTTCTCCGTTTCTTTCTTCGTTTCTCCGTTTCTTTGTTCGTTTCTCCATTTATTTCTCCGTTTCTGTCTTCGTTTCTCCGTTTCTTACTTCGTTTCTCCGTTTCTTTCTTCGTTTCTCCGTTTCTCTCTTTGTTTCTCCGTTTAATTCTTCGTTTCTCCATTTATTTCTCCGATTCTCCGTTTCTTTCTTCGTTTCTCCGTTTATTACTTCGTTTCTCCATTTATTTCTCCGTTTCTCCGTTTCTTTCTTCGTATCTCCGTTTCTCCGTTTCTTTGTTCGTTTCTCCGTTTCTTTGTTCGTTTCTCCGTTTCTTTGTTCGTTTCTCCGTTTCTTTCATTGTATCACCGTTTCTTTCTTCGTTTCTCTGTTTCTTTCTTCGTTTCCCCGTTTCTTTCTTCGTTTCTCCGTTTATTTCTTCGTTTCTCCGTTTCTTTCTTCGTTTCTCCGTTTCTTTGTTCGTGTCTCCATTTCTTTCTTAGTTTCTGCGTTTCTTTCTTCGTTTCACCGTTTATTTCTTCGTTTCTCCATTTATTTCTCCGTTTCTTTCTTCGTTTCTCCGTTTCTTTGTTCGTTTCTCCGTTTCTTTCTTCGTTTCTCCGTTTCTTTGTTCGTTTCTCCGTTTCTTTGTTCGTTTCTCCGCTTCTTTCTTCGTTTCTCCGTTTCTTTGTTCGTGTCTGCACTTCTTTCTTAGTTTCTGCGTTTCTTTCTTCGTTTCTCCGTTTATTTCTTCGTTTCTCCATTTATTTCTCCGTTTCTGTCTTCGTTTCTCCGTTTCTTACTTTGTTTCTCCGTTTCTTTCTTCGTTTCTCCGTTTCTCTCTTTGTTTCTCCGTTTAATTCTTCGTTTCTCCATTTATTTCTCCGATTCTCCGTTTCTTTCTTCGTTTCTCCGTTTATTACTTCGTTTCTCCATTTATTTCTCCGTTTCTCCGTTTCTTTCTTCGTAGCTCCGTTTCTCCGTTTCTTTCATAGTTTCTCCGTTTCTTTCTTCGTTTCTCCGTTTCTTTCTTCGTTTCTCCGTTTCTTTCTTCGTTTCTCCGTTTCTTTCTTCGTTACTCCGTTTCTTTCTTCGTAGCTCCGTTTCTTTCTTCGTTACTCCGTTTCTTTGTTCGTTTCTCCGTTTCTTTCTTCGTATCTCCGTTTCTTTCTTCGTTTCTCCGTTTCTTTCTTCGTTTCTCCGTTTCTTTCTTCGTTTCCCCGTTTCTTTCTTCGTTTCTCCGTTTCTTTCTTCGTTTCTCCGTTTCTTTCTTCGTTTCTCCGTTTCTTTGTTCGTTTCTCCGTTTCTTTCTTCGTTTCTCCGTTTCTTTGTTCGCTTCTCCGTTTCTCTCTCCGATTCTCGGCTTATTTCTTCGTTTCTCCATTTATTTCTCCGACTCTCCGATTCTTCGTTTCTTTGTTCGTTTCTCCGTTTCTTTCTTCGTTTCTCCGTTTCTTTGTTCGTTTCTCCGTTTCTTTGTTCGTTTCTCCGTTTCTTTGTTCGTTTCTCCGTTTCTTTCTTCGTTTCTCCGTTTCTTTCTTCGTTTCTTCGGTTCTTCGTTTCTGTCTTCGTTACTCCGTTTCCTTCTTCGTTACTCCGTTTCTTTCTTCGTTTCTCCGTTTCTTTCTTCGTTTCTCCGTTTCTTTCTTCGTTTCTCCGTATCTTTGTTCGTTTCTCCGTTTCTTTCTTCGTTTCTCCGTTTCTTTGTTCGCTTCTCCGTTTCTGTCTCCGATTCTCGGTTTATTTCTTCGTTTCTCCATTTATTTCTCCGACTCTCCGTTTCTTCGTTTCTTTCTTCGTTACTCCGTTTCTTTCTTCGTTTCTCCGTTTCTTTATTCGTTTCTCCGTTTCTTTGTTCGCTTCTCCGTTTCTTTCTTCGTTTCTCCGTTTCTTTCTTCGTTTCTCCGTTTCTTTCTTCGTTTCTCCGTTTCTTTCTTCGTTTCTCCGTTTCTTTGTTCGTTTCTCTGTTTCTCCGTTTCTTTGTTCGTTTCTCCGTTTCTTTCTCCGTTTCTCCGTTTATTTCATCGTTTCTCCGTTTCTTTCTTCGTTTCTCCATTTATTTCTCCGTTGCTCCGTTTCTCTCTTCGTATCACCGTTTCTATATTCGTTTCTCCGTTTCTTTGTTCGTTTCTCCGTTTCTTTGTTCGTTTCTCCGCTTCTTTCTTCGTTTCTCCGTTTCTTTGTTCGTGTCTGCACTTCTTTCTTAGTTTCTGCGTTTCTTTCTTCGTTTCTCCGTTTATTTCTTCGTTTCTCCATTTATTTCTCCGTTTCTTTCTTCGTTTCTCCGTTTCTTTGTTCGCTTCTCCGTTTCTTTTTTAGTTTCTCCGTTTCTTTCTTCGTTTCTCCGTTTCTTTCTTCGTTTCTCCGTTTCTTTCTTCGTTACTACGTTTCTTTCTTCTTTTCTCCGTTTCTTTCTTCGTTTCTCCGTTTGTTTCTCCGTTTCTCCGTTTCTTTCTTCGTTTCGCCGTTTCTTTCTTCGTTTCTCCGTTTCTTTCTTCGTTTCTCCGTTTCTTTCTTCGTTTCTCCGTATCTTTGTTCGTTTCTCCGTTTCTTTCTTCGTTTCTCCGTTTCTTTGTTCGCTTCTCCGTTTCTTTCTCCGATTCTCGGTTTATTTCTTCGTTTCTCCATTTATTTCTCCGACTCTCCGATTCTTCGTTTCTTTCTTCGTTACTCCGTTTCTTTCTTCGTTTCTCCGTTTCTCTCTTCGTTTCTCCGTTTCTTTGTTCGTTTCTCCGTTTCTTTGTCCGTTTCTCCGTTTCTTTCTTCGTTTCTCCGTTTCTTTGTTCGTTTCTCCGTTTCTTTCTTCGTTTCTCCGTTTCTTTCTTCGTTTCTTCGGTTCTTCGTTTCTGTCTTCGTTACTCCGTTTCCTTCTTCGTTACTCCGTTTCTTTCTTCGTTTCTCCGTTTCTTTCTTCGTTTCTCCGTTTCTTTCTTCGTTTCTCCGTATCTTTGTTCGTTTCTCCGTTTCTTTCTTCGTTTCTCCGTTTCTTTGTTCGCTTCTCCGTTTCTGTCTCCGATTCTCGGTTTATTTCTTCGTTTCTCCATTTATTTCTCCGACTCTCCGTTTCTTCGTTTCTTTCTTCGTTACTCCGTTTCTTTCTTCGTTTCTCCGTTTCTTTATTCGTTTCTCCGTTTCTTTGTTCGCTTCTCCGTTTCTTTCTTCGTTTCTCCGTTTCTTTCTTCGTTTCTCCGTTTCTTTCTTCGTTTCTCCGTTTCTTTCTTCGTTTCTCCGTTTCTTTGTTCGTTTCTCTGTTTCTCCGTTTCTTTGTTCGTTTCTCCGTTTATTTCATCGTTTCTCCGTTTCTTTCTTCGTTTCTCCATTTATTTCTCCGTTGCTCCGTTTCTCTCTTCGTATCACCGTTTCTATATTCGTTTCTCCGTTTCTTTGTTCGTTTCTCCGTTTCTTTGTTCGTTTCTCCGTTTGTTTGTTCGTTTCTCCGTTTGTTTGTTCGTTTCTCCGTTTCTTTGTTCTTTTCTCCGTTTCTTTGTTCGTTTCTCCATTTATTTCTCCGTGTCTTTCTTCGTTTCTCAGTTTCTTTCTTCGTTTCTCCGTTTCTTTCTTCGTTTCTCCGTTTATTTCTTCGTTTCTCCATTTATTTCTCCAATTCTCCGTTTCTTTCTTCGTTTCTCCGTTTCTTTGTACGTTTCTCCGTTTCTTTCTTCGTTTCTCCGTTTCTTTCTTCGTTTCTCCGTTTCTTTGTACGTTTCTCCGTTTCTTTGTTCGTTTCTCTGTTTCTTTGTTCGTTTCTCCATTTCTTTCTTCGTTTCTCCGTTTCTTTGTTCGTGTCTCCATTTCTTTCTTAGTTTCTGCGTTTCTTTCTTCGTTTCTCCGTTTATTTCTTCGTTTCTCCATTTATTTTTCCGTTTCTTTCTTCGTTTCTCCGTTTCTTTGTTCGCTTCTCCGTTTCTTTCTTCGTTTCTCCGTTTCTTTCTTCGTTTCTGCGTTACATTGTTCGTTTCTCTGTTTCTTTCTTCGTTTCTCCGTTTATATCTTCGTTTCTCCATTTATTTCTCCGTTTCTTTCTTCGTTTCTCCGTTTCTTTCTTCGTTTCTCCGTTTCTTTCTTCGTTTCTCCGTTTCTTTCTTCGTTTCTCCGTTTCTTTCTTCGTTTCTCCGTTTCTTTCTTGGTTTCTCCGTTTCTTTCTTCGTTTCTCCGTTTCTTTCTTCGTTTCTCCGTTTCTTTTTCGTTTCTCCGTTTCTTTGTTCGTGTCTCCATTTCTTTCTTAGTTTCTGCGTTTCTTTCTTCGTTTCTCCGTTTATTTCTTCGTTTCTCCATTTATTTCTCCGTTTCTTTCTTCGTTTCTGTGTTACATTGTTCGTTTCTCCATTTATTTCTCCGTTTCTTTCTCGTTTCTCCGTTTCTTTCTTCGTTTCTCCGTTTCTTTCTTTATTTCTCCGTTTATTTCTTCGTTTCTCCGTTTCATTCTTCGTTTCTGCGTTTCATTGTTCGTTTCTCCGTTTCTTTCTTCGTTTCTCCGTTTCTTTGTTCGCTTCACCGTTTCTTTCTTCGTTTCTTGGTTTCTTTCTTCGTTTCTCCGTTTATTTCCTCGTTTCTCTGTTTCTTTCTTCGTTTCTCCGTTTCTTTCTTCGTTTCTCCGTTTATTTCTTCGTTTCTCCGTTTCTTTCTTCGTTTCTCCGTTTCTTTCTTCGTTTCTTCGTTTCTTCCTTCGTTTCTCCATTTATTTCTCCGTTTCTCCGTTTCTTCCTTCACTTCTCCGTTCCTTTATTCGTTTTTCCGTTTCTTCGTTCCTCTCTCCGTTTCTCCATTTATTTCTCCGTTTCTCCGTTTCTTTCTTCGTTTCTCCGTTTCTTTCTTCGTTTCTCCGTTTCTTTTCCCGTTTCTCGGTTTATTTCTTCGTTTCTCCATTTATTTCTCCGTTTCTTTCTTCATTTCTCCGTTTCTTTCGACGTTTCTCCGTTTCTTTCTTCGTTTCTCCGTTTCTTTCTTCGTTTCTCCGTTTCTTTCTTCGTTTCCCCGTCTATTTCTTCGTTTCTCCATTTATTTCTCCGTTCGTCCGTTTCTTTCTTCGCTTCTCCGTTTCTTTGTTCGTTTCTCCGTTTCTTTGTTCGTTTCTCCGTTTTTTTGTTCGTTTCTCCGTTTCTTTCTTCGTTTCTCCGCTTCTTTCTTCGTTTCTCCGTTTTTTTCTCCGTTTCTTGGTTTATTTCTCCGTTTCTCCATTTATTTCTCCGTTGCTCCGTTTCTCTCTTCGTATCACCGTTTCTATATTCGTTTCTCCGTTTCTTTGTTCGTTTCTCCGTTTCTTTGTTCGTTTCTCCGTTTGTTTGTTCGTTTCTCCGTTTGTTTGTTCGTTTCTCCGTTTCTTTGTTCTTTTCTCCGTTTCTTTGTTCGTTTCTCCATTTATTTCTCCGTGTCTTTCTTCGTTTCTCAGTTTCTTTCTTCGTTTCTCCGTTTCTTTCTTCGTTTCTCCGTTTATTTCTTCGTTTCTCCATTTATTTCTCCAATTCTCCGTTTCTTTCTTCGTTTCTCCGTTTCTTTGTACGTTTCTCCGTTTCTTTCTTCGTTTCTCCGTTTCTTTCTTCGTTTCTCCGTTTCTTTCTTCGTTTCTCCGTTTCTTTGTTCGTTTCTCTGTTTCTTTGTTCGTTTCTCCATTTCTTTCTTCGTTTCTCCGTTTCTTTGTTCGTGTCTCCATTTCTTTCTTAGTTTCTGCGTTTCTTTCTTCGTTTCTCCGTTTATTTCTTCGTTTCTCCATTTATTTCTCCGTTTCTTTCTTCGTTTCTCCGTTTCTTTGTTCGCTTCTCCGTTTCTTTCTTCGTTTCTCCGTTTCTTTCTTCGTTTCTGCGTTACATTGTTCGTTTCTCTGTTTCTTTCTTCGTTTCTCCGTTTATATCTTCGTTTCTCCATTTATTTCTCCGTTTCTTTCTTCGTTTCTCCGTTTCTTTCTTCGTTTCTCCGTTTCTTTCTTCGTTTCTCCGTTTCTTTCTTCGTTTCTCCGTTTCTTTCTTGGTTTCTCCGTTTCTTTCTTCGTTTCTCCGTTTCTTTCTTCGTTTCTCCGTTTCTTTTTCGTTTCTCCGTTTCTTTGTTCGTGTCTCCATTTCTTTCTTAGTTTCTGCGTTTCTTTCTTCGTTTCTCCGTTTATTTCTTCGTTTCTCCATTTATTTCTCCGTTTCTTTCTTCGTTTCTCCGTTTCTTTGTTCGCTTCTCCGTTTCTTTCTTCGTTTCTCCGTTTCTTTCTTCGTTTCTGTGTTACATTGTTCGTTTCTCTGTTTCTTTCTTCGTTTCTCCGTTTATATCTTCGTTTCTCCATTTATTTCTCCGTTTCTTTCTTCGTTTCTCCGTTTCTTTCTTCGTTTCTCCGTTTCTTTCTTCGTTTCTCCGTTTCTTTCTTCATTTCTCCGTTTCTTTTTCGTTTCTCCGTTTCTTTCTTTGTTTCTCCGTTTCTTTCTTCATTTCTCCGTGTATTTCTTCGTTTCTCCGTTTCATTCTTCGTTTCTGCGTTACATTGTTCGTTTCTCTGTTTTTTTCTTCGTTTCTCCGTTTATATCTTCGTTTCTCCATTTATTTCTCCGTTTCTTTCTCGTTTCTCCGTTTCTTTCTTCGTTTCTCCGTTTCTTTCTTTATTTCTCCGTTTATTTCTTCGTTTCTCCGTTTCATTCTTCGTTTCTGCGTTTCATTGTTCGTTTCTCCGTTTCTTTCTTCGTTTCTCCGTTTCTTTGTTCGCTTCACCGTTTCTTTCTTCGTTTCTTGGTTTCTTTCTTCGTTTCTCCGTTTATTTCCTCGTTTCTCTGTTTCTTTCTTCGTTTCTCCGTTTCTTTCTTCGTTTCTCCGTTTATTTCTTCGTTTCTCCGTTTCTTTCTTCGTTTCTCCGTTTCTTTCTTCGTTTCTTCGTTTCCTCCTTCGTTTCTCCATTTATTTCTCCGTTTCTCCGTTTCTTCCTTCACTTCTCCGTTCCTTTGTCCGTTTTTCCGTTTCTTCGTTCCTCTCTCCGTTTCTCCATTTATTTCTCCGTTTCTCCGTTTCTTTCTTCGTTTCTCCGTTTCTTTCTTCGTTTCTCCGTTTCTTTTCCCGTTTCTCGGTTTATTTCTTCGTTTCTCCATTTATTTCTCCGTTTCTTTCTTCATTTCTCCGTTTCTTTCGACGTTTCTCCGTTTCTTTCTTCGTTTCTCCGTTTCTTTCTTCGTTTCTCCGTTTCTTTCTTCGTTTCCCCGTCTATTTCTTCGTTTCTCCATTTATTTCTCCGTTCGTCCGTTTCTTTCTTCGCTTCTCCGTTTCTTTGTTCGTTTCTCCGTTTCTTTGTTCGTTTCTCCGTTTTTTTGTTCGTTTCTCCGTTTCTTTCTTCGTTTCTCCGCTTCTTTCTTCGTTTCTCCGTTTTTTTCTCCGTTTCTTGGTTTATTTCTCCGTTTCTCCGTTTCTCCGTTTCTTTCTTCGATTCTCCGTTTCTTTCTTCATTTCTCCGTTTCTTTCTTCGTTTCTCCGTTTCTTTCTTCGTTTCTCCGTTTCTTTCTTCGTTTCTCCGTTTCTTTCTTGGTTTCTCCGTTTCTTTCTCCGTTTCTCCGTTTCTTTCTTCGTTTCTCCGTTTCTTTCTCGTTTCTCCGTTTCTTTCTTTGTTTCTCCGTCTCTTTCTTCATTTCTCCGTTTATTTCTTCGTTTCTCCGTTTCATTCTTCGTTTCTGCGTTACATTGTTCCTTTCTCTGTTTCTTTCTTCGTTTCTCCGTTTATATCTTCGTTTCTCCATTTATTTCTCCGTTTCTCTCTTCGTTTCTCCGTTTCTTTCTTCGTTTCTCCGTTTCTTTCTTCGTTTCTCCGTTTCTTTCTTCGTTTCACCGCTTCTTTCTTGGTTTCTCCGTTTCTTTCTTCGTTTCTCCGTTTCATTCTTCGTTTCTCCGTTTCTTTTTCGTTTCTCCGTTTCTTTCTTTGTTTCTCCGTTTCTTTCTTCATTTCTCCGTTTATTTCTTCGTTTCTCCGTTTCATTGTTCGTTTCTGCGTTTCATTGTTCGTTTCTCTGTTTCTTTCTTCGTTTCTCCGTTTATATCTTCGTTTCTCCATTTATTTCTCCGTTTCTTTCTTCGTTTCTCCGTTTCATTCTTCGTTTCTCCGTTTCTTTCTTCGTTTCTCCGTTTCTTTCTTCGTTTCTGCGTTTCTTTCTTTGTTTCTCCGTTTCTTTCTTCATTTCTCCGTTTATTTCTTCGTTTCTCCGTTTCATTCTTCGTTTCTGCGTTTCTGGGTTTCTTTGTTCGCTTCTCCATTTCTTTCTTCGTTTCTTCGTTTGTTTCTTCGTTTCTCCATTTATTTATCCGTTTCTCCGTTTCTTTGTTCGCTTCTCCGTTTCTTTGTTCGCTTCTCCGTTTCTTTCTTCGTTCCTTCGTTTCTTTCTTCGTTTCTCCGTTTATTTCTTTGTTTCTCCGTTTCTTTCTTCGTTTCTCCGTTTCTTTCTTCGTTTCTCCGTTTATTTCATCGTTTCTCCATTTATTTCTCCGTTTCTCCGTTTCTTTCTTCGCTTCTCCGTTTCCTTGTTCGTTTCTTTGTTCGTTTCTCCGTTTCTTCGTTTCTCCGTTTCTTCGTTTCTCCGTTTATTTCTTCGTTTCTCCGTTTCTTTCTTCGTTTCTCCGTTTCTTTCTTCGTTTCTCCGTTTATTTCTTCGTTTCTTCATTTTTTTCTCCGTTTCTCCGTTTCTTTCTTCGCTTCTCCGTTCCTTTGTTCGTTTCTCCGTTTCTCCATTTATTTCTCCGTTTCTCCGTTTCTTTCTTCGTTTCTCCGTTTCTTTCTTCGTTTCTCCGTTTCTTTGTTCGTTTCTCCGTTTCTTTCTTCGTTTCTCCGCTCCTTTGTTCGTTTCTCCGTTTCTTTCTCCGTTTCTCGGTTTATTTCTTCGTTTCTCCGTTTCTCCGTTTCTTTCTTCGTTTCTCCGTTTCTTTCTTCTTTTCTCCGTTTCTTTCTTCGTTTCTCCGTTTCTCTCTTCGTTCCTCCGTTTCTTTCTTCGTTTCTCCTTTCCTTTCTTCGTTTCTCCGTTTCTTTGTTCGTTTCTCCGTTTCTTTCTTCGTTTCTCCTTTTCTTTCTTCGTTTCTCCGTTTATTTCTTCGTTTCTCCATTTATTTCTCCGATTCTCCGTTTCTTTCTTCGTTTCTCCGTTTCTTTCTCCGTTTCCCCGTTTATTTCTTCGTTTCTCCGTTTCTTTCTTCGTTTCTCCATTTATTTCTCCGATTCTCCGTTTCTTTCTTCGTTTCTCCGTTTCTTTCTTCATTTCTCCGTTTCTTTCTTCGTTTCTCCGTTTCTTTCTTCGTTTCTCCGTTTCATTCATCGTTTCCCCGTTTCTTTCTTCGTTTCTCCGTTTCTTTGTTCGTTTCTCCGTTTCTTTCTTTGTTTCTCCGTTTCTTTCTTCATTTCTCCGTTTGTCTCCGATTCTCCGTTGCTTTCTTCGTTTCTTCGTTTCTTTCTTCGTTTCTCCACTTATTTCTCCGTTCGTCGGTTTCTTTCTTCGCTTCTCCGTTTCTTTGTTCGTTTCTCCGTTTCTTTGTTCGTTTCTCCGTTTCTTTCTTCGTTTCTCCGCTTCTTTGTTCGTTTCTCCGTTTCTTTCTCCGTTTCTCGGTTTATTTCTCCGTTTCTCCGATTCTCCGTTTCTTTCTTCGATTCTCCGTTTCTTTCTTCATTTCTCCGTTTCTTTCTTCGTTTCTCCGTTTCTTTCTTCGTTTCTCCGTTTCTTTCTTCGTTTCTCCGTTTCTTTCTTGGTTTCTCCGTTTCTTTCTTCGTTTCTCCGTTTCTTTCTTCGTTTCTCCGTTTCTTTGTTCGTTTCGCCGTTTCTTTCTTTGTTTCTCCGTTTCTTTCTTCATTTCTCCGTTTATTTCTTCGTTTCTCCGTTTCATTCCTCGTTTCTGCGTTTCATTGTTCGTTTCTCTGTTTCTTTCTTCCTTTCTCCGTTTCTTTCTCCGTTTCTCGGTTTATTTCTTCGTTTCTCCGTTTCTTTCTTCGTTTCTCTGATTCTTTCTTCGTTTCTCCGTTTCTTTCTTCGTTTCTCCGTTTCTCCGTTTCTTTATTCGTTTCTCCGTTTCTTTGTTCGTTTCTCCGTTTCCTTCTTCGTGTCTCCGCTTCTTTGTTCGTTTCTCCGTTACTTCGTTTCTTTCTTCGTTTCTCCATTTATTTCTCCGTTTCTCCGTTTCTTTCTTCGTTTCTCCGTTTCTTTCTTCGTTTCTCTGTTTCTTTTCCCGTTTCTCGGTTTATTTCTTCGTTTCTCCATTTATTTCTCCGTTTCTTTCTTCGTTTCTCCGTTTCTTTCGACGTTTCTCCGTTTCTTTCTTCGTTTCTCCGTTTCTTTGTTCGTTTCTCCGTTTCTTTCTTCGTTTCTCCGCTTCTTTCTTCGTTTCTCCGTTTCTTTCTTCGTTTCTCCGTTTCTTTCTTCGTTTCTCCGTTTATTTCTTCGTTTCTCCATTTATTTCTCCGTTCGTCGGTTTCTTTCTTCGCTTCTGCGTTTCTTTGTTCGTTTCTCCGTTTCTTTCTTCGTTTCTCCGTTTCTTTCTGAGTTTCTCCTCTTCTTTGTTCGTTTCTCCGTTTCTTTCTCCGTTTCTCGGTTTATTTCTCCGTTTCTCCGTTTCTTTCTTAGATTCTCCGTTTCTTTCTTCATTTCTCCGTTTCTTTCTTCGTTTCTCCGTTTCTTTCTTCGTTTCTCCGTTTCTTTCTTCGTTTCTCCGTTTCTTTCTTGGTTTCTCCTCTTCTTTGTTCGTTTCTCCGTTTCTTTCTCCGTTTCTCGGTTTATTTCTCCGTTTCTCCGTTTCTTTCTTAGATTCTCCGTTTCTTTCTTCATTTCTCCGTTTCTTTCTTCGTTTCTCCATTTCTTTCTTCGTTTCTCCGTTTCTTTCTTCGTTTGTCCGTTTCATTCTTCGTTTCTCCATTTCATTCTTCGTTTCTGCGTTTCATTGTTCGTTTCTCCGTTTCTTTCTTCGTTTCTCCGGTTCTTTCTTCGTTTCTCCGTTTATTTCTTCGTTTCTCCATTTATTTCTCCGTTTCTCCGTTTCTTTCTTCGCTTCTCCGTTTCTTTGTTCGTTTCTCCGTTTCTTCGTTTCTTTCTTCGTTTCTCCGTTTATTTCTTCGTTTCTCCGTTTCTTTCTTCGTTTCTCCGCTTCTTTCTTGGTTAATCCGTTTATTTCTTCGTTTCTCAGTTTCTTTCTTCGTTTCTCCGTTTATTTCTTCGTTTCTCCATTTATTTCTCCGTTTCTCGGTTTCTTTCTTCGTTTCTCGGTTTCTTTGTTCGTTTCTCCGTTTCTTTCTTCGTTTCTCCTTTTCTTTCTTCGTTTCTCCGTTTCTTTGTTCGTTTCTCCGTTTCTTTCTTCGTTTCTCCTTTTCTTTCTTCGTTTCTCCGTTTATTTCTTCGTTTCTCCATTTATTTCTCCGTTTCTCCGTTTCTTTCTCCGCTTCTCCGTTTCTTTGATCGCTTCTCCGTTTCTTTCTTCGTTTCTCCGTTTATTTCTTCGTTTCTCCGTTTCTCCGTTTATTTCTTCGTTTCTCCATTTATTTCTCAGATTCTCCGTTTCTTTCATCGTTTCTCCGTTTCTTTCTTCGTTTCTCCGTTTATTTCTTCGTTTCTCCACTTATTTCTCCGTTTCTCCGTTTCTTTCTTCGTTTCTCCGTTTCTTTGTTCGTTTCTCCGTTTCTTTCTTCGTTTCTCCGTTTCTTTCTTCGCTTCCCCGTTTCTTTGTTCGTTTCTCCGTTTATTTCTTCGTTTCTCCATTTATTTCTCCGTTTCTGCGTTTCTTTCTCCGTTACTCCGGTTCTTTCTTCGTTTCTCCGTTTCTTAATTTGTTTCTCCGTTTCTTTCTTAATTTCTCCGTTTATTTCTTCGTTTCTCCGTTTCATTCTTCGTTCCTGCGTTTCATTGTTCGTTTCTCTGTTTCTTTATTCGATTCTCCGTTTATATCTTCGTTTCCCCATTTATTTCTCCGTTTCTTTCTTCGTTTCTCCGTTTCATACTTCGTTTCTTCGTTTCTTTGTTCGCTTCTCCGTTTCTTTCTTCGTTTCTTCGTTTCTCCGTTTCTTTCTTCGTTTCTTCGTTTCTCCGTTTCTTTCTTCGTTTCACCGTTTATTTCTACGTTTCTCCGTTTCTTTTTTCGTTTCTCCGTTTCTTTCTACGTTTCTCCGTTTATTTCTTCGTTTCTCCATTTATTTCTCCGTTTCTCCGTTTCTTTCTTCGTTTCTCCGTTTCTTTCTTCGTTTCTCCGTTTCTTTCTTCGTTTTTTCGTTTCTTTGTTCGCTTCTCCGTTTCTTTCTTCGTTTCTTCGTTTCTCCGTTTCCTTCTTCGTTTCTCCGTTTCTTTCTTCGTTTCTCCGTTTCTTTCTTCGTTTCTCCGTTTATTTCTTCGTTTCTCCATTTATTTCTCCGTTCGTCGGTTTCTTTCTTCGCTTCTGCGTTTCTTTGTTCGTTTCTCCGTTTCTTTCTTCGTTTCTCCGTTTCTTTCTTTGTTTCTCCGTTTCTTTCTTAATTTCTCCGTTTATTTCTTCGTTTCTCCGTTTCATTCTTCGTTCCTGCGTTTCATTGTTCGTTTCTCTGTTTCTTTATTCGATTCTCCGTTTATATCTTCGTTTCTCCATTTATTTCTCCGTTTCTTTCTTCGTTTCTCCGTTTCTTTCTTCGATTCTCCGTTACTTTCTTCATTTCTCCGTTTCTTTCTTCGTTTCTCCGTTTCTTTCTTCGTTTCTCCGTTTCTTTCTTCGTTTCTCCGTTTATTTCTTCGTTTCTCCATTTATTTCTCCGTTCGTCGGTTTCTTTCTTCGCTTCTGCGTTTCTTTGTTCGTTTCTCCGTTTCTTTCTTCGTTTCTCCGTTTCTTTCTTCGTTTCTCCTCTTCTTTGTTCGTTTCTCCGTTTCTTTCTCCGTTTCTCGGTTTATTTCTCCGTTTCTCCGTTTCTTTCTTCGATTCTCCGTTTCTTTCTTCGCTTCTCCGTTTATTTCTTCGTTTCTCCGTTTCTTTCTTCGTTTCTCCGTTTCTTTCTTCGTTTCTCCGTTCATTTCTTTATTTCTCCATTTATTTCTCCGTTTCTCCGTTTCTTTCTTCGCTTCTCCGTTTCTTTGTTCGTTTCTCCGCTTGTTTCTTCGTTTCTTCCTTCGTTTCTCCATTTATTTGTCCGTTTCTCCGTTTCTTTCTTCGCTTCTCCGTTTCTTTATTCGTTTCTCCGTTTCTTTGTTCGTTTCTCCGTATCTTTCTTCGTGTCTCCGCTTCTTTGTTCGTTTCTCCGTTACTTCGTTTCTTTCTTCGTTTCTCCATTTATTTCTCCGTTTCTCCGTTTCTTTCTTCGTTTCTCCGTTTCTTTCTTCGTTTCTCTGTTTCTTTTCCCGTTTCTCGGTTTATTTCTTCGTTTCTCCATTTATTTCTCCGTTTCTTTCTTCGTTTCTCCGTTTCTTTCGACGTTTCTCCGTTTCTTTCTTCGTTTCTCCGTTTCTTTCTTCGTTTCTCCGTTTCTTTCTTCGTTTCTCCGCTTCTTTCTTCGTTTCTCCGTTTCTTTCTTCGTTTCTCCGTTTCTTTCTTCGTTTCTCCGCTTATTTCTTCGTTTCTCCATTTATTTCTCCGTTCGTCCGTTTCTTTCTTCGCTTCTCCGTTTCTTTGTTCGTTCCTCCGTTTCTTTGTTCGTTTCTCCGTTTTTTTGTTCGTTTCTCCGTTTCTTTCTTCGTTTCTCCGTTTTTTTCTCCGTTTCTTGGTTTATTTCTCCGTTTCTCCGTTTCTCCGTTTCTTTCTTCGATTCTCCGTTTCTTTCTTCATTTCTCCGTTTCTTTCTTCGTTTCTCCGTTTCTTTCTTCGTTTCTCCGTTTCTTTCTTCGTTTCTCCGTTTCTTTCTTGGTTTCTCCGTTATCTTTCTTCGTTTCTCCGTTTCTTTCTTCGTTTCTCCGTTTCTTTTTCGTTTCTCCGTTTCTTTCTTTGTTTCTCCGTTTCTTTCTTCATTTCTCCGTTTATTTCTTCGTTTCCCCGTTTCATTCTTCGTTTCTCCGTTTCTTTCTTCATTTCTCCGTTTATTTCTTCGTTTCTCCGTTTCATTCTTCGTTTCTGCGTTACATTGTTCGTTTCTCCGTTTCTTTCTTCGTTTCTCCGTTTATATCTTCGTTTCTCCATTTATTTCTCCGTTTCTCTCTTCGTTTCTCCATTTATTTATCCGTTTCTCCGTTTCTTTCTTCGCTTCTCCGTTTCTTTGTTCGCTTCTCCGTTTCTTTCTTCGTTTCTTCGTTTCTTTCTTCTTTTCTCCGTTTATTTCTTTGTTTCTCCGTTTCTTTCTTCGTTTCTCCGTTTCTTTCTTCGTTTCTCCGTTTATTTCATCGTTTCTCCATTTATTTCTCCGTTTCTCCGTTTCTTTCTTCGCTTCTCCGTTTCCTTGTTCGTTTCTTTGTTCGTTTCTCCGTTTCTTCGTTTCTCCGTTTATTTCTTCGTTTCTCCGTTTCTTTCTTCGTTTCTCCGTTTCTTTCTTCGTTTCTCCGTTTATTTCTTCGTTTCTTCATTTTTTTCTCCGTTTCTGCGTTTCTTTCTTCGCTACTCCGTTCCTTTGTTCGTTTCTCCGTTTCTCCATTTATTTCTCCGTTTCTTTCTTCGTTTCTCCGTTTCTTTCTTCGTTTCTCCGTTTCTTTGTTCGTTTCTCCGTTTCTTTCTTCGTTTCTCCGCTCCTTTGTTCGTTTCTCCGTTTCTTTCTCCGTTTCTCGGTTTATTTCTTCGTTTCTCCGTTTCTCCGTTTCTTTCTTCGTTTCTCCGTTTCTTTCTTCTTTTGTCCGTTTCTTTCTTCGTTTCTCCGTTTCTCTCTTCGTTTCTCCGTTTCTTTCTTCGTTTCTCCGTTTCTTTCTTCGCTTCTCCGTTTCTTTGTTCGTTTCTCCGTTTCTTTGTTCGTTTCTCCGTTTCTTTCTTCGTTTCTCCGCTTCTTTGTTCGTTTCTCCGTTTCTTTCTCCGTTTCTTGGTTTATTTCTCCGTTTCTCCGTTTCTCCGTTTCTTTCTTCGTTTCTCCGTTTCTTTCTTGGTTACTCCGTTTCTTTCTTCGTTTCTCCGTTTCTTTTTCGTTTCTCAGTTTCTTTCTTTGTTTCTCCGTTTCATTCTTAATTTCTCCGTTTATTTCTTCGTTTCTCCGTTTCAATCTTCGTTCCTGCGTTTCATTGTTCGTTTCTCTGTTTCTTTATTCGATTCTCCGTTTATATCTTCGTTTCTCCATTTATTTCTCCGTTTCTTTCTTCGTTTCTCCGTTTCTTTCTTCGATTCTCCGTTACTTTCTTCATTTCTCCGTTTCTTTCTTCGTTTCTCCGTTTCTTTCTTCGTTTCTCCGTTTCTTTCTTCGTTTCTCCGTTTATTTCTTCGTTTCTCCATTTATTTCTCCGTTCGTCGGTTTCTTTCTTCGCTTCTGCGTTTCTTTGTTCGTTTCTCCGTTTCTTTCTTCGTTTCTCCGTTTCTTTCTTCGTTTCTCCTCTTCTTTGTTCGTTTCTCCGTTTCTTTCTCCGTTTCTCGGTTTATTTCTCCGTTTCTCCGTTTCTTTCTTCGATTCTCCGTTTCTTTCTTCGTTTCTCCGTTTATTTCTTCGTTTCTCCGTTTCTTTCTTCGTTTCTCCGTTTCTTTCTACGTTTCTCCGTTCATTTCTTCATTTCTCCATTTATTTCTCCGTTTCTCCGTTTCTTTCTTCGCTTCTCCGTTTCTTTGTTCGTTTCTCCGCTTGATTCTTCGTTTCTTCCTTCGTTTCTCCATTTATTTGTCCGTTTCCCCGTTTCTTTCTTCGCTTCTCCGTTTCTTTATTCGTTTCTCCGTTTCTTTGTTCGTTTCTCCGTTTCTTTCTTCGTGTCTCCGCTTCTTTGTTCGTTTCTCCGTTACTTCGTTTCTTTCTTCGTTTCTCCATTTATTTCTCCGTTTCTCCGTTTCTTTCTTCGTTTCTCCCTTTCTTTCTTCGTTTCTCTGTTTCTTTTCCCGTTTCTCGGTTTATTTCTTCGTTTCTCCATTTATTTCTCCGTTTCTTTCTTCGTTTCTCCGTTTCTTTCGACGTTTCTGCGC
The DNA here is from genome assembly GCF_051014685.1 of Ptiloglossa arizonensis. Taxonomy (NCBI): domain Eukaryota; kingdom Metazoa; phylum Arthropoda; class Insecta; order Hymenoptera; family Colletidae; genus Ptiloglossa; species Ptiloglossa arizonensis. The sequence continues at coordinate 1,038,589 of NW_027478393.1, forward strand.
TTCTTTGTTCGTTTCTCCGTTTCTTTCTCCGTTTCTCGGTTTATTTCTCCGCTTCTCCGATTCTCCGTTTCTTTCTTCGATTCTCCGTTTCTTTCTTCGTTTCTCCGTTTCTTTCTTCGTTTCTCCGTTTCTTTCTTCGTTTCTCCGTTTATTTCTTCGTTTCTCCGTTTCTTTCTTCGTTTCTCCGTTTATTTCTTCGTTTCTCCATTTATTTCTCCGTTCGTCGGTTTCTTTCTTCGCTTCTGCGTTTCTTTGTTCGTTTCTCCGTTTCTTTCTTCGTTTCTCCGTTTCTTTCTTCGTTTCTCCTCTTCTTTGTTCGTTTCTCCGTTTCTTTCTCCGTTTCTCGGTTTATTTCTCCGTTTCTCCGTTTCTTTCTTCGATTCTCCGTTTCTTTCTTCATTTCTCCGTTTCTTTCTTCGTTTCTCCGTTTCTTTGTTCGTTTCTCCGTTTCTTTCTTCGTTTTCCATTTATATCTCCGTTTCTCCGTTTCTTTCTTCGTTTCTCCGTTTCTTTTCCCGTTCCTCGGTTAATTTCTTCGTTTCTCCATTTATTTCTCCGTTTCTTTCGACGTTTCTCCGTCTATTTCTTCGTTTCTCCATTTATTTCTCCGTTCGTCCGCTTCTTTGTTCGCTTCTCCCTTTCTGTCTTCGTTTCTTCGTTTATTTCTTCGTTTCTCCGTTTCTTTGTTCGTTTCTCCGTTTCTTTGTTCGTTTCTCCGTTTCTTTCTTCGTTTCTCCGTTCCGTTCTTCGTTTCTCCGTTTCTTTCTTCGTTTCTCCGTTTATTTCTTCGTTTCTACTTTTATTTCTCCGTTCGTCGGTTTCTTTCTTCGCTTCTCCGTTTCTTTGTTCGCTTCTCCGTTTCTTTGTTCGTTTCTCCGTTTCTTTCTTCGTTTCTCCGATTCTTTGTTCGTTTCTCCGTTTCCTTCTCCGTTTCTCGGTTTATTTCTCCGTTTCTCCGATTCTCCGTTTCTTTCTTCGATTCTCCGTTTCTTTCTTCGTTTCTCCGTTTCTTTCTTCGTCTCTCCGTTTCTTTCTTCGTTTCTCCGTTTATTTCTTCGATTCTCCGTTTCTTTCTTCATTTCTCCGTTTCTTTCTTCGTTTCTCCGTTTCTTTGTTCGCTTCTCCGTTTCTTTCTTGGTTTCTCCATTTATTTCTCCGTTTCTCCGTTTCTTTCTTCGTTTCTCCGTTTCTTTCTTCGATTCTCCGTTTCTTTTCCCGTTTCTCGGTTTATTTCTTCGTTTCTCCATTTATTTCTCCGTTTCTTTCTTCGTTTCTCCGTTTCTTTCGACGTTTCTCCGTTTCTTTCTTCGTTTGTGCGTCCCTTTCTTCGTTTCTCCGTTTCTTTCTTCGTTTCTCCGTTTCTTTCTTCGTTTCTCCGTTTATTTCTTCGTTTCTTCATTTATTTCTCCGTTTCTCCGTTTCTTTCTTCGCTTCTCCGTTCCTTTGTACGTTTCTCCGTTTCTTCGTTTCATTCTCCGTTTCTCCATTTATATCTCCGTTTCTCCGTTTATTTCTTCGTTTCTCCGATTCTTTCTTCGTTTCTCCGTTTCTTTCTTCGTTTCTCCGTTTCTTTTCCCGTTTCTCGGTTTATTTCTTCGTTTCTCCATTTATTTCTCCGTTTCTTTCTTCGTTTCTCCGTTTCTTTCTTCGTTTCTCCGTTTCTTTCTTCGTGTCTCCGTTTCTTTCTTCGTTTCTCCGTTTCTTTCTTCGTTTCTCCGTTTCTTTCTTCGTTTCTCCGTTTATTTCTTCGTTTCTCCATTTATTTCTCCGTTCGTCGGTTTCTTTCTTCGCTTCTGCGTTTCTTTGTTCGTTTCTCCGTTTCTTTCTTCGTTTCTCCGTTTCTTTCTTCGTTTCTCCTCTTCTTTGTTCGTTTCTCCGTTTCTTTCTCCGTTTCTCGGTTTATTTCTCCGTTTCTCCGTTTCTTTCTTCGATTCTCCGTTTCTTTCTTCGTTTCTCCGTTTATTTCTTCGTTTCTCCGTTTCTTTCTTCGTTTCTCCGTTTCTTTCTACGTTTCTCCGTTCATTTCTTCATTTCTCCATTTATTTCTCCGTTTCTCCGTTTCTTTCTTCGCTTCTCCGTTTCTTTGTTCGTTTCTCCGCTTGATTCTTCGTTTCTTCCTTCGTTTCTCCATTTATTTGTCCGTTTCCCCGTTTCTTTCTTCGCTTCTCCGTTTCTTTATTCGTTTCTCCGTTTCTTTGTTCGTTTCTCCGTTTCTTTCTTCGTGTCTCCGCTTCTTTGTTCGTTTCTCCGTTACTTCGTTTCTTTCTTCGTTTCTCCATTTATTTCTCCGTTTCTCCGTTTCTTTCTTCGTTTCTCCGTTTCTTTCTTCGTTTCTCTGTTTCTTTTCCCGTTTCTCGGTTTATTTCTTCGTTTCTCCATTTATTTCTCCGTTTCTTTCTTCGTTTCTCCGTTTCTTTCGACGTTTCTCCGCTTCTTTGTTCGTTTCTCCGTTTCTTTCTCCGTTTCTCGGTTTATTTCTCCGTTTCTCCGATTCTCCGTTTCTTTCTTCGATTCTCCGTTTCTTTCTTCGTTTCTCCGTTTCTTTCTTCGTTTCTCCGTTTCTTTCTTCGTTTCTCCGTTTATTTCTTCGTTTCTCCGTTTCTTTCTTCGTTTCTCCGTTTATTTCTTCGTTTCTCCATTTATTTCTCCGTTCGTCGGTTTCTTTCTTCGCTTCTGCGTTTCTTTGTTCGTTTCTCCGTTTCTTTCTTCGTTTCTCCGTTTCTTTCTTCGTTTCACCTCTTCTTTGTTCGTTTCTCCGTTTCTTTCTCCGTTTCTCGGTTTATTTCTCCGTTTCTCCGTTTCTTTCTTCGATTCTCCGTTTCTTTCTTCATTTCTCCGTTTCTTTCTTCGTTTCTCCGTTTCTTTGTTCGTTTCTCCGTTTCTTTCTTCGTTTTCCATTTATATCTCCGTTTCTCCGTTTCTTTCTTCGTTTCTCCGTTTCTTTTCCCGTTCCTCGGTTAATTTCTTCGTTTCTCCATTTATTTCTCCGTTTCTTTCGACGTTTCTCCGTCTATTTCTTCGTTTCTCCATTTATTTCTCCGTTCGTCCGCTTCTTTGTTCGCTTCTCCCTTTCTGTCTTCGTTTCTTCGTTTATTTCTTCGTTTCTCCGTTTCTTTGTTCGTTTCTCCGTTTCTTTGTTCGTTTCTCCGTTTCTTTCTTCGTTTCTCCGTTCCGTTCTTCGTTTCTCCGTTTCTTTCTTCGTTTCTCCGTTTATTTCTTCGTTTCTACTTTTATTTCTCCGTTCGTCGGTTTCTTTCTTCGCTTCTCCGTTTCTTTGTTCGCTTCTCCGTTTCTTTGTTCGTTTCTCCGTTTCTTTCTTCGTTTCTCCGATTCTTTGTTCGTTTCTCCGTTTCCTTCTCCGTTTCTCGGTTTATTTCTCCGTTTCTCCGATTCTCCGTTTCTTTCTTCGATTCTCCGTTTCTTTCTTCGTTTCTCCGTTTCTTTCTTCGTCTCTCCGTTTCTTTCTTCGTTTCTCCGTTTATTTCTTCGATTCTCCGTTTCTTTCTTCATTTCTCCGTTTCTTTCTTCGTTTCTCCGTTTCTTTGTTCGCTTCTCCGTTTCTTTCTTGGTTTCTCCATTTATTTCTCCGTTTCTCCGTTTCTTTCTTCGTTTCTCCGTTTCTTTCTTCGTTTCTCCGTTTCTTTTCCCGTTTCTCGGTTTATTTCTTCGTTTCTCCATTTATTTCTCCGTTTCTTTCTTCGTTTCTCCGTTTCTTTCGACGTTTCTCCGTTTCTTTCTTCGTTTGTGCGTCCCTTTCTTCGTTTCTCCGTTTCTTTCTTCGTTTCTCCGTTTCTTTCTTCGTTTCTCCGTTTATTTCTTCGTTTCTTCATTTATTTCTCCGTTTCTCCGTTTCTTTCTTCGCTTCTCCGTTCCTTTGTACGTTTCTCCGTTTCTTCGTTTCATTCTCCGTTTCTCCATTTATATCTCCGTTTCTCCGTTTATTTCTTCGTTTCTCCGATTCTTTCTTCGTTTCTCCGTTTCTTTCTTCGTTTCTCCGTTTCTTTTCCCGTTTCTCGGTTTATTTCTTCGTTTCTCCATTTATTTCTCCGTTTCTTTCTTCGTTTCTCCGTTTCTTTCTTCGTTTCTCCGTTTCTTTCTTCGTGTCTCCGTTTCTTTCTTCGTTTCTCCGTTTCTTTCTTCGTTTCTCCGTTTCTTTCTTAGTTTCTCCGTCTATTTCTTCGTTTCTCCATTTATTTCTCCGTTCGTCCGCTCCTTTGTTCGCTTCTCCGCTTCTGTCTTCGTTTCTTCGTTTATTTCTTCGTTTCTCCGTTTCTTTGTTCGTTTCTCCGCTTCTTTGTTCGTTTCTCCGCTTCTTTCTCCGTTTCTCGGTTTATTTCTTCGTTTCTCCGTTTCTTTCTTCGATTCTCCGTTTCTTTCTCCATTTCTCCGTTTCTTTCTTCGTTTCTCCGTTTCTTTCTTCGTTTCTCCGTTTCTTTCTTCGTTTCTCCGTTTATTTTTTCGTTTCTCCTTTTATTTCTCCGTTCGTCGGTTTCTTTCTTCGCTTCTCCGTTTCTTTGTTCGCTTCTCCGTTTCTTTGTTCGTTTCTCCGTTTCTTTCTTCGTTTCTCCGATTCTTTGTTCGTTTCTCCGTTTCTTTCTCCGTTTCTCGGTTTATTTCTCCGTTTCTCCGATTCTCCGTTTCTTTCTTCGATTCTCCGTTTCTTTCTTCGTTTCTCCGTTTCTTTCTTCGTCTCTCCGTTTCTTTCTTCGTTTCTCCGTTTATTTCTTCGATTCTCCGTTTCTTTCTTCATTTCTCCGTTTCTTTCTTCGTTTCTCCGTTTCTTTGTTCGCTTCTCCGTTTCTTTCTTGGTTTCTCCATTTATTTCTCCGTTTCTCCGTTTCTTTCTTCGTTTCTCCGTTTCTTTTCCCGTTTCTCGGTTTATTTCTTCGTTTCTCCATTTATTTCTCCGTTTCTTTCTTCGTTTCTCCGTTTCTTTCGACGTTTCTCCGTTTCTTTCTTCGTTTGTCCGTCCCTTTCTTCGTTTCTCCGTTTCTTTCTTCGTTTCTCCGTTTCTTTCTTCGTTTCTCCGTTTCTTTCTTCGTTTCTCCGCTTCTTTGTTCGTTTCTCCGTTTCTTTCTCCGTTTCTCGGTTTATTTCTCCGTTTCTCCGATTCTCCGTTTCTTTCTTCGATTCTCCGTTTCTTTCTTCGTTTCTCCGTTTCTTTCTTCGTTTCTCCGTTTATTTCTTCGTTTCTCCACTTATTTCTCCGTTCGTCGGTTTCTTTCTTCGCTTCTCCGTTTCTTTGTTCGTTTCTCCGTTTCTTTGTTCGTTTCTCCGTTTCTTTCTTCCTATCTCCGCTTCTTTGTTCGTTTCTCCGTTTCTTTCTCCGTTTCTCGGTTTATTTCACCGTTTCTCCGATTCTCCCTTTCTTTCTTCGATTCTCCGTTTCTTTCTTCATTCCTCCGTTTCTTTCTTCGTTTCTCCGTTTCTTTCTTCCTTTCTCCGTTTCTTTCTTCGTTTCTCCGTTTCTTTCTCCGTTTCTCGGTTTATTTCTCCGTTTCTCCGATTCTCCGTTTCTTTCTTCGATTCTCCGTTTCTTTCTTCGTTTCTCCGTTTCTTTCTTCGTTTCTCCGTTTCTTTCTTCGTTTCTCCGTTTATTTCTTCGTTTCTCCTTTTATTTCTCCGTTCGTCGGTTTCTTTCTTCGCTTCTCCGTTTCATTGTTCGCTTCTCCGTTTCTTTCTTCGTTTCTCCATTTATTTCTCCGTTTCTCCGTTTCTTTCTTCGTTTCTCCGTTTCTTTCTTCGTTAATCCGTTTATTTCTTCGTTTCTCCGTTTCTTTCTTCGTTTCTCCGTTTCTTTTCCCGTTTCTCCGTTTATTTCTTCGTTTCTCCGTTTCTTTCTTCGTTTCTCCGTTTCTTTCTTCGTTTCTCCGTTTCCTTGTTCGTTTCTTTGTTCGTTTCTCCGTTTCTTCGTTTTTTTCTTCGTTTCTCCGTTTATTTCTTCGTTTCTGCGTTTCTTTCTTCGTTTCTCCGTTTCTTTCTTCGTTAATCCGTTTATTTCTTCGTTTCTCCGTTTCTTTCTTCGTTTCTCCGTTTCTTTTCCCGTTTCTCGGCTTATTTCTTCGTTTCTCCATTTATTTCTCCGTTTCCTTCTTCGTTTCTCCGTTTCTTTCTTCGTTAATCCGTTTATTTCTTCGTTTCTCCGTTTCTTTCTTCGTTTCTCCGTTTCTTTGCTCGTTTCTCCGTTTCTTTCTTTGTTTCTCCGTTTCTTTCTTCATTTCTCCGTTTATTTCTTCGTTTCTCCGTTTCATTCCTCGTTTCTGCGTTTCATTGTTCGTTTCGCTGTTTCTTTCTTCGTTTCTCCGCTTCTTCGTTTCTTTCTTCGCTTCTCCGTTCCTTTGTTCGTTTCTCCGTTTCTTTCTTGGTTTCTCCATTTATTTCTCCGTTTCTCCGTTTTTTTTCTTCGTTTCTTCGTTTCTTTCTTCGTTTCTCCGTTTCTTTCGACGTTTCTCCGTTTCTTTCTTCGTTTGTCCGTCCCTTTCTTCGTTTCTCCGTTTCTTTCTTCGTTTCTCCGTTTCTTTCTTCGTTTCTCCGTTTATTTCTTCGTTTCTTCATTTATTTCTCCGTTTCTCCGTTTCTTTCTTCGCTTCTCCGTTCCTTTGTTCGTTTCTCCGTTTCTTCGTTTCATTCCCCGTTTCTCCATTTATATCTCCGTTTCTCCGTTTATTTCTTCGTTTCTCCGTTTCTTTCTTCGTTTCTCCGTTTCTTTTCCCGTTTCTCGGTTTATTTCTTCGTTTCTCCATTTATTTCTCCGTTTCTTTCTTCGTTTCTCCGTTTCTTTCTTCGTTTCTCCGTTTCTTTCTTCGTTTCTCCGTTTCTTTCTTCGTGTCTCCGTTTCTTTCTTCGTTTCTCCGTTTCTTTCTTCGTTTCTCCGTTTCTTTCTTCGTTTCTCCGTCTATTTCTTCGTTTCTCCATTTATTTCTCCGTTCGTCCGCTCCTTTGTTCGCTTCTCCGCTTCTGTCTTCGTTTCTTCGTTTCTTTCTTCGTTTCTCCGTTTCTTTCTTCGTTTCTCCGTTTATTTTTTCGTTTCTCCTTTTATTTCTCCGTTCGTCGGTTTCTTTCTTCGCTTCCCCGTTTCTTTGTTCCCTTCTCCGTTTCTTTGTTCGTTTCTCCGTTTCTTTCTTCGTTTCTCCGATTCTTTGTTCGTTTCTCCGTTTCTTTCTCCGTTTCTCGGTTTATTTCTCCGTTTCTCCGATTCTCCGTCTCTTTCTTCGATTCTCCGTTTCTTTCTTCGTTTCTCCGTTTCTTTCTTCGTCTCTCCGTTTCTTTCTTCGTTTCTCCGTTTATTTCTTCGATTCTCCGTTTCTTTCTTCATTTCTCCGTTTCTTTCTTCGTTTCTCCGTTTCTTTGTTCGCTTCTCCGTTTCTTTCTTGGTTTCTCCATTTATTTCTCCGTTTCTCCGTTTCTTTCTTCGTTTCTCCGTTTCTTTCTTCGTTTCTCCGTTTCTTTTCCCGTTTCTCGGTTTATTTCTTCGTTTCTCCATTTATTTCTCCGTTTCTTTCTTCGTTTCTCCGTTTCTTTCGACGTTTCTCCGTTTCTTTCTTCGTTTGTCCGTCCCTTTCTTCGTTTCTCCGTTTCTTTCTTCGTTTCTCCGTTTCTTTCTTCGTTTCTCCGTTTCTTTCTTCGTTTCTCCGCTTTTTTGTTCGTTTCTCCGTTTCTTTCTCCGTTTCTCGGTTTATTTCTCCGTTTCTCCGATTCTCCGTTTCTTTCTTCGATTCCCCGTTTCTTTCTTCGTTTCTCCGTTTCTTTCTTCGTCTCTCCGTTTCTTTCTTCGTTTCTCCGTTTATTTCTTCGTTTCTCCACTTATTTCTCCGTTCGTCGGTTTCTTTCTTCGCTTCTCCGTTTCTTTGTTCGTTTCTCCGTTTCTTTGTTCGTTTCTCCGTTTCTTTCTTCGTTTCTCCGCTTCTTTGTTCGTTTCTCCGTTTCTTTCTCCGTTTCTCGGTTTATTTCTCCGTTTCTCCGATTCTCCGTTTCTTTCTTCGATTCTCCGTTTCTTTCTTCATTTCTCCGTTTCTTTCTTCGTTTCTCCGTTTCTTTCTTCCTTTCTCCGTTTCTTTCTTCGTTTCTCCGTTTCTTTCTCCGTTTCTCCGTTTATTTCTCCGTTTCTCCGATTCTCCGTTTCTTTCTTCGATTCTCCGTTTCTTTCTTCGTTTCTCCGTTTCTTTCTTCGTCTCTCCGTTTCTTTCTTCGTTTCTCCGTTTCTTTCTTCGTTTCTCCGTTTCTTTCTTCGTGTCTCCGTTTCTTTCTTCGTTTCTCCGTTTCTTTCTTCGTTTCTCCGTTTCTTTCTTCGTCTCTCCGTTTCTTTCTTCGTTTCTCCGTTTCTTTCTTCGTTTCTCCGTTTCTTTCTTCGTGTCTCCGTTTCTTTCTTCGTTTCTCCGTTTCTTTCTTCGATTCTCCGTTTCTTTCTTCATTTCTCCGTTTCTTTCTTCGTATCTCCGTTTCTTTCTTCGTTTCTCCGTTTCTTTCTTCGTTTCTCCGTTTATTTTTTCGTTTCTCCTTTTATTTCTCCGTTCGTCGGTTTCTTTCTTCGCTTCTCCGTTTCTTTGTTCGTTTCTCCGTTTATTTGTTCGTTTCTCCGTTTCTTTCTTCGTTTCTCCGCTTCTTTGTTCGTTTCTCCGTTTCTTTCTCCGTTTCTCGGTTTATTTCTCCGTTTCTCCGATTCTCCGTTTCTTTCTTCGATTCTCCGTTTCTTTCTTCATTTCTCCGTTTCTTTCTTCGTTTCTCCGTTTCTTTCTTCCTTTCTCCGTTTCTTTCTTCGTTTCTCCGTTTCTTTCTCCGTTTCTCGGTTTATTTCTCCGTTTCTCCGATTCTCCGTTTCTTTCTTCGATTCTCCGTTTCTTTCTCCGTTTCTCCGTTTCTTTCTTCGTTTCTCCGTTTCTTTCTTCGTTTCTCCGTTTCTTTCTTCGTGTCTCCGTTTCTTTCTTCGTTTCTCCGTTTATTTCTTCGATTCTCCGTTTCTTTCTTCATTTCTCCGTTTCTTTCTTCGTTTCTCCGTTTCTTTGTTCGCTTCTCCGTTTCTTTCTTGGTTTCTCCATTTATTTCTCCGTTTCTCCGTTTCTTTCTTCGTTTCTCCGTTTCTTTCTTCGTTTCTCCGTTTCTTTTCCCGTTTCTCGGTTTATTTCTTCGTTTCTCCATTTATTTCTCCGTTTCTTTCTTCGTTTCTCCGTTTCTTTCGACGTTTCTCCGTTTCTTTCTTCGTTTCTCCGTCCCTTTCTTCGTTTCTCCGTTTCTTTCTTCGTTTCTCCGTTTCTTTCTTCGTTTCTCCGCTTCTTTGTTCGTTTCTCCGTTTCTTTCTCCGTTTCTCGGTTTATTTCTCCGTTTCTCCGATTCTCTGTTTCTTTCTTCGATTCTCCGTTTCTTTCTTCGTTTCTCCGTTTCTTTCTTCGTCTCTCCGTTTCTTTCTTCGTTTCTCCGTTTATTTCTTCGTTTCTCCACTTATTTCTCCGTTCGTCGGTTGCTTTCTTCGCTTCTCCGTTTCTTTGTTCGTTTCTCCGTTTCTTTGTTCGTTTCTCCGTTTCTTTCTTCGTTTCTCCGCTTCTTTGTTCGTTTCTCCGTTTCTTTCTCCGTTTCTCGGTTTATTTCTCCGTTTCTCCGATTCTCCGTTTCTTTCTTCGATTCTCCGTTTCTTTCTTCATTTCTCCGTTTCTTTCTTCGTTTCTCCGTTTCTTTCTTCCTTTCTCCGTTTCTTTGTTCGTTTCTCCGTTTCTTTCTCCGTTTCTCGGTTTATTTCTCCGTTTCTCCGATTCTCCGTTTCTTTCTTCGATTCTCCGTTTCTTTCTTCGTTTCTCCGTTTCTTTCTTCGTCTCTCCGTTTCTTTCTTCGTTTCTCCGTTTCTTTTTCGTTTTTCCGTTTCTTTCTTGATTCTCCGTTTCTTTCTTCATTCCTCCGTTTATTTCTTCGTTTCTCCGTTTCATTCTTCGTTTCTGCGTTTCATTGTTCGTTTCTCTGTTTCTTTCTTCGTTTCTCCGTTTATATCATCGTTTCTCCATTTATTTCTCCGTTTTTTTCTTCGTTTCTCCGTTTATTTCTTCGTTTCTCCATTTATTTCTCCATTTCTCCGTTTCTTTCTCCGCTTCTCCGTTTCTTTGTTCGCTTCTCCGTTTCTTTCTTCGTTTCTCCGTTTATTTCTTCGTTTCTCCGTTTCTCCGTTTATTTCTTCGTTTCTCCGTTTCTCCGTTTATTTCTTCGTTTCTCCATTTATTTCTCCGATTCTCCGTTTCTTTCTTCGTTTCTCCGTTTCTTTGTTCGTTTCTCCGTTTCTTTGTCCTCTTCTCCGTTTCTTTCTTCGTTTCGCCGTTTCTTCGTTCGTTTCTCCGTTTCTTTCTTCGTTTCTCCGTTTCTCTCTCCTTTTCTCGGTTTATTCCTTCGTTTCTCCATTTATGTCTCCGATTCTCCGTTGCTTTCTTCGTTTCTTCGTTTCTTTCTTCGTTTCTCCGTTTCTTTCTTCGTTTCTCCGTTTCTTGGTTTATTTCTTCGTTTCTCGGTTTCTTTCTTCGTTTCTCCGTTTCTCCGTTTCTTTCTTCGTTTCTCCGTTTCTTTCTTCATTTCTCCGTTTCTTTCTTCGTTTCTCCATTTCTTTCTTCGTTTCTGCGTTTCTTTCTTCGTTTCTCCGTTTCTTTCTTGGTTTCTCCGTTTCTTTCTTCGTTTCTCCGTTTCTTTCTCCGTTTCTCGGTTTATTTCTCCGTTTCTCCGTTTCTTTCTTAGATTCTCCGTTTCTTTCTTCATTTCTCCGTTTCTTTCTTCGTTTCTCCATTTCTTTCTTCGTTTCTCCGTTTCTTTCTCCGTTTCTCGGTTTATTTCTCCGTTTCTCCGATTCTCCGTTTCTTTCTTCGATTCTCCGTTTCTTTCTTCATTTCTCCGTTTCTTTCTTCGTTTCTCCGTTTCTTTCTTCGTTTCTCCGTTTCTTTTTCGTTTCTCCGATTCTTTCTTTGTTTCTCCGTTTCTTTCTTCACTTCTCCGTTTATTTCTTCGTTTCTCCGTTTCATTCTTCGTTTCTGCGTTTCATTGTTCGTTTCTCTGTTTCTTTCTTCGTTTCTCCGTTTCTTTGTTCGTTTCTTTCTTCGTTTCTCCGTTTCTTCGTTTCTTTCTTCGTTTCTCCGTTTATTTTTTCGTTTCTCCGTTTCTTTCTTCGTTTCTTCGTTTCTTTCTTCGTTTCTCCGTTTATTTTTTCGTTTCTCCGTTTCTTTCTTCGTTTCTCCGTTTCTTTTCCCGTTTCTCGGTTTATTTATTCGTTTCTCCATTTACTTCTCCGTTTCTTTCTTCCTTTCTCCGTTTCATTCTTCGTTTCTCCGTTTCTTTCTTCGTTTCTCCGTTTCTTTCTCAGTTTCTTGGTTTATTTCTTCGTTTCTCCGTTTCTTTCTTCGTTTCTCTTATTCTTTCTTCGTTTCTCCGTTTCTTTCTTCGTTTCTCCGTTTCTTTCTTCGTTTCTCCGTTTCTCCGTTTCTTTCTTCGATTCTCCGTTTCTTTCTTCATTTCTCCGTTTCTTTCTTCGTTTCTCCGTTTCTTTCTTCGTTTCTGCGCTTCTTTGTTCGTTCCTCCGTTTCTTTCTCCGTTTCTCGGTTTATTTCTCCGTTTCTCCGATTCTCCGTTTCTTTCTTCGATTCTCCGTTTCTTTCTTCGATTCTCCGTTTCTTTCTTCATTTCTCCGTTTCTTTCTTCGTTTCTCCGTTTCTTTCTTCGTTTCTCCGTTTCTTTTTTCGTTTCTCCGTTTCTTTCTTGGTTTCTCCGTTTCTTTCTTCGTTTCTCCGTTTCTTTCTTCGTTTCTCCGTTTCTTTTTCGTTTCTCCGTTTCTTTCTTTGTTTCTCCGTTTCGTTCTTCATTTCTCCGTTTATTTCTTCGTTTCTCCGTTTCATTCTTCGTTTCTGCGTTTCATTGTTCGTTTCTCTGTTTCTTTCTTCGTTTCTCCGTTTCTTTGTTCGTTTCTTTGTTCGTTTCTCCGTTTCTTCGTTTCTTTCTTCGTTTCTCCGTTTATTTCTTCGTTTCTCCGTTTCTTTCTTCGTTTCTCCGTTTCTTTCTTCGTTTCTCCGTTTCCTTGTTCGTTTCTTTGTTCGTTTCTCCGTTTCTTCGTTTCTTTGTTCCTTTCTCCGTTTCTTCGTTTCTTTCTTCGTTTCTCCGTTTATTTCTTCGTTTCTCCGTTTCTTTCTTCGTTTCTCCGTTTCTTTTCCCGTTTCTCGGTTTATTTCTTCGTTTCTACATTTACTTCTCCGTTTCTTTCTTCCTTTCTCCGTTTCATTCTTCGTTTCTCCGTTTCTTTCTTCGTTTCTCCGTTTCTTTCTCTGTTTCTTGGTTTATTTCTTCGTTTCTCCGTTTCTTTCTTCGTTTCTCTTATTCTTTCTTCGTTTCTCCGTTTCTTTCTTCGTTTCTCCGTTTCTTTCTTCGTTTCTCCGTTTCTTTCTTCGTTTCTCCGTTTCTCCGTTTCTTTCTTCGATTCTCCGTTTCTTTCTTCATTTCTCCGTTTCTTTCTTCGTTTCTCCGTTTCTTTCTTCGTTTCTGCGCTTCTTTCTTCGTTTCTCCGTTTCTTTCTTGGTTTCTCCGGTTCTTTCTTCATTTCTCCGTTTCTTTCTTCGTTTCTCCGTTTCTTTCTTCGTTTCTGCGTTTCTTTCTTCGTTTCTCCGTTTCTTTCTTGGTTTCTCCGTTTCTTTCTTCGTTTCTCCGTTTCTTTCTTCGTCTCTCCGTTTCTTTCTTCGTTTCTCCGTTTATTTCTTCGTTTCTCCACTTATTTCTCCGTTCGTCGGTTTCTTTCTTCGCTTCTCCGTTTCTTTGTTCGTTTCTCCGTTTCTTTCTTCGCTTCTCCGGTTCTTTCTTCGTTTCTCCGTATCTTTCTTCGTTTCTCCGTTTCATTCTTCGTTTCTCCATTTCATTGTTCGTTTCTGCGTTTCATTGTTCGTTTCTCCGTTTCTTTCTTCGTTTCTCCGTTTCTTTGTTCGCTTCTCCGTTTCTTTCTTCGTTTCTTCGTTTCTTTCTTCGTTTCTCCTTTTATTTCTTCGTTTCTCCGTTTCTTTCTTGGTTTCTCCGTTTCTTTCTTCGTTTCTCCGTTTCTTTCTTCGATTCTCCGTTTCTTTCTTCATTTCTCCGTTTCTTTCTTCGTTTCTCCGTTTCTTTCTTCATTTCTCCGTTTCTTTCTTCGTTTCTCCGTTTCTTTCTTCGTTTCTCCGTTTCTTTCTTCGTTTCTCCGTTTCTTTCTTGGTTTCTCCGTTTCTTTCTTCGTTTCTCCGTTCCTTTCTTCGTTTCTCCGTTTCTTTTTCGTTTCTCCGTTTCTTTCTTTGTTTCTCCGTTTCTTTCTTCACTTCTCCGTTTATTTCTTCGTTTCTCCGTTTCATTCTTCGTTTCTGCGTTTCATTGTTCGTTTCTCTGTTTCTTTCTTCGTTTCTCCGTTTCTTTGTTCGTTTCTCCGTTTCTTCGTTTCTTTCTTCGTTTCTCCGTTTATTTCTTCGTTTCTCCGTTTCTTTCTTCGTTTCTCCGTTTCTTTCTTCGTTTCTCCGTTTCCTTGTTCGTTTCTTTCTTCGTTTCTCCGTTTCTTCGTTTCTTTCTTCGTTTCTCCGTTTATTTCTTCGTTTCTCCGTTTCTTTCTTCGTTTCTCCGTTTCTTTCTTCGTTAATCCGTTTATTTCTTCGTTTCTCAGTTTCTTTCTTCGTTTCTCCGTTTCTTTTCCCGTTTCTCGGTTTATTTCTCCGTTTCTTTCTTCGTTTCTCCGTTTCTTTCTTCGTTTCTCCGTTTCTTTCTTCGTTTCTCCGTTTCTTTCTTCGTTTCTCCGTTTCTTTCTTGGTTTCTCCGTTTCTTTCTTCGTTTCTCCGTTTCTTTCTTCGTTTCTCCGTTTCTTTTTCGTTTCTCCGTTTCTTTCTTTGTTTCTCTGTTTCTTTCTTCATTTCTCCGTTTATTTCTTCGTTTCTCCGTTTCATTCTTCGTTTCTGCGTTTCATTGTTCGTTTCTCTGTTTCTTTCTTCGTTTCTCCGTTTATATATTCGTTTCTCCATTTATTTCTCCGTTTCTTTCTTCGTTTCTCCGTTTCATTCATCGTTTCCCCGTTTCTTTCTTCGTTTCTCCGTTTCTTTGTTAGTTTCTCCGTTTCTTCCTTTGTTTCTCCGTTTCTTTCTTCATTTCTCCGTTTATTTCTTCGTTTCTCCGTTTTATTCCTCGTTTCTGCGTTCCATTGTTCGTTTCTCTGTTTCTTTCTTCGTTTCTCCGTTTATATCTTCGTTTCACCATTTATTTCTCCGTTTCTTTCGTCGTTTCTCCGTTTCATTCTTCGTTTCTCCGTTTCTTTCTTCGTTTCTCCGTTTCTCTCTCCGTTTCTCCGTTTCTTTCTTCGTTTCTCCGTTTCTTTCTTCGTTTCCCCATTTATTTCTCCGATTCTCCGTTTCTTTCTTCGTTTCTCAGTTTTTTTTCGTCGTTTCTCCGTTTCTTTCTTCGTTTCTCCGTTTCTTTGATCGTTTCTTCGTTTCTCCGTTTCTTTCTTCGTTTCTCCGTTTCTTTGATCGTTTCTTCGTTTCTCCGTTTCTTTCTTCGTTTCTCCGTTTCATTCATCGTTTCACCGTTTCTTTCTTCTTTTCTCCGTTTCTTTGTTCGTTTCTCCGTTTCTTTCTTTGTTTCTCCGTTTCTTTCTTCATTTCTCCGTTTATTTCTTCGTTTCTCCGTTTCATTCCTCGTTTCTGCGTTTCATTGTTCGTTTCTCTGTTTCTTTCTTCCTTTCTCCGTTTCTTTCTCCGTTTCTCGGTTTATTTCTTCGTTTCTCCGTTTCTTTCTTCGTTTCTCTGATTCTTTCTTCGTTTCTCCGTTTCTTTCTTCGTTTCTCCGTTTCTCCGTTTCTTTCTTCGTTTCTCCGCTTCTTTCTTCGTTTCTCCGTTTCTTTTATCGTTTCTTCGTTTCTCCGTTTCTTTCTTCGTTTCTCCGCTTCTTTCTTCGTTTCTCCGTTTCTTTTATCGTTTCTTCGTTTCTCCGTTTCTTTCTTCGTTTCTCCGTTTATATCTTCGTTTCTCCATTTATTTCTCCCTTTCTTTCTTCGTTTCTCCGTTTCATTCATCGTTTCCCCCGTTTCTTTCTTCGTTTCTCCATTTCTTTATTCGTTTCTCCGTTTCTTTCTTCGTTTCTCCGTTTCTTTCTTCGTTTCTCCGTTTCTTTCTTCGTTTGTCCGTTTCTTATTTCGTTTCTCCGTTCATTTCTTCGTTTCTCCATTATTTCTCCGTTCGTCGGTTTCTTTCTTCGCTTCTCCGGTTCTTTCTTCGTTTCTCCGTATCTTTCTTCGTTTCTCCGTTTCATTCTTCGTTTCTCCATTTCATTGTTCGTTTCTGCGTTTAATTGTTCGTTTCTCATTTCTTTCTTCGTTTCTCCGTTTCTTTGTTCGCTTCTCCGTTTCTTTCTTCGTTTCTTCGTTTCTTTCTTCGTTTCTCCTCTTATTTCTTCGTTTCTCCGTTTCTTTCTTCGTTTCTCCGTTTCTTTCTTCGTTTCTCCGTTTATTTCTTCGTTTCTCCATTTATTTCTCCGTTTCTCCGTTTCTTTCTTCGCTTCTCCGTTTCTTTGTTCGTTTCTCCGTTTCTTCGTTTCTTTCTTCGTTTCTACGTTTATTTCTTCGTTTCTCCGTTTCTTTCTTCGTTTCTCCTTTTCTTTCTTCGTTTCTCCGTTTCTTTGTTCGTTTCTCCGTTTCTTTCTTCGTGTCTCCTTTTCTTTCTTCGTTTCTCCGTTTATGTCTTCGTTTCTCCATTTATTTCTCCGTTTCTCCGTTTCTTTCTCCGCTTCTCCGTTTCTTTGTTCGCTTCTCCGTTTCTTTCTTCGTTTCTCCGTCTATTTCTTCGATTCTCCATTTATTTCTCCGATTCTCCGTTTCTTTCTTCGTTTCTCCGTTTCTTTGTTCGTTTCTCCGTTTCTTTGTCCGCTTCTCCGTTTCTTTCTTCGTTTCGCCGCTTCTTTGTTCTTTTCTCCGTTTCTTTCTTCGTTTCTCCGTTTCTCTCTACATTTCTCGGTTTATTCCTTCGTTTCTCCATTTATGTCTCCGATTCTCCGTTGCTTTCTTCGTTTCTTCGTTTCTTTCTTCGTTTCTCCGTTTCTTTCTTCGTTTCTCCGTTTCTTTCTCCGTTTCTTTCTCCGTTTCTCCGTTTCTTTCTTCGTTTCTCCGTTTCTTTCTTCGTTTCTCCATTTATTTCTCCGATTCTCCGTTTCTTTCTTCGTTTCTCCGTTTCTTTCTTCATTTCTCCGTTTCTTTCTTCGTTTCTCCGTTTCTTTCTTCGTTTCTCCGTTTCATTCATCGTTTCCCCGTTTCTTTCTTCGTTTCTCCGTTTCATTGTTCGTTTCTCCGTTTCTTTCTTTGTTTCTCCGTTTCTTTCTTCATTTCTCCGTTTATGTCTCCGATTCTCCGTTGCTTTCTTCGTTTCTTCGTTTCTTTCTTCGTTTCTCCACTTATTTCTCCGTTCGTCGGTTTCTTTCTTCGCTTCTCCGTTTCTTTGTTCGTTTCTCCGTTTCTTTGTTCGTTTCTCCGTTTCTTTCTTCGTTTCTCCGCTTCTTTGTTCGTTTCTCCGTTTCTTTCACCGTTTCTCGGTTTATTTCTCCGTTTCTCCGATTCTCCGTTTCTTTCTTCGATTCTCCGTTTCTTTCTTCATTTCTCCGTTTCTTTCTTCGTTTCTCCGTTTCTTTCTTCGTTTCTCCGTTTCTTTCTTCGTTTCTCCGTTTCTTTCTTGGTTTCTCCGTTTCTTTCTTCGTTTCTCCGTTTCTTTCTTCGTTTCTCCGTTTCTTTGTTCGTTTCTCCGTTTCTTTCTTCGTTTCTCCGTTTCTTTGTTCGTTTCTCCGTTTCTTTGTCCGCTTCTCCGTTTCTTTCTTCGTTTCGCCGTTTCTTTGTTCTTTTCTCCGTTTCTTTCTTCGTTTCTCCGTTTCTCTCTACATTTCTCGGTTTATTCCTTCGTTTCTCCATTTATGTCTCCGATTCTCCGTTGCTTTCTTCGTTTCTTCGTTTCTTTCTTCGTTTCTCCGTTTCTTTCTTCGTTTCTCCGTTTCTTTCTTCGTTTCTCCGTTTCTATCTTCGTTTCTCCGTTTATTTCTTCGTTTCTCCATTTATTTCTCCGTTTCTCGGTTTCTTTCTTCGTTTCTCGGTTTCTTTGTTCGTTTCTCCGTTTCTTTGTTCGTTTCTCCTTTTCTTTCTTCGTTTCTCCGCTTCTTTGTTCGTTTCTCCGTTTCTTTCTCCGTTTCTCGGTTTCTTTCTTCGTTTCTCGGTTTCTTTGTTCGTTTCTCCGTTTCTTTCTCCGTTTCTCCGTTTCATTCATCGTTTCCCCGTTTCTTTCTTCGTTTCTCCATTTCTTTGTTCGTTTCTCCGTTTCTTTGTTGGTTTCTCCGTTTCTTTCTTCGTTTCTCCGTTTCTTTCTTCGTTTCTCTGTTTCTTTCTTCGTTTGTCCGTTTCTTATTTCGTTTCTCCGTTTCTTTCTTCGTTTCTCCGTTTATTTCTTCGTTTCTCCATTTATTTCTCCGTTCGTCGGTTTCTTTCTTCGCTTTTCCGTTTCTTTGTTCGTTTCTCCGTTTCTTTCTTCGATTCTCCGTTTCTTTCTTCATTTCTCCGTTTCTTTCTTCGTTTCTCCGTTTCTTTCTTCGTTTCTCCGTTTCTTTCTTCGTTTCTCGGTTTCTTTGTTCGTTTCTCCGTTTCTTTCTCCGTTTCTCCGTTTCATTCATCGTTTCCCCGTTTCTTTCTTCGTTTCTCCATTTCTTTGTTCGTTTCTCCGTTTCTTTGTTCGTTTCTCCGTTTCTTTCTTCGTTTCTCCGTTTCTTTCTTCGTTTCTCTGTTTCTTTCTTCGTTTGTCCGTTTCTTATTTCGTTTCTCCGTTTCTTTCTTCGTTTCTCCGTTTATTTCTTCGTTTCTCCATTTATTTCTCCGTTCGTCGGTTTCTTTCTTCGCTTTTCCGTTTCTTTGTTCGTTTCTCCGTTTCTTTGATCGTTTCTCCGTTTATTTCTTCGTTTCTCCGTTTCTTTCTTCGTTTCTCCGTTTCTTTCTTCGTTTCTCGGTTTCCTTGTTCGTTTCTTTGTTCGTTTCTCCGTTTCTTCGTTTCTTTCTCCGTTTCTCCACTTATTTCTCCGTTTCTCCGTTTCTTTCTTCGTTTCTCCGTTTCTTTCTTCGTTTCTCCGTTTCCTTTCCCGTTTCTCGGTTTATTTCTTCGTTTCTCCATTTATTTCTCCGTTTCTTTCTTCGTTTCTCCGTTTCTTTCGACGTTTCTCCGTTTCTTTCTTCGTTTCTCCGTTTCTTTGTTCGTTTCTGCGTTTCTTTCTTCGTTTCTCCGTTTATTTCTTCGTTTCTCCATTTATTTCTCCGTTCGTCGGTTTCTTTCTTCGCTTTTCCGTTTCTTTGTTCGTTTCTCCGTTTCTTTCTTCGATTCTCCGTTTCTTTCTTCATTGCTCCGTTTATTTCTTCGTTTCTCCGTATCATTCTTCGTTTCGGCGTTTCTTTGTTCGCTTATCCGTTTCTTTCTTCGTTTCTCCATTTATGTCTCCGATTCTCCGTTTCTTTCTTCGTTTCTCCGCTTCTTTGTTCGTTTCTCCGTTTCTTTCTCCGTTTCTCGGTTTATATCTTCGTTTCACCATTTATTTCTCCGTTTCTTTCTTCGTTTCTCCGTTTCATTCTTCGATTCTCCGTTTATATCTTCGTTTCTCCATTTATTTCTCCGTTTCTTTCTTCATTTCTCCGTTTCTTTCTTCGTTTCTCCGTTTCTTTCTTCGTTTCTCCGTTTCTTTCTTCGTTTCTCCGTTTATGTCTTCGTTTCTCCATTTATTTCTCCGTTTCTCCGTTTCTTTCTCCGCTTCTCCGTTTCTTTGTTCGCTTCTCCGTTTCTTTCTTCGTTTCTCCGTTTATTTCTTCGTTTCTCCATTTATTTCTCCGATTCTCCGTTTCTTTCTTCGTTTCTCCGTTTCTTTGTTCCTTTCTCCGTTTCTTTGTCCGCTTCTCCGTTTCTTTCTTCGTTTCGCCGTTTCTTTGTTCTTTTCTCCGTTTCTTTCTTCGTTTCTCCGTTTCTCTCTACATTTCTCGGTTTATTCCTTTGTTTCTCCATTTATGTCTCCGATTCTCCGTTGCTTTCTTCGTTTCTTCGTTTCTTTCTTCGTTTCTCCGTTTCTTTCTTCGTTTCTCCGTTTCTTTCTCCGTTTCTCCGTTTCTTTCTTCGTTTCTCCGTTTCTTTCTTCGTTTCTCCATTTATTTCTCCGATTCTCCGTTTCTTTCTTCGTTTCTCCGTTTCTTTCTTCATTTCTCCGTTTCTTTCTTCGTTTCTCCGTTTCTTTCTTCGTTTCTCCGTTTCATTCATCGTTTCCCCGTTTCTTTCTTCGTTCCTCCGTTTCTTTGTTCGTTTCTCCGTTTCTTTCTTTGTTTCTCCGTTTCTTTCTTCATTTCTCCGTTTATGTCTCCGATTCTCCGTTGCTTTCTTCGTTTCTTCGTTTCTTTCTTCATTTCTCCGTTTCTTTCTTCGTTTCTCCGTTTCTTTCTTCGTTTCTCCGTTTCTTTCTTCGTTTCTCCGTTTCTTTCTTGGTTTCTCCGTTTCTTTCTTCGTTTCTCCGTTTCTTTCTTCGTTTCTCCGTTTCTTTGTTCGTTTCTCCGTTTCTTTCTTCGTTTCTCCGTTTCTTTGTTCGTTTCTCCGTTTCTTTGTCCGCTTCTCCGTTTCTTTCTTCGTTTCGCCGTTTCTTTGTTCTTTTCTCCGTTTCTTTCTTCGTTTCTCCGTTTCTCTCTACATTTCTCGGTTTATTCCTTCGTTTCTCCATTTATGTCTCCGATTCTCCGTTGCTTTCTTCGTTTCTTCGTTTCTTTCTTCGTTTCTCCGTTTCTTTCTTCGTTTCTACGTTTCTTTCTTCGTTTCTCCGTTTCTATCTTCGTTTCTTCGTTTATTTCTTCGTTTCTCCATTTATTTCTCCGTTTCTCGGTTTCTTTCTTCGTTTCTCGGTTTCTTTGTTCGTTTCTCCGTTTCTTTCTTCGTTTCTCCTTTTCTTTCTTCGTTTCTCCGCTTCTTTGTTCGTTTCTCCGTTTCTTTCTCCGTTTCTCGGTTTCTTTCTTCGTTTCTCGGTTTCTTTGTTCGTTTCTCCGTTTCTTTCTCCGTTTCTCCGTTTCATTCATAGTTTCCCAGTTTCTTTCTTCGTTTCTCCATTTCTTTGTTCGTTTCTCCGTTTCTTTGTTCGTTTCTCCGTTTCTTTCTTCGTTTCTCCGTTTCTTTCTTCGTTTCTCTGTTTCTTTCTTCGTTTGTCCGTTTCTTATTTCGTTTCTCCGTTTCTTTCTTCGTTTCTCCGTTTATTACATCGTTTCTCCATTTATTTCTCCGTTCGTCGGTTTCTTTCTTCGCTTTTCCGTTTCTTTGTTCGTTTCTCCGTTTCTTTCTTCGATTCTCCGTTTCTTTCTTCATTTCTCCGTTTCTTTCTTCGTTTCTCCGTTTCTTTCTTCGTTTCTCCGTTTCTTTCTTCGTTTCTCGGTTTCTTTGTTCGTTTCTCCGTTTCTTTCTCCGTTTCTCCGTTTCATTCATCGTTTCCCCGTTTCTTTCTTCGTTTCTCCATTTCTTTGTTCGTTTCTCCGTTTCTTTGTTCGTTTCTCCGTTTCTTTCTTCGTTTCTCCGTTTCTTTCTTCGTTTCTCTGTTTCTTTCTTCGTTTGTCCGTCTCTTATTTCGTTTCTCCGTTTCTTTCTTCGTTTCTCCGTTTATTTCTTCGTTTCTCCATTTATTTCTCCGTTCGTCGGTTTCTTTCTTCGCTTTTCCGTTTCTTTGTTCGTTTCTCCGTTTCTTTGATCGTTTCTCCGCTTCTTTCTTCGTTTCTCCGCTTCTTCGTTCGTTTCTCCGTTTCTTTCCCCGTTTCTCGGTTTATTTCTCCGTTTCTCCGTCTCTTTCTTCGATTCTCCGTTTCTTTCTTCATTCCTCCGTTCATTTCTTCGTTTCTCCGTTTCATTCTTCGTTTCTGCGTTTCATTGTTCGTTTCTCTGTTTCTTTCTTCGTTTCTCCGTTTATATCTTCGTTTCTCCATTTATTTCTCCGTTTCTTTCTTCGTTTCTCCGTTTCATTCTTCGTTTCTCCATTTCTTTCTTCGTTTCTCCGTTCCTTTGTTCGTTTCTGCGTTTCTTTCTTTGTTTCTCCGTTTCTTTCTTCATTTCACCGTTTATTTCTTCGTTTCTCCGTGTCATTCTTCGTTTCTGCGTTTCTTTCTTCGCTTCTCCGTTTCTTTCTTCGTTTCTTCGTTTCTTTCTTCGTTTCTCCGTTTCATTCTTCGTTTCTCCATTTCATTCTTCGTTTCTGCGATTCATTGTTCGTTTCTCTGTTTCTTTCTTCGTTTCTCCGTTTCTTTCTTCGTTTCTCCGTTTCTTTCTTCGTTTCTCCGTTTATTTCTTCGTTTCTCCATTATTTCTCCGTTCGTCGGTTTCTTTCTTCGCTTCTCCGTTTCTTTCTTCGTTTCTCCGTTTCTTTCTTCGTTTCTCCGTTTCATTCTTCGTTTCTCCATTTCATTCTTCGTTTCTGCGATTCATTGTTCGTTTCTCTGTTTCTTTCTTCGTTTCTCCGTTTCTTTGTTCGTTTCTTTGTTCGTTTCTCCGTTTCTTCGTTTCTTTCTTCGTTTCTCCGTTTATTTCTTCGTTTCTCCGTTTCTTTCTTCGTTTCTCCGTTTCTTTCTTCGTTTCTCGGTTTCCTTGATCGTTTCTTTGTTCGTTTCTCCGTTTCTTCGTTTCTTTCTTCGTTTCTCCGTTTATTTCTTCGTTTCTCCGTTTCTTTCTTCGTTTCTCCGTTTCTTTTCCCGTTTCTCGGTTTATTTCTTCGTTTCTCCGTTTCTTTGTTCGTTTCTTTGTTCGTTTCTCCGTTTCTTCGTTTCTTTCTTCGTTTCTTCGTTTACTTCTTCGTTTCTCCGTTTCTTTCTTCGTTTCTCCGTTTCTTTCTTCGTTAATCCGTTTATTTCTTCGTTTCTCCGTTTCTTTCTTCGTTTCTCCGTTTCTTGCTTCGTTTCTCCGTTTCTTTCTTCGTTTCTCCGTTTCTTTCTTCGTTTCTCCGTCTATTTCTTCGTTTCTCCATTTATTTCTCCGTTCGTCCGTTTCTTTCTTCGCTTCTCCGTTTCTTTGTTCGTTTCTCCGTTTCTTTGTTCGTTTCTCCGTTTCTTTGTTCGTTTCTCCGCTTCTTTGTTCGTTTCTCCGTTTCTTTCTCCGTTTCTCGGTTTATTTCTTCGTTTCTCCGTTTCTCCGTTTCTTTCTTCGATTCTCCGTTTCTTTCTTCATTTCTCCGTTTCCTTCTTCGTTTCTCCGTTTCTTCGTTTCTTTCTCCGTTTCTCCGTTTCTTTCTTCGCTTCTCCGTTCCTTTGTTCGTTTCTCCGTTTCTTCGTTTCTTTCTCCGTTTCTCCATTTATTTCTCCGTTTCTCCGTTTCTTTCTTCGTTTCTCCGTTTCTTTCTTCGTTTCTCCGTTTCCTTTCCCGTTTCTCGGTTTATTTCTTCGTTTCTCCATTTATTTCTCCGTTTCTTTCTTCGTTTCTCCGTTTCTTTCTTCGTTTCTCCGTTTCATTCTTCGTTTCTCCATTTCATTCTTCGTTTCTGCGATTCATTGTTCGTTTCTCTGTTTCTTTCTTCGTTTCTCCGTTTCTTTCTTCGTTTCTCCGTTTCTTTCTTCGTTTCTCCGTTTATTTCTTCGTTTCTCCATTATTTCTCCGTTCGTCGGTTTCTTTCTTCGTTTCTCCGCTTCTTCGTTCGTTTTTCCGTTTCTTTCCCCGTTTCTCGGTTTATTTCTCCGTTTCTCCGTCTCTTTCTTCGATTCTCCGTTTCTTTCTTCATTCCTCGGTTCATTTCTTCGTTTCTCCGTTTCATTCTTCGTTTCTGCGATTCATTGTTCGTTTCTCTGTTTCTTTCTTCGTTTCTCCGTTTATATCTTCGTTTCTCCATTTATTTCTCCGTTTCTTTCTTCGTTTCTCCGTTTCATTCATCGTTTCCCCGCTTCTTTCTTCGTTTCTCCGTTTCTTTGTTCGTTTCTCCGTTTCTTCCTTTGTTTCTCCGTTTCTTTCTTCATTTCTCCGTTTATTTCCTCGTTTCTCCGTTTTATTCCTCGTTTCTGCGTTCCATTGTTCGTTTCTCTGTTTCTTTCTTCGTTTCTCCGTTTATATCTTCGTTTCACCATTTATTTCTCCGTTTCTTTCGTCGTTTCTCCGTTTCATTCTTCGTTTCTCCGTTTCTTTCTTCGTTTCTCCGTTTCTCTCTCCGTTTCCCCGTTTCTTTCTTCGTTTCTCCGTTTCTTTCTTCGTTTCTCCATTTATTTCTCCGATTCTCCGTTTCTTTCTTCGTTTCTCAGTTTTTTTCGTCGTTTCGCCGTTTCTTTCTTCGTTTCTCCGTTTCCTTCTTCGTTTCTCCGCTTCTTTCTTGGTTTCTCCGTTTCTTTCTTCGTTTCTCCGCTTATTTCTTCGTTTCTCCGTTTCATTCTTAGTTTCTGCGTTTCATTGTTCGTTTCTCTGTTTCTTTCTTCGTTTCTCCGTTTATATCTTCGTTTCTCCATTTAGTTCTCCCTTTCTTTCTTCGTTTCTCCGTTTCTTTGTCCGCTTCTCCGTTTCTTTCTTCGTTTCGCCGTTTCTTTGTTCTTTTCTCCGTTTCTTTCTTCGTTTCTTCGTTTCTCTCTACATTTCTCGGTTTATTCCTTCGTTTCTCCATTTATGTCTCCGATTCTCCGTTGCTTTCTTCGTTTCTTCGTTTCTTTCTTCGTTTCTCCGTTTCTTTCTTCGTTTCTCCGTTTCTTTCTCCGTTTCCACGTTTCTTTCTTCGTTTCTCCGTTTCTTTCTTCGTTTCTCCATTTATTTCTCCGATTCTCCGTTTCTTTCTTCGTTTCTCCGTTTCTTTCTTCATTTCTCCGTTTCTTTCTTCGCTTCTCCATTTCTTTCTTCGTTTCTCCGTTTCATTCATCGTTTCCCCGTTTCTTTCTTCGTTTCTCCGTTTCTTTGTTCGTTTCTCCGTTTCTTTCTTTGTTTCTCCGTTTCTTTCTTCATTTCTCCGTTTATGTCTCCGATTCTCCGTTGCTTTCTTCGTTTCTTCGTTTCTTTCTTCGTTTCTCCACTTATTTCTCCGTTCGTCGGTTTCTTTCTTCACTTCTCCGTTTCTTTGTTCGTTTCTCCGTTTCTTTGTTCGTTTCTCCGTTTCTTTCTTCGTTTCTCCGCTTCTTTGTTCGTTTCTCCGTTTCTTTCTCCGTTTCTCGGTTTATTTCTCCGTTTCTCCGATTCTCCGTTTCTTTCTTCGATTCTCCGTTTCTTTCTTCATTTCTCCGTTTCTTTCTTCGTTTCTCCGTTTCTTTCTTCGTTTCTCCGATTCTTTCTTCGTTTCTCCGTTTCTTTCTTGGTTTCTCCGTTTCTTTCTTCGTTTCTCCGTTTCTTTCTTCGTTTCTACGTTTCTTTGTTCGTTTCGCCGTTTCTTTATTTGTTTCTCCGTTTCTTTCTTCATTTCTCCGTTTATTTCTTCGTTTCTCCGTTTCATTCCTCGTTTCTGCGTTTCATTGTTCGTTTCTCTGTTTCTTTCTTCCTTTCTCCGTTTCTTTCTCCGTTTCTCGGTTTATTTCTTCGTTTCTCCGTTTCTTTCTTCGTTTCTCTGATTCTTTCTTCGTTTCTCCGTTTCTTTCTTCGTTTCTCCGTTCCACCGTTTCTTTCTTCGATTCTTCGTTTCTTTCTCCGTTTCTCCGTTTCGTTCTTCGTTTCTCCGTTTCTTTCTTCGTTTCTCCATTTATTTCTCCGATTCTCCGTTTCTTTCTTCGTTTCTCCGCTTCTTTCTACGTTTCTCCGCTTCTTCGTTCGTTTCTCCGTTTCTTTCCCCGTTTCTCGGTTTATTTCTCCGCTTCTCCGTCTCTTTCTTCGATTCTCCGTTTCTTTCTTCATTCCTCCGTTCATTTCTTCGTTTCTCCGATTCATTCTTCGTTTCTGCGTTTCATTGTTCGTTTCTCTGTTTCTTTCTTCGTTTCTCCGTTTATATCTTCGTTTCTCCATTTATTTCTCCGTTTCTTTCTTCGTTTCTCCGTTTCATTCTTCGTTTCCCCGTTTCTTTCTTCGTTTCTCCGTTTCTTTGTTCGTTTCTGCGTTTCTTACTTTGTTTCTCCGTTTCTTTCTCCATTTCCCCGTTTATTTCTTCGTTTCTCCGTTTCATTCTTCGTTTCTGCGTTTCTTTCTTCGCTTCTCCGATTCTTTCTTCGTTTCTCCGTTTCCGTCTGCGTTTCTCCGCTTCTTTCTTGGTTTCTCCGTTTCTTTCTTCGTTTCTCCGCTTATTTCTTCGTTTCTCCGTTTCATTCTTAGTTTCTGCGTTTCATTGTTCGTTTCTCTGTTTCTTTCTTCGTTTCTCCGTTTATATCTTCGTTTCTCCATTTAGTTCTCCGTTTCTTTCTTCGTTTCTCCGCTTCTTTGTTCGTTTCTCCGTTTCTTTCTCCGTTTCTCGGTTTATTTCTCCGTTTCTCCGATTCTCCGTTTCTTTCTTCGATTCTCCGTTTCTTTCTTCATTTCTCCGTTTCTTTCTTCGTTTCTCCGTTTCTTTCTTCGTTTCTCCGTTTCTTTCTTCGCTTCTCCGTTTCTTTTTTCGTTTCTTCGTTTCTTTCTTCGTTTCTCCTTTGATTTCTTCGTTTCTCCGTTTCTTTCTTCGTTTCTCCGTTTCTTTCTTCGTTTCTCCGTTTATTTCTTCGTTTCTCCATTTATTTCTCCGTTTCTCCGTTTCTTTCTTCGCTTCTCCGTTTCTTTGTTCGTTTCTCCGTTTCTTCGTTTCTTTCTTCGTTTCTCCGTTTATTTCTTCGTTTCTCCGTTTCTTTCTTCGTTTCTCCGCTTCTTTCTTGGTTAATCCGTTTATTTCTTCGTTTCTCAGTTTCTTTCTTCGTTTCTCCGTTTCTTTCTTCGTTTCTCCGTTTATTTCTACGTTTCTCCATTTATTTCTCCGTTTCTTTCTCCGTTTCTCCGTTTCTTTCTTCGTTTCTCCGTTTCTTTCTTCGTTTCTCCGTTTCCTTTCCCGTTTCTCGGTTTATTTCTTCGTTTCTCCATTTATTTCTCCGTTTCTTTCTTCGTTTCTCCGTTTCTTTCTTCGTTTCTCCGTTTCATTCTTCGTTTCTCCATTTCATTCTTCGTCTCTGCGATTCATTGTTCGTTTCTCTGTTTCTTTCTTCGTTTCTCCGTTTCTTTCTTCGTTTCTCCGTTTCTTTCTTCGTTTCTCCGTTTATTTCTTCGTTTCTCCATTATTTCTCCGTTCGTCGGTTTCTTTCTTCGTTTCTCCGCTTCTTCGTTCGTTTCTCCGTTTCTTTCCCCGTTTCTCGGTTTATTTCTCCGTTTCTCCGTCTCTTTCTTCGATTCTCCGTTTCTTTCTTCATTCCTCCGTTCATTTCTTCGTTTCTCCGTTTCATTCTTCGTTTCTGCGATTCATTGTTCGTTTCTCTGTTTCTTTCTTCGTTTCTCCGTTTATATCTTCGTTTCTCCATTTATTTCTCCGTTTCTTTCTTCGTTTCTCCGTTTCATTCATCGTTTCCCCGCTTCTTTCTTCGTTTCTCCGTTTCTTTGTTCGTTTCTCCGTTTCTTCCTTTGTTTCTCCGTTTCTTTCTTCATTTCTCCGTTTATTTCCTCGTTTCTCCGTTTTATTCCTCGTTTCTGCGTTCCATTGTTCGTTTCTCTGTTTCTTTCTTCGTTTCTCCGTTTATATCTTCGTTTCACCATTTATTTCTCCGTTTCTTTCGTCGTTTCTCCGTTTCATTCTTCGTTTCTCCGTTTCTTTCTTCGTTTCTCCGTTTCTCTCTCCGTTTCCCCGTTTCTTTCTTCGTTTCTCCGTTTCTTTCTTCGTTTCTCCATTTATTTCTCCGATTCTCCGTTTCTTTCTTCGTTTCTCAGTTTTTTTCGTCGTTTCGCCGTTTCTTTCTTCGTTTCTCCGTTTCCTTCTTCGTTTCTCCGCTTCTTTCTTGGTTTCTCCGTTTCTTTCTTCGTTTCTCCGCTTATTTCTTCGTTTCTCCGTTTCATTCTTAGTTTCTGCGTTTCATTGTTCGTTTCTCTGTTTCTTTCTTCGTTTCTCCGTTTATATCTTCGTTTCTCCATTTAGTTCTCCGTTTCTTTCTTCGTTTCTCCGTTTCTTTGTCCGCTTCTCCGTTTCTTTCTTCGTTTCGCCGTTTCTTTGTTCTTTTCTCCGTTTCTTTCTTCGTTTCTCCGTTTCTCTCTACATTTCTCGGTTTATTCCTTCGTTTCTCCATTTATGTCTCCGATTCTCCGTTGCTTTCTTCGTTTCTTCGTTTCTTTCTTCGTTTCTCCGTTTCTTTCTTCGTTTCTCCGTTTCTTTCTCCGTTTCCCCGTTTCTTTCTTCGTTTCTCCGTTTCTTTCTTCGTTTCTCCATTTATTTCTCCGATTCTCCGTTTCTTTCTTCGTTTCTCCGTTTCTTTCTTCATTTCTCCGTTTCTTTCTTCGCTTCTCCATTTCTTTCTTCGTTTCTCCGTTTCATTCATCGTTTCCCCGTTTCTTTCTTCGTTTCTCCGTTTCTTTGTTCGTTTCTCCGTTTCTTTCTTTGTTTCTCCGTTTCTTTCTTCATTTCTCCGTTTATGTCTCCGATTCTCCGTTGCTTTCTTCGTTTCTTCGTTTCTTTCTTCGTTTCTCCACTTATTTCTCCGTTCGTCGGTTTCTTTCTTCACTTCTCCGTTTCTTTGTTCGTTTCTCCGTTTCTTTGTTCGTTTCTCCGTTTCTTTCTTCGTTTCTCCGCTTCTTTGTTCGTTTCTCCGTTTCTTTCTCCGTTTCTCGGTTTATTTCTCCGTTTCTCCGATTCTCCGTTTCTTTCTTCGATTCTCCGTTTCTTTCTTCATTTCTCCGTTTCTTTCTTCGTTTCTCCGTTTCTTTCTTCGTTTCTCCGATTCTTTCTTCGTTTCTCCGTTTCTTTCTTGGTTTCTCCGTTTCTTTCTTCGTTTCTCCGTTTCTTTCTTCGTTTCTACGTTTCTTTGTTCGTTTCGCCGTTTCTTTATTTGTTTCTCCGTTTCTTTCTTCATTTCTCCGTTTATTTCTTCGTTTCTCCGTTTCATTCCTCGTTTCTGCGTTTCATTGTTCGTTTCTCTGTTTCTTTCTTCCTTTCTCCGTTTCTTTCTCCGTTTCTCGGTTTATTTCTTCGTTTCTCCGTTTCTTTCTTCGTTTCTCTGATTCTTTCTTCGTTTCTCCGTTTCTTTCTTCGTTTCTCCGTTCCACCGTTTCTTTCTTCGATTCTTCGTTTCTTTCTCCGTTTCTCCGTTTCGTTCTTCGTTTCTCCGTTTCTTTCTTCGTTTCTCCATTTATTTCTCCGATTCTCCGTTTCTTTCTTCGTTTCTCCGCTTCTTTCTACGTTTCTCCGCTTCTTCGTTCGTTTCTCCGTTTCTTTCCCCGTTTCTCGGTTTATTTCTCCGCTTCTCCGTCTCTTTCTTCGATTCTCCGTTTCTTTCTTCATTCCTCCGTTCATTTCTTCGTTTCTCCGATTCATTCTTCGTTTCTGCGTTTCATTGTTCGTTTCTCTGTTTCTTTCTTCGTTTCTCCGTTTATATCTTCGTTTCTCCATTTATTTCTCCGTTTCTTTCTTCGTTTCTCCGTTTCATTCTTCGTTTCCCCGTTTCTTTCTTCGTTTCTCCGTTTCTTTGTTCGTTTCTGCGTTTCTTACTTTGTTTCTCCGTTTCTTTCTCCATTTCCCCGTTTATTTCTTCGTTTCTCCGTTTCATTCTTCGTTTCTGCGTTTCTTTCTTCGCTTCTCCGATTCTTTCTTCGTTTCTCCGTTTCCGTCTGCGTTTCTCCGCTTCTTTCTTGGTTTCTCCGTTTCTTTCTTCGTTTCTCCGCTTATTTCTTCGTTTCTCCGTTTCATTCTTAATTTCTGCGTTTCATTGTTCGTTTCTCTGTTTCTTTCTTCGTTTCTCCGTTTATATCTTCGTTTCTCCATTTAGTTCTCCGTTTCTTTCTTCGTTTCTCCGCTTCTTTGTTCGTTTCTCCGTTTCTTTCTCCGTTTCTCGGTTTATTTCACCGTTTCTCCGATTCTCCGTTTCTTTCTTCGATTCTCCGTTTCTTTCTTCATTTCTCCGTTTCTTTCTTCGTTTCTCCGTTTCTTTCTTCATTTCTCCGTTTCTTTCTTCGCTTCTCCGTTTCTTTCTTCGTTTCTTCGTTTCTTTCTTCGTTTCTCCTTTGATTTCTTCGTTTCTCCGTTTCTTTCTTCGTTTCTCCGTTTCTCTCTTCGTTTCTCCGTTTATTTCTTCGTTTCTCCATTTATTTCTCCGTTTCTCCGTTTCTTTCTTCGCTTCTCCGTTTCTTTGTTCGTTTCTCCGTTTCTTCGTTTCTTTCTTCGTTTCTCCGTTTATTTCTTCGTTTCTCCGTTTCTTTCTTCGTTTCTCCGCTTCTTTCTTGGTTAATCCGTTTATTTCTTCGTTTCTCAGTTTCTTTCTTCGTTTCTCCGTTTCTTTCTTCGTTTCTCCGTTTATTTCTACGTTTCTCCATTTATTTCTCCGTTTCTTTCTCCGTTTCTCCGTTTCTTTCTTCGTTTCTCCGTTTCTTTCTTCGTTTCTCCGTTTCCTTTCCCGTTTCTCGGTTTATTTCTTCGTTTCTCCATTTATTTCTCCGTTTCTTTCTTCGTTTCTCCGTTTCTTTCTTCGTTTCTCCGTTTCATTCTTCGTTTCTCCATTTCATTCTTCGTTTCTGCGATTCATTGTTCGTTTCTCTGTTTCTTTCTTCGTTTCTCCGTTTCTTTCTTCGTTTCTCCGTTTCTTTCTTCGTTTCTCCGTTTATTTCTTCGTTTCTCCATTATTTCTCCGTTCGTCGGTTTCTTTCTTCGTTTCTCCGCTTCTTCGTTCGTTTCTCCGTTTCTTTCCCCGTTTCTCGGTTTATTTCTCCGTTTCTCCGTCTCTTTCTTCGATTCTCCGTTTCTTTCTTCATTCCTCCGTTCATTTCTTCGTTTCTCCGTTTCATTCTTCGTTTCTGCGATTCATTGTTCGTTTCTCTGTTTCTTTCTTCGTTTCTCCGTTTATATCTTCGTTTCTCCATTTATTTCTCCGTTTCTTTCTTCGTTTCTCCGTTTCATTCATCGTTTCCCCGCTTCTTTCTTCGTTTCTCCGTTTCTTTGTTCGTTTCTCCGTTTCTTCCTTTGTTTCTCCGTTTCTTTCTTCATTTCTCCGTTTATTTCCTCGTTTCTCCGTTTTATTCCTCGTTTCTGCGTTCCATTGTTCGTTTCTCTGTTTCTTTCTTCGTTTCTCCGTTTATATCTTCGTTTCACCATTTATTTCTCCGTTTCTTTCGTCGTTTCTCCGTTTCATTCTTCGTTTCTCCGTTTCTTTCTTCGTTTCTCCGTTTCTCTCTCCGTTTCCCCGTTTCTTTCTTCGTTTCTCCGTTTCTTTCTTCGTTTCTCCATTTATTTCTCCGATTCTCCGTTTCTTTCTTCGTTTCTCAGTTTTTTTCGTCGTTTCGCCGTTTCTTTCTTCGTTTCTCCGTTTCCTTCTTCGTTTCTCCGCTTCTTTCTTGGTTTCTCCGTTTCTTTCTTCGTTTCTCCGCTTATTTCTTCGTTTCTCCGTTTCATTCTTAGTTTCTGCGTTTCATTGTTCGTTTCTCTGTTTCTTTCTTCGTTTCTCCGTTTATATCTTCGTTTCTCCATTTAGTTCTCCGTTTCTTTCTTCGTTTCTCCGTTTCTTTGTCCGCTTCTCCGTTTCTTTCTTCGTTTCGCCGTTTCTTTGTTCTTTTCTCCGTTTCTTTCTTCGTTTCTCCGTTTCTCTCTACATTTCTCGGTTTATTCCTTCGTTTCTCCATTTATGTCTCCGATTCTCCGTTGCTTTCTTCGTTTCTTCGTTTCTTTCTTCGTTTCTCCGTTTCTTTCTTCGTTTCTCCGTTTCTTTCTCCGTTTCTCGGTTTATTTCTCCGTTTCTCCGATTCTCCGTTTCTTTCTTCGATTCTCCGTTTCTTTCTTCATTTCTCCGTTTCTTTCTTCGTTTCTCCGTTTCTTTCTTCATTTCTCCGTTTCTTTCTTCGCTTCTCCGTTTCTTTCTTCGTTTCTTCGTTTCTTTCTTCGTTTCTCCTTTGATTTCTTCGTTTCTCCGTTTCTTTCTTCGTTTCTCCGTTTCTCTCTTCGTTTCTCCGTTTATTTCTTCGTTTCTCCATTTATTTCTCCGTTTCTCCGTTTCTTTCTTCGCTTCTCCGTTTCTTTGTTCGTTTCTCCGTTTCTTCGTTTCTTTCTTCGTTTCTCCGTTTATTTCTTCGTTTCTCCGTTTCTTTCTTCGTTTCTCCGCTTCTTTCTTGGTTAATCCGTTTATTTCTTCGTTTCTCAGTTTCTTTCTTCGTTTCTCCGTTTCTTTCTTCGTTTCTCCGTTTATTTCTACGTTTCTCCATTTATTTCTCCGTTTCTTTCTCCGTTTCTCCGTTTCTTTCTTCGTTTCTCCGTTTCTTTCTTCGTTTCTCCGTTTCCTTTCCCGTTTCTCGGTTTATTTCTTCGTTTCTCCATTTATTTCTCCGTTTCTTTCTTCGTTTCTCCGTTTCTTTCTTCGTTTCTCCGTTTCATTCTTCGTTTCTCCATTTCATTCTTCGTTTCTGCGATTCATTGTTCGTTTCTCTGTTTCTTTCTTCGTTTCTCCGTTTCTTTCTTCGTTTCTCCGTTTCTTTCTTCGTTTCTCCGTTTATTTCTTCGTTTCTCCATTATTTCTCCGTTCGTCGGTTTCTTTCTTCGTTTCTCCGCTTCTTCGTTCGTTTCTCCGTTTCTTTCCCCGTTTCTCGGTTTATTTCTCCGTTTCTCCGTCTCTTTCTTCGATTCTCCGTTTCTTTCTTCATTCCTCCGTTCATTTCTTCGTTTCTCCGTTTCATTCTTCGTTTCTGCGATTCATTGTTCGTTTCTCTGTTTCTTTCTTCGTTTCTCCGTTTATATCTTCGTTTCTCCATTTATTTCTCCGTTTCTTTCTTCGTTTCTCCGTTTCATTCATCGTTTCCCCGCTTGTTTCTTCGTTTCTCCGTTTCTTTGTTCGTTTCTCCGTTTCTTCCTTTGTTTCTCCGTTTCTTTCTTCATTTCTCCGTTTATTTCCTCGTTTCTCCGTTTTATTCCTCGTTTCTGCGTTCCATTGTTCGTTTCTCTGTTTCTTTCTTCGTTTCTCCGTTTATATCTTCGTTTCACCATTTATTTCTCCGTTTCTTTCGTCGTTTCTCCGTTTCATTCTTCGTTTCTCCGTTTCTTTCTTCGTTTCTCCGTTTCTCTCTCCGTTTCCCCGTTTCTTTCTTCGTTTCTCCGTTTCTTTCTTCGTTTCTCCATTTATTTCTCCGATTCTCCGTTTCTTTCTTCGTTTCTCAGTTTTTTTCGTCGTTTCGCCGTTTCTTTCTTCGTTTCTCCGTTTCCTTCTTCGTTTCTCCGCTTCTTTCTTGGTTTCTCCGTTTCTTTCTTCGTTTCTCCGCTTATTTCTTCGTTTCTCCGTTTCATTCTTAGTTTCTGCGTTTCATTGTTCGTTTCTCTGTTTCTTTCTTCGTTTCTCCGTTTATAACTTCGTTTCTCCATTTAGTTCTCCGTTTCTTTCTTCGTTTCTCCGTTTCTTTGTCCGCTTCTCCGTTTCTTTCTTCGTTTCGCCGTTTCTTTGTTCTTTTCTCCGTTTCTTTCTTCGTTTCTCCGTTTCTCTCTACATTTCTCGGTTTATTCCTTCGTTTCTCCATTTATGTCTCCGATTCTCCGTTGCTTTCTTCGTTTCTTCGTTTCTTTCTTCGTTTCTCCGTTTCTTTCTTCGTTTCTCCGTTTCTTTCTCCGTTTCCCCGTTTCTTTCTTCGTTTCTCCGTTTCTTTCTTCGTTTCTCCATTTATTTCTCCGATTCTCCGTTTCTTTCTTCGTTTCTCCGTTTCTTTCTTCATTTCTCCGTTTCTTTCTTCGCTTCTCCATTTCTTTCTTCGTTTCTCCGTTTCATTCATCGTTTCCCCGTTTCTTTCTTCGTTTCTCCGTTTCTTTGTTCGTTTCTCCGTTTCTTTCTTTGTTTCTCCGTTTCTTTCTTCATTTCTCCGTTTATGTCTCCGATTCTCCGTTGCTTTCTTCGTTTCTTCGTTTCTTTCTTCGTTTCTCCACTTATTTCTCCGTTCGTCGGTTTCTTTCTTCACTTCTCCGTTTCTTTGTTCGTTTCTCCGTTTCTTTGTTCGTTTCTCCGTTTCTTTCTTCGTTTCTCCGCTTCTTTGTTCGTTTCTCCGTTTCTTTCTCCGTTTCTCGGTTTATTTCTCCGTTTCTCCGATTCTCCGTTTCTTTCTTCGATTCTCCGTTTCTTTCTTCATTTCTCCGTTTCTTTCTTCGTTTCTCCGTTTCTTTCTTCGTTTCTCCGATTCTTTCTTCGTTTCTCCGTTTCTTTCTTGGTTTCTCCGTTTCTTTCTTCGTTTCTCCGTTTCTTTCTTCGTTTCTCCGTTTCTTTGTTCGTTTCGCCGTTTCTTTCTTCGTTTCTCCATTTATTTCTCCGATTCTCCGTTTCTTTCTTCGTTTCTCCGCTTCTTTCTTCGTTTCTCCGCTTCTTCGTTCGTTTCTCCGTTTCTTTCCCCGTTTCTCGGTTTATTTCTCCGCTTCTCCGTCTCTTTCTTTGATTCTCCGTTTCTTTCTTCATTCCTCCGTTCATTTCTTCGTTTCTCCGTTTCATTCTTCGTTTCTGCGTTTCATTGTTCGTTTCTCCATTTATTTCTCCGTTTCTGCGTTTCTTTCTTCGTTACTCCGGTTCTTTCTTCGTTTCTCCGTTTCTTTCTTTGTTTCTCCGTTTCTTTCTTAATTTCTCCGTTTATTTCTTCGTTTCTCCGTTTCATTCTTCGTTCCTGCGTTTCATTGTTCGTTTCTCTGTTTCTTTCTTCGTTTCTCCGTTTATATCTTCGTTTCTCCATTTAGTTCTCCGTTTCTTTCTTCGTTTCTCCGCTTCTTTGTTCGTTTCTCCGTTTCTTTCTCCGTTTCTCGGTTTATTTCTCCGTTTCTCCGATTCTCCGTTTCTTTCTTCGATTCTCCGTTTCTTTCTTCATTTCTCCGTTTCTTTCTTCGTTTCTCCGTTTCTTTCTTCGTTTCTCCGTTTCTTTCTTCGCTTCTCCGTTTCTTTCTTCGTTTCTTCGTTTCTTTCTTCGTTTCTCCTTTGATTTCTTCGTTTCTCCGTTTCTTTCTTCGTTTCTCCGTTTCTTTCTTCGTTTCTCCGTTTATTTCTTCGTTTCTCCATTTATTTCTCCGTTTCTCCGTTTCTTTCTTCGCTTCTCCGTTTCTTTGTTCGTTTCTCCGTTTCTTCGTTTCTTTCTTCGTTTCTCCGTTTATTTCTTCGTTTCTCCGTTTCTTTCTTCGTTTCTCCGCTTCTTTCTTGGTTAATCCGTTTATTTCTTCGTTTCTCAGTTTCTTTCTTCGTTTCTCCGTTTCTTTCTTCGTTTCTCCGTTTATTTCTACGTTTCTCCATTTATTTCTCCGTTTCTTTCTTCGTTTCTCCGTTTCTTTCTTCGTTTTTCCGTTTCTATCTTCGTTTCTCCGTTTATTTCTTCGTTTCTCCATTTATTTCTCCGTTTCTCGGTTTCTTTCTTCGTTTCTCGGTTTCTTTGTTCGTTTCTCCGTTTCTTTCTTCGTTTCTCCTTTTCTTTCTTCGTTTCTCCGTTTCTTTGTTCGTTTCTCCGTTTCTTTCTTCGTTTCTCCTTTTCTTTCTTCGTTTCTCCGTTTATTTCTTCGTTTCTCCATTTATTTCTCCGTTTCTCCGTTTCTTTCTCCGCTTCTCCGTTTCTTTGTTCGCTTCTCCGTTTCTTTCTTCGTTTCTCCGTTTATTTCTTCGTTTCTCCGTTTCATTCTTCGTTCCTGCGTTTCATTGTTCGTTTCTCTGTTTCTTTATTCGATTCTCCCATTATATCTTCGTTTCTCCATTTATTTCCCCGTTTCTTTCTTCGTTTCTCCGTTTCATACTTCGTTTCTCCGTTTCTTTCTTCGTTTCTCCGTTTCATACTTCGTTTCTCCGTTTCTTTCTTCGTTTCTTCGTTTCTTTGTTCGCTTCTCCGTTTCTTTCTTCGTTTCTTCGTTTCTCCGTTTCTTTCTTCGTTTCTTCGTTTCTCCGTTTCTTTCTTCGTTTCTCCGTTTATTTCTCCGTTTCTCCGTTTCTTTCTTCGTTTCTCCGTTTATTTCTTCGTTTCTCCATTTATTTCTCCGTTTCTCCGTTTCTTTCTTCGTTTCTCCGTTTCTTTCTTCGTTTCTCCGCTTCTTTGTTCGTTTCTCCGTTTCTTTCTCCGTTTCTCGGTTTATTTCTCCGTTTCTCCGATTCTCCGTTTCTTTCTTCGATTCTCCGTTTCTTTCTTCATTTCTCCGTTTCTTTCTTCGTTTCTCCGTTTCTTTCTTCGTTTCTCCGTTTCTTTCTCCGCTTCTCCGTTTCTTTGTTCGCTTCTCCGTTTCTTTCTTCGTTTCTCCGTTTCTCCGTTTATTTCTTCGTTTCTCCATTTATTTCTCCGTTTCTCCGTTTCTTTCTTCGTTTCTCCGTTTCTTTCTTCGCTTCTCCGTTTCTTTGTTCGTTTCTCCGTTTTTTTCTTCGTTTCTCCGTTTCTTTCTTCGTTTCTCCGTTTCTTTCTTCGTTTCTCCGTTTATTTCTTCGTTTCTCCATTTATTTCTCCGTTTATTTCTTCGTTTCTCCGTTTCTTTCTTCGATTCTCCGTTACTTTCTTCATTTCTCCGTTTCTTTCTTCGTTTCTCCGTTTCTTTCTTCGTTTCTCCGTTTCTTTCTTCGTTTCTCCGTTTCTTTCTTCGTTTCTCCTCTTCTTTGTTCGTTTCTCCTTTTCTTTCTCCGTTTCTCGGTTTATTTCTCCGTTTCTCCGTTTCTTTCTTCGATTCTCCGTTTCTTTCTTCGTTTCTCCGTTTATTTCTTCGTTTCTCCGTTTCTTTCTTCGTTTCTCCGTTTCTTTCTTCGTTTCTCCGTTCATTTCTTCGTTTCTCCATTTATTTCTCCGTTTCTCCGTTTCTTTCTTCGCTTCTCCGTTTCTTTGTTCGTTTCTCCGCTTGTTTCTTCGTTTCTTCCTTCGTTTCTCCATTTATTTGTCCGTTTCTCCGTTTCTTTCTTCGCTTCTCCGTTTCTTTATTCGTTTCTCCGTTTCTTTGTTCGTTTCTCCGTTTCTTTCTTCGTGTCTCCGCTTCTTTGTTCGTTTCTCCGTTTCTTCGTTTCTTTCTTCGTTTCTCCATTTATTTCTCCGTTTCTCCGTTTCTTTCTTCGTTTCTCCGTTTCTTTCTACGTTTCTCTGTTTCTTTTCCCGTTTCTCGGTTTATTTCTTCGTTTCTCCATTTATTTCTCCGTTTCTTTCTTCGTTTCTCCGTTTCTTTCGTCGTTTCTCCGTTTCTTTCTTCGTTTCTCCGTTTCTTTCTTCGTTTCTCCGTTTCTTTCTTCGTTTCTCCGCTTCTTTCTTCGTTTCTCCGTTTCTTTCTTCGTTTCTCCGTTTCTTTCTTCGTTTCTCCGTTTATTTCTTCGTTTCTCCATTTATTTCTCCGTTCGTCGGTTTCTTTCTTCGCTTCTGCGTTTCTTTGTTCGTTTCTCCGTTTCTTTCTTCGTTTCTCCGTTTCTTTCTGAGTTTCTCCTCTTCTTTGTTCGTTTCTCCGTTTCTTTCTCCGTTTCTCGGTTTATTTCTCCGTTTCTCCGTTTCTTTCTTAGATTCTCCGTTTCTTTCTTCATTTCTCCGTTTCTTTCTTCGTTTCTCGGTTTCTTTCTTCGTTTCTCCGTTTCTTTCTTCGTTTCTCCGTTTCTTTCTTGGTTTCTCCGTTTCTTTCTTCGTTTCTCCGTTTCTTTCTTCGATTCTCCGTTTCTCTTTCGTTTCTCCATTTCTTTCTCTGTTTCTCCGTTTCTTTCTTCGTTTCTCCGTTTATTTCTTCGTTTCTCCATTTATTTCTCCGTTCGTCGGTTACTTTCTTCGCTTCTCCGTTTCTTTCTTCGTTTCTCCGTATCTTTCTTCGTTTCTCCGTTTCATTCTTCGTTTCTCCGTTTCATTCTTCGTTTCTGCGTTTCATTCTTCGTTTCTCGGTTTCATTCTTCGTTTCTGCGTTTCATTGTTCGTTTCTCCGTTTCTTTCTTCGTTTCTCCGTTTCTTTGTTCGCTTCTCCGTTTCTTCCTTCGTTTCTTCCCTTCTTTCTTCGTTTCTCCGTTTATTTCTTCGTTTCTCCGTTTCTTTCTCCGTTTCTCCGTTACTTTCTTCGTTTCTCCGTTTCTTTCTTCATTTCTCCGTCTATTTCTTCGCTTCTCCGTTTCATGCCTCGTTTCTGCGTTTCATTGTTCGTTTCTGTTTCTTTCTTCGTTTCTCCGTTTCTTTCTCCGTTTCTCGGTTTATTTCTTCGTTTCTCCGTTTCTTTCTTCGTTTCTCTTATTCTTTCTTCGTTCCACCGATTCTCCGTTTATTCCTTCGTTTCTCCATTTATTTCTCCGATTCTCCGTTGCTTTCTTCGTTTCTTCGTTTCTTTCTTCGTTTCTCCGTTTCTTTATTCGTTTCTCCGTTTCTTTGTTCGTATCTCCATTTCTTTCTTTGTTTCCCCGTTTCTTTCTTCATTTCTCCGCTTATTTCTTCGTTTCTCCGTTTCATTCTTCGTGTCTGCGGTTGATTATTCGTTTCTCTGTTTCTTTCTTCGTTTCTCCGTTTCTCGGTTCATTTCTTCGTTTCTCCATTTATTTCTCCGTTTCTCCGTTTCTTTCTTCGCTTCTCCGTTTCTTTGTTCGTTTCTCCGTTTCTTTCTTTGTTTCTTCGTTTCTTTCTTCGTTTCTGTTTCTTTCTTCGTTTCTCCATTTATTTCTCCGATTCTCCGTTTCTTTCTACGTTTCTACTTTTCTTTCTTCGTTTCTCCGTTTATTTCTTCGTTTCTCCATTTATTTCTCCGTTTCTCCGTTTCTTTCTCCGCTTCTCCGTTTCTTTGTTCGCTTCTCCGTTTCTTTCTTCGTTTCTCCGTTTATTTCTTCGTTTCTCCGTTTATTTCTTCGTTTCTCCGTTTCTCCGTTTATTTCTTCGTTTCTCCATTTATTTCCCCGATTCTCCGTTTCTTTCTTCGTTTCTCCGTTTCTTTGTTCGTTTCTCCGTTTCTTTGTTCGCTTCTCCGTTTCTTTCTTCGTTTCGCCGTTTCTTTGTTCGTTTCTCCGTTTCTTTCTTCGTTTCTCCGTTTCTCTCTCCATTTCTCGGTTTATTCCTTCGTTTCTCCATTTATGTCTCCGATTCTCCGTTGCTTTCTTCGTTTCTTCGTTTCTTTCTTCGTTTCTCAGTTTCTTTCTTCGTTTCTCCGTTTCTTTCTTCGTTTCTCCGTTTCTTTCTTCGTTTCTCCGTTTCTGTTATCGTTTCTTCGTTTCTCCGTTTCATTCTTCGTTTCTCCGTTTCTTTTTCGTTTCACCGTTTCTTTCTTCGTTTCTCCGTTTCTTTCTTCGTTTCTCCGTTTATTTCTTCGTTTCTCCATGTATTTCTCGGATTCTCCGTTTCTTTCTTCGTTCTCCGTGTCTTTGTTCGTTTCTCCGTTTCTTTGTTCGTTTCTCCGTTTCTTTCTTCGTTTCGCCGTTTCTTTCTTCGTTTCTCCGTTTCTTTCTTCGTTTCTCCGTTTCTTTCTTCGCTTCTCCGTTTCTTTCTTCGTTTCTCCGTTTCTCTGTTCGTTTCTCCGTTTCTCGGTTTATACCTTCGTTTCTCCATTTATTTCTCCGATTCTCCGTTTCTTTCTTCGTTTCTTCGTTTCTTTCTTCGTTTCTCCGTTTCTTCCTTCGTTTCTCCGTTTCTTTCTTCGTTTCTCCGTTTCTTTTATCGTTTCTTCGTTTCTCCGTTTCTTTCTTCGTTTCTCCGTTTATATCTTAGTTTCTCCATTTACTTCTCCGTTTCTTTCTTCGTTTCTCCGTTTCATTCTTCCTTTCCCCGTTTCTTTCTTCGTTTCTCCGTTTCTTTGATCGTTTCTCCGTTTCTTTCTTTGTTTCTCCGTTTCTTTCTTCATTTCTCCGTTTATTTCTTCGTTTCTCCGTTTCTTTCTTCGTTTCTCCGTTTCTTTCTCCGTTTCTCCGTTTCTTTCTTCGTTTCTCCGTTTCTTTCTTCGTTTCTCCGTTTATTTCTCCGACTCTCCGTTTCTTTCTTCGTTTCTCCGTTTCTTTCTTCGTTTCTCCGTTTCTTTGTTCGTTTCTCCGTTTCTTTGTTCGTTTCTCCGTTTCTTTGTTCGTTTCGCCGTTTCTTTGTTCGTTTCTCCATTTCTTTCTTCGTTTCTCCGTTTCTTTCTTCGCTTCTCCGTTTCTTTCTTCGTTTCTCCGTTTCTTCGTTTCTTTCTTCGTTTCTCCGTTTCATTCTTCGTTTCCACGTTTCTTTCTTCGTTTCTCCGTTTCTTTTTCGTTTCACCGGTTCTTTCTTTGTTTCCCCGTTTCTTTCTTCATTTCTCCGTTTATTTCTTCGTTTCTCTGTTTCATTCTTCGTTTCTGCGTTTCATTGTTCGATTCTCTGTTTCTTTCTTCGTTTCTCCGTTTCTCGGTTTATTTCTTCGTTTCTCCATTTCTTTCTTCGTTTCTCTGTTTCTTTCTTCGTTTCTCCGTTTCTTTCTTCGTTTCTCCGTTTCTTTCTTCGTTTCTCCGTTTATATCTTCGTTTCTCCATTTATTTCTCCGTTTCTTCCTTCGTTTCTCCGTTTCATTC
Organism: Ptiloglossa arizonensis; assembly: GCF_051014685.1. Lineage (NCBI taxonomy): Eukaryota > Metazoa > Arthropoda > Insecta > Hymenoptera > Colletidae > Ptiloglossa > Ptiloglossa arizonensis. The sequence continues at coordinate 1,078,052 of NW_027478393.1, forward strand.
TTCATTTCTCCGTTTCTTTCTTCGTTTCTCCGCTTCTTTGTTCGTTTCTCCGTTTCTTTCTTTGTTTCTCCGTTTCTTTCTTCATTTCTCCGTTTATTTCTTCGTTTCACCGTTTCATTCTTCGTCTCTGCGTTTCATTGTTCGTTTCTCCGTTTCTTTCTTCGTTTCTCCGTTTCTTTGTTCGCTTCTCCGTTTCTTTCTTCGTTTCTTCGTTTCTTTCTTCGTTTCTCCATTTATTTCTTCGTTTCTCCGTTTCTTTCTTCGTTTCTCCGTTTCTTTCTTCGTTTCTCCGTTTATTTCTTCGTTTCTCCATGTATTTCTCGGACTCTCCGTTTCTTTCTTCGTTTCTCCGTTTCTTTGTTCGTTTCTCCGTTTCTTTGTTCGTTTTTCCGTTTCTTTCTTCGTTTCGCCGTTTCTTTGTTCGTTTCTCCGTTTCTTTCTTCGTTTCTCCGTTTATTCCTTCGTTCCTCCATTTACTTCTTCGTTTCTCCGTTTCTTTCTTCGTTTCTCCGTTTCTTTTATCGTTTCTTCGTTTCTCCGTTTCATTCTTCGTTTCCCCGTTTCTTTCTTCGTTTCTCCGTTTCTTTGTTCGTTTCTCCGTTTCTTTCTTTGTTTCTCCGTTTCTTTCTTCATTTCTCCGTTTATTTCTTCGCTTCTCCGTTTCTTTCTCCGATTCTCCGTTTCCTTCTTCGTTTCTCAGTTTCTTTCTTCGTTTCTCCGCTTCTTTCTTCGTTTCTCCGTTTCTTTGTTCGTTTCTCCGTTTCTTTTCCCGTTTCTCAGGTTTATTCCTTCGTTCCTCCATTTATTTCTGCGCTTCTTTCTTCGTTTCTCCGTTTCTTTCTTCGTTTCTCCGTTTCTTTCTTCGTTTCTCCGTTTCTTTCTTCGTTTCTCCGTTTCTCTCTTCGTTTCTCCGTTTCTTTATTCGTTTCTCCGTTTCTTTGTACGTTTCTTCATTTCTTTCTTCGTTTCTCCGTTCCTCCCTTTCTTTGTTCGTTTCTCCGTTTCTTTGTTCGTTTCTCCGTTTCTTTCTTCGTTTCTCCGTTTCTTTCTTCGTTTCTCCGTTTCTTTCTTCGTTTCTCCGTTTCTTTTATCGTTTCTTCGTTTCTCCGTTTGTTTCTTCGTTTCCCCGTTTGTTTTATCGTTTCTTCGTTTCTCCGTTTCTTTCTTCGTTTCTCCGTTTATATCTTCGTTTCTCCTATTATTTCTCCGTTTCTTTCTTCGTTTCTCCGTTTCATTCTTAATTTCTCCGTTTCTTTGTTCGTTTCTCCGTTTCTTTGTTCGTTTCTCCGTTTCTTTCTCTGTTTCTCCGTTTCTTTCTTCATTTCTCCGTTTATTTCATCGTTTCTCCGTTTCATTCTTCGTTTCTGCGTTTCATTGTTCGTTTATCCGTTTCTTTCTTCGTTTCTCCGTTTCTTTGATCGTTCCTCCGTTTCTTTCTTCGTTTCTCCGTTTCTTTCTTCGTTTCTCCGTATGTTTCTTCGATTCTCCGTTTATTTCTTCGTTTCTCCGTTTCTTTCAACGTTTCTCCGTTTATTTCTTCGTTTCTCCGGTTCTTTCTTCGTTTCTCTGTTTATTTCTTCGTTTCTCCATTTATTACTCCGTTTCTCCGTTTCTTTCTTCGTTTCTCCGTTTCTTCGCTTGTTTCTCCGTTTCTTTCTTCGTTTCTCCGTTTATTTCATCGTTTCTCCGTTTCTTTCTTCGTTACTCCGTTTCTTTCTTCGTTTCTCCGTTTATTTCTTCGTTTCTCCCTTTCCTGGTTCGTTGCTCCGTTTATTTCTTCGTTTCTCCATTTATTTCTCCGTTTCTCCGTTCCTTTCTTCGTTTCTCCGTTTGTTTCTTCGATTCTCCGTTTATTTCTTCGTTTCACCATTTATTTCTCCGTTTCTCCGTTTCTTTCTTCGTTTCTCCGTTTCTTTCTTCGTTTCTCCGTTTGTTTCTTCGATTCTCCGTTTATTTCTTCGTTTCTCCGGTTCTTTCTACGTTTCTCCGTTTATTTCTTCGTTTCTCCGGTTCTTTCTTCGTTACTCCGTTTCTTTCTTCGTTTCTACGTTTATTTCTTCGTTTCTCCCTATCCTGGTTCGTTGCTCCGTTTATTTCTTCGTTTCTCCATTTATTTCTCCGTTTCTCCGTTCCTTTCTTCGTTTCTCCGTTTGTTTCTTCGATTCTCCGTTTATTTCTTCGTTTCTCCGTTTCTTTCTCCGTTTCTCCGTTCCTTTCTTCGTTTCTCCGTTTGTTTCTTCGATTCTCCGTTTATTTCTTCGTTTCTCCGTTTCTTTCTTCGTTACTCCGTTTCTTTCTTCGTTTCTCCGTTTATTTCTTCGTTTCTCCCTTTCCTGGTTCGTTGCTCCGTTTATTTCTTCGTTTCTCCATTTATTTCTCCGTTTCTCCGTTCCTTTCTTCGTTTCTCCGTTTCTTTGTTCGTTTCTCCGTTTCTTTCATCGTTTCTTCGCTTCTTTCTTCGTTTCTCCGTTTCTTTCTTCGTTTCTCCGTTTCTTTCCTCGTTTCTCCGTTTCTTTCTTCGTTTCTCCGTTTGTTTCTTCGATTCTCCGTTTATTTCTTCGTTTCTCCGTCCTTTTCTTCGTTTCTCCGTTTATTTCTTCGTTTATCAGTTTCTTTCTCCGTTTCTTCGTATCTTTCTTCATTTCTCCGTTTCTTTCTTCGTTTCTCCGTTTCTTCCTTCGTTTCATCCCTTCTCCGTTTCTCCGTTTCTCGGTTTATTCCTTCGTTTCTCCATTTATTTCTCCGATTCTCCGTTTCTTTCTTCGTTTCTTCGTTTCTTCGTTTCCTTCATCGTTACTGCGTTTCTTTCTTCGTTTCTCCGTTTCTTTCTTCGTTTCTCCGTTTCTTTCTTCGTTTCTCCGTTTATTTCTTCGTTTCTCGGTTTCTTTCTTCTTTTCATCGTTTCTTTCTTCATTTCTCCGTTTCTCCGTTTCTTCCTTCGTTTCATCGTTTCTCCGTTTCTCCGTTTCTCGGTTTATTCCTTCGTTTCTCCATTTATTTCTCCGCTTCTTCGTTTCCTTCTTCGTTACTCCGTTTCTTCCTTCTTTTCTCCGTTTCTCTCTTCGTTTCTTCGTTTCTTTCTCCGTTTCTCCGCTACTTTCTTGGTTTCTCCGTTTCTTTGTTCGTTTCTCCGTTTCTTTCTTCGTTTCTCCGTATCTTTCTTCATTTCTCCGTATATTTCTTCGTTTCTACGTTTCTTTCTTTGTTTCTCCGTTTATTTCTTCGTTTCTCCATTTATTTTTCCGTTTCTCCGTTTCTTTCTTCGTTTCTCCGTTTATTTCTTCGTTTCTCCCTTTCCTGGTTCGTTGCTCCGTTTATTTCTTCGTTTCTCCATTTATTTCTCCGTTTCTCCGTTCCTTTGTTCGTTTCTCCGTTTCTTTGTTCGTTTCTCCGTTTCTTTCATCGTTTCTTCGTTTCTTTCTTGGTTTCTCCGTTTCTTTCTTCGTTCCTCCGTTTCTTTCTTCGTTTCTCCGTTTATTTCTTCGTTTCTCCGTTTGTTTCTTCGATTCTCCGTTTATTTCTTCGTTTCTCCGGTTCTTTCTTCGTTTCTCCATCTATTTCTTCGTTTCTCCATTTATTGCTCCGTTTCTCCGTTTCTTTCTTCGTTACTCCGTTTCTTTCTTCGTTTCTCCGTTTATTTCTTCGTTTCTCCCTTTCCTGGTTCGTTGCTCCGTTTATTTCTTCGTTTCTCCATTTATTTCTCCGTTTCTCCGTTCCTTTCTTCGTTTCTCCGTTTCTTTCTTCGCTTCTCCGTTTATTTCTTCGTTTCTCCGTTTCTTTCTTCGTTACTCCGTTTCTTTCTTCGTTTCTCCGTTTATTTCTTCGTTTCTCCCTTTCCTGGTTCGTTGCTCCGTTTATTTCTTCGTTTCTCCATTTATTTCTCCGTTTCTCCGTTCCTTTCTTCGTTTCTCCGTTTCTTTGCTCGTTTCTCCGTTTCTTTCATCGTTTCTTCGTTTCTTTCTTCGTTTCTCCGTTTCTTTCTTCGTTTCTCCGTTTCTTTCCTCGTTTCTCCGTTTCTTTCTTCGTTTCTCCGTTTGTTTCTTCGATTCTCCGTTTATTTCTTCGTTTCTCCGTCCCTTTCTTCGTTTCTCCGTTTATTTCTTCGTTTCTCAGTTTCTTTCTCCGTTTCTTCGTATCTTTCTTCATTTCTCCGTTTCTTTCTTCGTTTCTCCGTTTCTTCCTTCGTTTCATCCCTTCTCCGTTTCTCCGTTTCTCGGTTTATTCCTTCGTTTCTCCATTTATTTCTCCGATTCTCCGTTTCTTTCTTCGTTTCTTCGTTTCTTCGTTTCCTTCATCGTTACTGCGTTTCTTTCTTCGTTTCTCCGTTTCTTTCTTCGTTTCTCCGTTTCTTTCTTCGTTTCTCCGTTTATTTCTTCGTTTCTCGGTTTCTTTCTTCTTTTCATCGTTTCTTTCTTCATTTCTCCGTTTCTTTCTTCGTTTCTCCGTTTCTTCCTTCGTTTCATCGTTTCTCCGTTTCTCCGTTTCTCGGTTTATTCCTTCGTTTCTCCATTTATTTCTCCGACTCTCCGTTTCTTTCTTCGTTTCTCCGTTTCTTCCTTCGCTTCTTCGTTTCTTTCTTCGTTTCTTCATTTCTTTCTTCGTTTCTGCGTTTCTTTCTAAGTTTCTCCGTTTGCTTGTTCGTTTCTCCATTTATTTCTTCGTTTCTCCGTTTATTTCACCGTTTCTCCGTCTCTTTCTTCGTTTCTCCGTTTCCTTGTTCGTTTCTCCGTTTATTTCTTCGTTTCTCCATTTATTTCTCCGTTTCTCCGTTTCTTTCTTCGTTTCTCCGTTTCTTTCTTCGTTTCTCCGTTTCTTTGTTCGTTTCTCCGTTTCATTGATCGTTTCTCCGTTTCTTTCTCCGCTTCTTCGTTTCCTTCTTCGTTACTCCGTTTCTTCCTTCGTTTCTCCGTTTCTCTCTTCGTTTCTTCGTTTCTTTCTCCGTTTCTCCGCTACTTTCTTGGTTTCTCCGTTTCTTTGTTCGTTTCTCCGTTTCTTTCTTCGTTTCTCCGTTTCTTTCTTCATTTCTCCGTATATTTCTTCGTTTCTACGTTTCTTTCTTTGTTTCTCCGTTTATTTCTTCGTTTCTCCATTTATTTTTCCGTTTCTCCGTTTCTTTCTTCGTTTCTCCGTTTCTTCCTTCGTTTCATCGTTTCTCCGTTTCTTCCTTCGTTCCATCGTTTCTCCGTTTCTTCCTTCGTTTCTCCGTTTATTTCTTCGTTTCTCCATTTATTTCTCCGTTTCTCCGTTTCTTTGTTCGTTTCTCCGTTTCTTTGTTCGCTTCTCCGTTTCTTTCTCCGTTTCTCGGTTTATTTCTTCGTTTCTCCACTTATTTCTCCGATTCTCCGTTTCCTTCATCGTTTCTCAGTTTCTCTCTTTGTTTCTCCGTTTCTTTCTTCGTTTCTCCGTTTATTTCTTCGTTTCTCCATTTATTTCTCCGTTTCTCCGTTCCTTTCTTCGTTTCTTCGTTTCTTTCTTCGCTTCTCCATTTATTTCTCCGTTTCTCCTTTTCTTTCTTCGTTTCTCCGTTTCCCTGTTCGTTTCTCCGTTTATTTCTTCGTTTCTCCATTTATTTCTCCGTTTCTCCGTTCCTTTCTTCGTTTCTCCATTTATTTCTTCGTTTCTCCATTTATTTCTCCGTTTCTTCGTTTCTTTCTTCGTTTCTCCGTTTATTTCTTCGTTTCTCCGTTTCTTTCTTCGTTTCTCCGTTTCTTTCTCCGTTTCTCGGTTTATTTCTTCGTTTCTCCTTTTATTTCTCCGTTTCTATCTTCGTTTCATCGCTTCTTTCTTCGTTACTCCGTTTCGTCCTTCGTTTCTCCGTTTCTCCGTTTCTTTCTTCGTTTCTCCGTATCTTTCTTCGTATCTCCGTTTATTTCTCCGTTTCTCCATTTATTTCTCCGTTTCTCCGTTTCTTTCTTCGTTTCCCCGTTTCTTTGTTCGCTTCTCCGTTTCTTTTTTCGTTTCTCCGTTTCTTTCTTCGTTTCTCCGTTTCTTTCTTCGTTTCTTTCTTCGTTTCTCCGTTTATTTCTTCGTTTCTCCATTTATTTCTCCGTTTCTCCGTTTCTTTCTTCGTTTCTCCGTTTCTTTCTTCGTTTCTCCGTTTATTTCTTAGTTTCTCCGTTTCATTCTCTGTTTCTCCGTTTCTTTCTTCGTTTCTCCGTTTCTTTGTTCGTTTCCCCGTTTCATTGATCGTTTCTCCGTTTCTTTCTCCGTTTCTCGGTTTATTTCTTCGTTTCTCCATTTATTTCTCCGATTCTCCGTTTCTTTCTTCGTTTCTTCGTTTCTTTCTTCGTTACTCCGTTTCTTCCTTCGGTTCTCCGTTTCTCTCTTCGTTAATCCGTTTCTTTCTCCGTTTCTCCGTTTATTTCTTCGTTTCTCCGTTTCTTTCTTCGTTTCTCCGTTTCTTTCTTCGTTTCTTCGTTTCTTCGTTTCTTTCTTCGTTTCTCCGTTTATTTCTTCGTTTCTCCATTTATTTCTCCGTTTCTCCGTTTCTTTCTTCGTTTCTCCGTTTCTTTCTTCGTTTCTTTCTTCGTATCTCCGTTTATTTCTTCGTTTCTCCATTTATTTCTCCGTTTCTCCGTTTCTTTCTTCGTTTCCCCGTTTCTTTGTTCGCTTCTCCGTTTCTTTTTTCGCTTCTGCGTTTCTTTGTTCGTTTCTCCGTTTCTTTGTTCGTTTCTCCGTTTCTTTCTTCGTTTCTCCGTTTCTTTCTTCGTTTCTCCTCTTCTTTGTTCGTTTCTCCTTTTCTTTCTCCGTTTCTCGGTTTATTTCTCCGTTTCTCCGTTTCTTTCTTCGATTCTCCGTTTCTTTCTTCGTTTCTCCGTTTATTTCTTCGTTTCTCCGTTTCTTTCTTCGTTTCTCCGTTTCTTTCTTCGTTTCTCCGTTCATTTCTTCGTTTCTCCATTCATTTCTCCGTTTCTCCGTTTCTTTCTTCGCTTCTCCGTTTCTTTGTTCGTTTCTCCGCTTGTTTCTTCGTTTCTTCCTTCGTTTCTCCATTTATTTGTCCGTTTCTCCGTTTCTTTCTTCGCTTCTCCGTTTCTTTATTCGTTTCTCCGTTTCTTTGTTCGTTTCTCCGTTTCTTTCTTCGTGTCTCCGTTTCCTTCTACGTTTCTCCATTTATTTCTCCGTTTTTCAGTTTCTTTCTTCGTTTCTCCGTTTCTTTGTTCGTTTCTCCGTTTCTTTCATCGTTTCTCCGTTTCTTTCTTCGTTTCTCCGTTTCTTTCTTCGTTTCTCCGTTTCTTTCCTCGTTTCTCCGTTTCTTTCTTCGTTTCTCCGTTTATTTCTTCGTTTCTCCATTTATTTCTCCGTTTCTCCGTTTCTTTGTTCGCTTCTCCGTTTCTTTGTTTGTTTCTCCGTTTCTTTCTTCGCTTCTCCGTTTCTTTGTTCGTTTCTCCGTTTATTTCTTCGTTTCTCCATTTATTTCTCCGTTTCTCCGTTTCTTTGTTCGTTTCTCCGTTTCTTTGTTCGTTTCTCCGTTTCTTTCTTCGTTTCTCCGTTTCTTTCATCGTTTCTCCGTTTATTTCTTAGTTTCTCCGTTTCTTTCTCCGTTTCTCCGTTTCTTTCTTCGTTTCTCCGTTTCTTTGTTCGTTTCTCCGTTTCTTTGTACGTTTCTCCGTTTCTTTCTTCGTTTCTTTCTTCGTTTCTCCGTTTATTTCTTCGTTTCTCCATTTATTTCTCCGTTTCTCCGTTTCTTTCTTCGTTTCTCCGTTTCTTTCTTCGTTTCTCCGTTTATTTCTTAGTTTCTCCGTTTCATTCTCTGTTTCTCCGTTTCTTTCTTCGTTTCTCCGTTTCTTTGTTCGTTTCCCCGTTTCATTGATCGTTTCTCCGTTTCTTTCTCCGTTTCTCGGTTTATTTCTTCGTTTCTCCATTTATTTCTCCGTTTCTCCGTTTCTTTCGTCGCTTCTCCGTTTCTTTGTTCGTTTCTCCGCTTGTTTCTTCGTTTCTTCCTTCGTTTCTCCATTTATTTGTCGGTTTCTCCGTTTCTTTCTTCGTTTCTTCGTTTCTTTCTTCGTTACTCCGTTTCTTCCTTCGGTTCTCCGTTTCTCTCTTCGTTAATCCGTTTCTTTCTCCGTTTCTTCGTTTCTTTCTTCGTTTCTCCGTTTCTTTCTTCGTCTCTCCGTTTATTTCTTCGTTTCTTCATTTATTTCTCCGTTTCTCCGTTTCTTTCTTCATTTCTCCGTTTCTTTCTTCGTTCCTCCGTTTCTTCCTTCGTTTCATCGTTTCTCCGTTTCTCCGTTTCTCGGTTTATTCCTTCGTTTCTCCATTTATTTCTCCGATTCTCCGTTTCTTTCTTCCTTTCTTCGTTTCTTTCATCGTTACTCCGTTTCTTTCTTCGTTTCTTTCTTCGTTACTCCGTTTCTGTCTCAGATTCTCGGTTTATTTCTTCGTTTCTCCATTTATTTCTCCGACTGTGTGTTTCTTTCTTCGTTTCTCCGTTTCTTCCTTCGTTTCTCCGTTTCTTTCTTCGTATCTCCGTTTCCTTCTACGTTTCTCCAATTATTTCTCCGTTTTTCAGTTTCTTTCTTCGTTTCTCCGTTTCTTTGTTCGTTTCTCCGTTTCTTTCATCGTTTCTCCGTTTCTTTCTTCGTTTCTCCGTTTCTTTCTTCGTTTCTCCGTTTCTTTCCTCGTTTCTCCGTTTCTTTCTTCGTTTCTCCGTTTATTTCTTCGTTTCTCCATTTATTTCTCCGTTTCTCCGTTTCTTTGTTCGCTTCTCCGTTTCTTTGTTTGTTTCTCCGTTTCTTTCTTCGCTTCTCCGTTTCTTTGTTCGTTTCTCCGTTTATTTCTTCGTTTCTCCATTTATTTCTCCGTTTCTCCGTTTCTTTGTTCGTTTCTCCGTTTCTTTGTTCGTTTCTCCGTTTCTTTCTTCGTTTCTACTTTTCTTTCTTCGTTTCTCCGTTTCTTCCTTCGTTTCTTCGTTTCTTTCTTCGATTCTTCATTTCTTTCTTCGTTTCTCCGTTTCCTTCCAAGTTTCTCCGTTTGCTTGTTCGTTTCTCCATTTATTTCTTCGTTTCTCCATTTATATCACCGTTTCTCCGTTTCTTTCTTCGTTTCTCCGTTTCCTTGTTCGTTTCTCCGTTTATTTCTTCGTTTCTCCATTTATTTCTCCGTTTCTCCGTTTCTTTCTTCGTTTCTCCGTTTCTTTCCTCGTTTCTCCGTTTCTTTGTTCGTTTCTCCGTTTCATTGATCGTTTCTCCGTTTCTTTCTCCGTTTCTTCGTTTCTTTCTTCGTTACTCCGTTTCTCCCTTCGTTTCTCCGTTTCTCTCTTCGTTTCTTCGTTTCTTTCTCCGTTTCTCCGCTTCTTTCTTCGTTTCTCCGTTTCTTTGTTCGTTTCTCCGTTTCATTGATCGTTTCTCCGTTTCTTTCTCCGTTTCTTCGCTTCTTTCTTCGTTACTCCGTTTCTCCCTTCGTTTCTCCGTTTCTCTCTTCGTTTCTTCGTTTCTTTCTCCGTTTCTCCGCTTCTTTCTTCGTTTCTCCGTTTCTTTGTTCGTTTCTCCGTTTCATTGATCGTTTCTCCGTTTCTTTCTCGGTTTCTCGGTTTATTTCTTCGTTTCTCCATGTATTTCTCCGTTTCTCCGTTTCTTTCTTCGTTTCTCCGTTTCCTTGTTCGTTTCTCCGTTTATTTCTTCGTTTCTCCATTTATTTCTCCGTTTCTCCGTTTCTTTCTTCGTTTCTCCGTTTCCTTGTTCGTTTCTCCGTTTATTTCTTCGTTTCTCCATTTATTTCTCCGTTTCTCCGTTTCTTTCTTCGTTTCTCCGTTCCTTTCTTCGTTTCTCCGTTTCTTTCTTCGTTTCTCCGTTTCTTTCTTCGTTTCTCCGTTTCTTTGTTCGTTTCTCCGTTTCCTTGTTCTTTTCTCCGTTTATTTCTTCGTTTCTCCATTTATTTCCCCGTTTCTCCGTTTCTCTCTTCGTTTCTCCGTTTCTTTGTTCGTTTCTCCGTTTCTTTTTTCGTTTCTCCGTTTCTTTGTTCGTTTCTCCGTTTCTTTGTTCGTTTCTCCGTTCCTTTGTTCGTTTCTTCGTTTCTTTGTTCGTTTCTCCGCTTCTTAGTTCGTTTTCCGTTTCTTTCTTCGTTTCTCCGTTTACTTCTTCGTGTCTCCGTTTCTTTCTTCGTTTCTTCGTTTCTTTCTTCGTTTCTCCGTTTCTTTCTTCGTTTCTCCGTTTCTTTCTTCGTTTCTCCGTTTCCTTGTTCGTTTCTCCGTTTATTTCTTCGTTTCTCCATTTATTTCCCCGTTTCTCCGTTTCTCTCTTCGTTTCTCCGTTTCTTTGTTCGTTTCTCCGTTTCTTTTTTCGTTTCTCCGTTTCTTTGTTCGTTTCTCCGTTCCTTTGTTCGTTTCTCCGTTTCTTTGTTCGTTTCTTCGTTTCTTTGTTCGTTTCTCCTTTTCTTTGTTCGTTTCTCCGTTTCTTTCTTCGTTTCTCCGTTTACTTCTTCGTGTCTCCGTTTCTTTCTTCGTTTCTTCGTTTCTCCGTTTATTTCTCCGTTTCGCCGTTTCTTTCTTCGTTTCGCCGTTTCTTTGTTCGTTTCTCCGTTTCTTCCTTCGTTTCTCCGTTTCTTTCTTCGTTTCTCCGGTTCTTTGTTCGTTTCTCCGTTTCTTTCTTCGTTTCTTCGTTTCTTTGTTCGTTTCTCCGTTTCTTTGTTCGTTTCTCCGTTTCTTTGTTCGTTTCTCCGATTCTTTCTCCGTTTCTCGGTTTATTTCTTCGTTTCTCCATTTATTTCTCCGATTCTCCGTTTCTTTCTTCGTTTCTCAGTTTCTTTCTTCGTTTCCCCGTTTCTTTCTTCGTTTCTCGTTTTCTTCCTTCGTTTCTCCGTTTCTTTATTCGTTTCTCCGTTTCTTTGATCGTTTCTCCGTTCCTTTCTTCGTTTCTCCGTTTCTTTCTTCGTTTCTCCGTTTCTTTCTTCGTTTCTCCGTTTCCTTGTTCGTTTCTCCGTTTATTTCTTGGTTTCTCCATTTATTTCTCCGTTTCTCCGTTTCTTTCTTCGTTTCTCCGTTTCTTTCTTCGTTTCTTTCTTCGTATCTCCGTTTATTTCTTCGTTTCTCCATTTATTTCTCCGTTTCTCCGTTTCTTTCTTCGTTTCCCCGTTTCTTTGTTCGCTTCTCCGTTTCTTTTTTCGCTTCTGCGTTTCTTTGTTCGTTTCTCCGTTTCTTTGTTCGTTTCTCCGTTTCTTTCTTCGTTTCTCCGTTTCTTTCTTCGTTTCTCCTCTTCTTTGTTCGTTTCTCCTTTTCTTTCTCCGTTTCTCGGTTTATTTCTCCGTTTCTCCGTTTCTTTCTTCGATTCTCCGTTTCTTTCTTCGTTTCTCCGTTTCTTTCTTCGTTTCTCCGTTTCTTTGTTCGTTTCTCCGTTTCATTGATCGTTTCTCCGTTTCTTTCTCCGTTTCTTCGTTTCTTTCTTCGTTACTCCGTTTCTCCCTTCGTTTCTCCGTTTCTCTCTTCGTTTCTTCGTTTCTTTCTCCGTTTCTCCGCTTCTTTCTTCGTTTCTCCGTTTCTTTGTTCGTTTCTCCGTTTCATTGATCGTTTCTCCGTTTCTTTCTCGGTTTCTCGGTTTATTTCTTCGTTTCTCCATGTATTTCTCCGATTCTCCGTTTCTATCTTCGTTTCTTCGATTCTTTCTTCGTTATTCCGTTTCTTCCTTCGTTTCTCCGTTTCTCTCTTCGTTTCTTCGTTTCTTTCTCCGTTGCTCCGTTTCTTTTTTCGTTACTCTGGTTCTTTCTTCCATTCTCCGTTTCGTTCTCCGTTTCTCGGTTTATTTCTTCGTGTCTCCATTTATTTCTCCGCTTCTCCGTTACTTTCTCGGTTTCTTCGTTTCTTTCTTCGTTACTCCGTTTCTTTCCTCGTTTCTCCGTTTATTTCTCCGTTTCTCCGTTTCTTTCTTCGTTTCTCCGTTTCCTTGTTCGTTTCTCCGTTTATTTCTTCGTTTCTCCATTTATTTCTCCGTTTCTCCGTTTCATTCTTCGTTTCTCTGTTTCTTTATTCGTTTCTCCGTTTCTTTGATCGTTTCTCCGTTCCTTTCTTCGTTTCTCCGTTTCTTTCTTCGTTTCTCCGTTTCTTTCTTCGTTTCTCCGTTTCTTTGTTCGTTTCTCCGTTTCCTTGTTCTTTTCTCCGTTTATTTCTTCGTTTCTCCATTTATTTCCCCGTTTCTCCGTTTCTCTCTTCGTTTCTCCGTTTCTTTGTTCGTTTCTCCGTTTCTTTTTTCGTTTCTCCGTTTCTTTGTTCGTTTCTCCGTTTCTTTGTTCGTTTCTCCGTTCCTTTGTTCGTTTCTTCGTTTCTTTGTTCGTTTCTCCGCTTCTTAGTTCGTTTTCCGTTTCTTTCTTCGTTTCTCCGTTTACTTCTTCGTGTCTCCGTTTCTTTCTTCGTTTCTTCGTTTCTTTCTTCGTTTCTCCGTTTCTTTCTTCGTTTCTCCGTTTCTTTCTTCGTTTCTCCGTTTCCTTGTTCGTTTCTCCGTTTATTTCTTCGTTTCTCCATTTATTTCCCCGTTTCTCCGTTTCTCTCTTCGTTTCTCAGTTTCTTTCTTCGTTTCCCCGTTTCTTTCTTCGTTTCTCGTTTTCTTCCTTCGTTTCTCCGTTTCTTTATTCGTTTCTCCGTTTCTTTGATCGTTTCTCCGTTCCTTTCTTCGTTTCTCCATTTATTTCCCCGTTTCTCCGTTTCTCTCTTCGTTTCTCCGTTTCTTTGTTCGTTTCTCCGTTTCTTTTTTCGTTTCTCCGTTTCTTTGTTCGTTTCTCCGTTCCTTTGTTCGTTTCTCCGTTTCTTTGTTCGTTTCTTCGTTTCTTTGTTCGTTTCTCCTTTTCTTTGTTCGTTTCTCCGTTTCTTTCTTCGTTTCTCCGTTTACTTCTTCGTGTCTCCGTTTCTTTCTTCGTTTCTTCGTTTCTCCGTTTATTTCTCCGTTTCTCCGTTTCTTTCTTCGTTTCTCCGTTTCTTTGTTCGTTTCTCCGTTTCCTTGTTCTTTTCTCCGTTTATTTCTTCGTTTCTCCATTTATTTCCCCGTTTCTCCGTTTCTCTCTTCGTTTCTCCGTTTCTTTGTTCGTTTCTCCGTTTCTTTGTTCGTTTCTCCGTTCCTTTGTTCGTTTCTTCGTTTCTTTGTTCGTTTCTCCGCTTCTTAGTTCGTTTTCCGTTTCTTTCTTCGTTTCTCCGTTTACTTCTTCGTGTCTCCGTTTCTTTCTTCGTTTCTTCGTTTCTTTCTTCGTTTCTCCGTTTCTTTCTTCGTTTCTCCGTTTCTTTGTTCGTTTGTCCGTTTCTTTGTTCGTTTCTCCGTTTCCTTCTTCGTTTCTCCCTTTATTTATTTCTCCGTTTCTCCGTTTCTTTCTTCGTTTCTCCGTTCCTTTCTTCGTTTCTCCGTTTATATCTTCGTTTCTCCATTTATTTCTCCGGTTCTTTCTTCGTTTCTCCGTTTCATCCTTCGTTTCTTCCTTCGTTTCTCCGTTTCTTCGATGGTTTCTCCGTTTCTTTCTTCATTTCTCCGTATATTTCTTCGTTTCTACGTTTCTTTCTTCGTTTCTCCGTTTCATTCTTCGTTTCTCCGTTTCTTTATTCGTTTCTCCGTTTCTTTGATCGTTTCACCGTTCCTTTCTTCGTTTCTCCGATTCTTTCTTCGTTTCTCCATTTCTTTCTTCGTTTCTCCGTTTCTTTGTTCGTTTCTCCGTTTCCTTGTTCGTTTCTCCGTTTGTTTCTTCGTTTCTCCATTTATTTCCCGGTTTCTCCGTTTCTCTCCTCGTTTCTCCGTTTCTTTGTTCGTTTCTCCGTTTCTTTTTTCGTTTCTCCGTTTCTGTGTTCGTTTCTCCGTTTCTTTGTCGTTTCTCCGTTTCTTTAATCGTTTCTTCGTTTCTTTGTTCGTTTCTCCGTTTCTTTGTTCGTTTCTCCGTTTCTTTCTTCGTTTCTCCGTTTACTTCTTCGTGTCTCCGTTTCTTTCTTCGTTTCTTCGTTTCATTCTTCGTTTCTCCGTTTATTTCTCCGTTTCTCCGTTTCTTTCTTCGTTTCTCCGTTTCCTTGTTCGCTTCTCCGTTTCTTCCTTCGTTTCTCCGTTTATTTCTTCGTTTCTCCATTTATTTCCCCGTTTCTCCGTTTCTCTCTTCGTTTCTCCGTTTCTTTGTTCGTTTCTCCGTTTCTTTTTTCGTTTCTCCGTTTCTTTCTTCGTTTCTCCGGTTCTTTGTTCGTTTCTCCGTTTCTTTCTTCATTTCTTCGTTTCTTTGTTCGTTTCTCCGTTTCTTTGTTCGTTTCTCCGTTTCTTTGTTCGTTTCTCCGTTTCTTTCTCCGTTTCTCGGTTTATTTCTTCGTTTCTCCATTTATTTCTCCGATTCTCCGTTTCTTTCTTCGTTTCTCAGTTTCTTTCTTCGTTTCTCCGTTTCTTTCTTCATTTCTCGTTTTCTTCCTTCGTTTCTCCGTTTCTTTCTTCGTTTCTCCGTTTCTTTCTTCGTTTCTCATTTCTTTCATCGTTTCTTCGTTTCTCCGTTCCTTTCTTCGTTTCTCCGTTTATATCTTCGTTTCTCCATTTATTTCTCCGTTTCTTTCTTCGTTTCTCCGCTTGCTTCTTCGATTCTCCGTTTATTTCTTCATTTCTCCGTTTCTTTCTTCGTTTCTCCGATTCTTTCTTCGTTTCTTCGTTTCTTTCTTCATTTCTCCGTTTCTTTCTTCGTTTCTCCGTTTCTTCCTTCGTTTCGTCGTTTCACCGTTTCCCCGTTTCTCGGTTTATTCCTTCGTTTCTCCATTTATTTCACCGTTTCTCCGTTTCTTTCTTCGTTTCTCCGTTTCCTTGTTCGTTTCTCCGTTTATTTCTTCGTTTCTCCATTTATTTCTCCGTTTCTCCGTTTCTTTCTTCGTTTCTCCGTTTCTTTCTTCGTTTCTCCGTTTCTTTCTTCGTTTCTCCGTTTCATTGATCGTTTCTCCGTTTCTTTCTCCGTTTCTTCGTTTCTTTCTTCGCTACTCCGTTTCTTCCTTCGTTTCTCCGTTTCTCTCTTCGTTTCTTCGTTTCTTTCTCCGTTTCTCCGCTTCTTTCTTCGTTTCTCCGTTTCTTTGTACGTTTCTCCGATTCATTGATCGTTTCTCCGTTTCTTTCCCCGTTTCTCGGTTTATTTCTTCGTTTCTCCATGTATTTCTCCGATTCTCCGTTTCTTTCTTCGTTTCTTCGTTTCTTTCTTCGTTACTCCTCTTCTTCCTTCGTTTCTCCGTTTCTCTCTTCGTTTCTTCGTTTCTTTCTCCGTTTCTCCGTTTCCTTTTTCGTTACTCCGGTTCTTTCTTCGTTTCTCCGTTTCTTTCTTCGTTTCTCCGTTTCTTTCTTCGTTTGTCCGTTTCTTCCTCCGTTTCTCCGTTTCTTTCTTCGCTTCTCCGTTTCTTTGTTCGTTTCTCCGTTTATTTCTTCGTTTCTCCATTTATTTCTCCGTTTCTTTCTTCGTTTCTTCGCTTCTTTCTCCGTTTCTCCATTTATTTCTCCGTTTCTCCGTTTCATTCTTCGTTTCTCCGTTTCTTTATTCGTTTCTCCGTTTATTTGATCGTTTCTCCGTTCCTTTCTTCGTTTCTCCGTTTCTTTCTTCGTTTCTCCGTTTCTTTCTTCGTTTCTCCGTTTCTTTGTTCGTTTCTCCGTTTCCTTGTTCGTTTCTCCGTTTATTTCTTCGTTTCTCCATTTATTTCCCCGTTTCTCCGTTTCTCTATTCGTTTCTCCGTTTCTTTGTTCGTTTCTCCATTTATTTCTCCGTATCGCCGTTTCTTTCTTCGTTTCTCCGTTTCTTTCTTCGTTTCTCCGTTTGTTTCTTCGATTCTCCGTTTATTTCTTCGTTTCTCCGTTTCTTTCTTCGTTTCTCCGTTTATTTCTTCGTGTCTCCGTTTCTTTCTTCGTTTCTTCGTTTCTTTCTTCGTTCCTCCATTTATTTCTCCGTTTCTCCGTTTCTTTCTTCGTTTCTCCGTTTCCTTGTTCGTTTCTCCGTTTATTTCTTCGTTTCTCCATTTATTTCTCCGTTTCTCCGTTTCTTTCTTCGTTTCTCCGTTTCTTTGTTCGTTTGTCCGTTTCTTTGTTCGTTTCTCCGTTTCTTTCTTCGTTTCTCCCTTTATTTATTTCTCCGTTTCTCCGTTTCTTTCTTCGTTTCTCCGTTTCTTTCTTCGTTTCTCCGTTTGTTTCTTCGATTCTCCGTTTATTTCCTCATTTCTCTGTTTCTTTCTTCGTTTCTCCGTTTATTTCTCCGTTTCTCCGTTTGTTTCTTCGTTTCTCCGTTACTTTCTTCGTTTGTCCGTTTCTTCCTCCGTTTCTCCGATTCTTTCTTCGCTTCTCCGTTTCTTTGATCGTTTCTCCGTTTATTTCATCGTTTCTCCATTTATTTCTCCGTTTCTTTCTTCGTTTCTTCGCTTCTTTCTTCGTTTCTCCATTTATTGCTCCGTTTCGCCGTTTCTTTCTTCGTTTCTCCGTTTCTTTCTTCGTTTCTCCGTTTGTTTCTTCGTTTCTCCGTTTCCTTGATCGTTTCTCCGTTTATTTCTTCGTTTCTCCATTTATTTCTCCGTTTCTCCGTTTCTTTCTTCGTTTCTCCGTTTCTTTGTTCGTTTGTCCGTTTCTTTGTTCGTTTCTCCGTTTCTTTCTTCGTTTCTCCCTTTATTTATTTCTCCGTTTCTCCGTTTCTTTCTTCGTTTCTCCGTTTCTTTCTTCCTTTCTCCGTTTGTTTCTTCGATTCTCCGTTTATTTCTGCGTTTCTCTGTTTCTTTCTTCGCTTCTCCGTTTATTTCTTCGTTTCTCCGTTTGTTTCTTCGTTTCTCCGTCTCTTTCTTCATTTCTCCGTTTCTTTCTTCGTTTCTCCGATTCTTCCTTCGTTTCATCGTTTCCTTCTTCGTTTCTCCGTTTAATTCTTCGTTTCTCGATTTATTTCTCCGTTTCTCCGTTTCTTTCTGCGTTTCTCCGTTTCTCTCTTCGTTTCAGCGTTTCTTTCTTCGTTTCTCCGTCTATTTCTTCGTTTCTCCATTTATTTCTTCGTTTCTCCATTTATTTCTCCGTTTCTCCGTTTCTTTCTTCGTTTGTCCGTTTCTTCCTCCGTTTCTCCGTTTCTTTCTTCGCTTCTCCGTTTCTTTGTTCGTTTCTCCGTTTATTTCTTCGTTTCTCCATTTATTTCTCCGTTTCTTTGATCGTTTCTCCGTTCCTTTCTTCGTTTCTCCGTTTCTTTCTTCGTTTCTCCGTTTCTTTCTTCGTTTCTCCGTTTCTTTGTTCGTTTCTCCGTTTCCTTGTTCGTTTCTCCGTTTATTTCTTCGTTTCTCCATTTATTTCCCCGTTTCTCCGTTTCTCTATTCGTTTCTCCCTTTATTTATTTCTCCGTTTCTCCGTTTCTTTCTTCGTTTCTCCGTTTCTTTCTTCGTTTCTCCGTTTGTTTCTTCGATTCTCCGTTTATTTCCTCATTTCTCTGTTTCTTTCTTCGTTTCTCCGTTTATTTCTCCGTTTCTCCGTTTGTTTCTTCGTTTCTCCGTTACTTTCTTCGTTTGTCCGTTTCTTCCTCCGTTTCTCCGATTCTTTCTTCGCTTCTCCGTTTCTTTGATCGTTTCTCCGTTTATTTCATCGTTTCTCCATTTATTTCTCCGTTTCTTTCTTCGTTTCTTCGCTTCTTTCTTCGTTTCTCCATTTATTGCTCCGTTTCGCCGTTTCTTTCTTCGTTTCTCCGTTTCTTTCTTCGTTTCTCCGTTTGTTTCTTCGTTTCTCCGTTTCCTTGATCGTTTCTCCGTTTATTTCTTCGTTTCTCCATTTATTTCTCCGTTTCTCCGTTTCTTTCTTCGTTTCTCCGTTTCTTTGTTCGTTTGTCCGTTTCTTTGTTCGTTTCTCCGTTTCTTTCTTCGTTTCTCCCTTTATTTATTTCTCCGTTTCTCCGTTTCTTTCTTCGTTTCTCCGTTTCTTTCTTCCTTTCTCCGTTTGTTTCTTCGATTCTCCGTTTATTTCTGCGTTTCTCTGTTTCTTTCTTCGCTTCTCCGTTTATTTCTTCGTTTCTCCGTTTGTTTCTTCGTTTCTCCGTTTCTTTCTTCATTTCTCCGTTTCTTTCTTCGTTTCTCCGATTCTTCCTTCGTTTCATCGTTTCCTTCTTCGTTTCTCCGTTTAATTCTTCGTTTCTCGATTTATTTCTCCGTTTCTCCGTTTCTTTCTGCGTTTCTCCGTTTCTCTCTTCGTTTCAGCGTTTCTTTCTTCGTTTCTCCGTCTATTTCTTCGTTTCTCCATTTATTTCTTCGTTTCTCCATTTATTTCTCCGTTTCTCCGTTTCTTTCTTCGTTTGTCCGTTTCTTCCTCCGTTTCTCCGTTTCTTTCTTCGCTTCTCCGTTTCTTTGTTCGTTTCTCCGTTTATTTCTTCGTTTCTCCATTTATTTCTCCGTTTCTTTGATCGTTTCTCCGTTCCTTTCTTCGTTTCTCCGTTTCTTTCTTCGTTTCTCCGTTTCTTTCTTCGTTTCTCCGTTTCTTTGTTCGTTTCTCCGTTTCCTTGTTCGTTTCTCCGTTTATTTCTTCGTTTCTCCATTTATTTCCCCGTTTCTCCGTTTCTCTATTCGTTTCTCCGTTTCTTTGTTCGTTTCTCCATTTATTTCTCCGTATCGCCGTTTCTTTCTTCGTTTCTCCGTTTCTTTCTTCGTTTCTCCGTTTGTTTCTTCGATTCTCCGTTTATTTCTTCGTTTCTCCGTTTCTTTCTTCGTTTCTCAGTTTCTTTCTTCGTTTCTCCGTTTCTTTCTTCATTTCTCGTTTTCTTCCTTCGTTTCTCCGTTTCTTTCTTCGTTTCTCCGTTTCTTTCTTCGTTTCTCATTTCTTTCATCGTTTCTTCGTTTCTCCGTTCCTTTCTTCGTTTCTCCGTTTATATCTTCGTTTCTCCATTTATTTCTCCGTTTCTTTCTTCGTTTCTCCGCTTGCTTCTTCGATTCTCCGTTTATTTCTTCATTTCTCCGTTTCTTTCTTCGTTTCTCCGATTCTTTCTTCGTTTCTTCGTTTCTTTCTTCATTTCTCCGTTTCTTTCTTCGTTTCTCCGTTTCTTCCTTCGTTTCGTCGTTTCACCGTTTCCCCGTTTCTCGGTTTATTCCTTCGTTTCTCCATTTATTTCACCGTTTCTCCGTTTCTTTCTTCGTTTCTCCGTTTCCTTGTTCGTTTCTCCGTTTATTTCTTCGTTTCTCCATTTATTTCTCCGTTTCTCCGTTTCTTTCTTCGTTTCTCCGTTTCTTTCTTCGTTTCTCCGTTTCTTTCTTCGTTTCTCCGTTTCATTGATCGTTTCTCCGTTTCTTTCTCCGTTTCTTCGTTTCTTTCTTCGCTACTCCGTTTCTTCCTTCGTTTCTCCGTTTCTCTCTTCGTTTCTTCGTTTCTTTCTCCGTTTCTCCGCTTCTTTCTTCGTTTCTCCGTTTCTTTGTACGTTTCTCCGATTCATTGATCGTTTCTCCGTTTCTTTCCCCGTTTCTCGGTTTATTTCTTCGTTTCTCCATGTATTTCTCCGATTCTCCGTTTCTTTCTTCGTTTCTTCGTTTCTTTCTTCGTTACTCCTCTTCTTCCTTCGTTTCTCCGTTTCTCTCTTCGTTTCTTCGTTTCTTTCTCCGTTTCTCCGTTTCCTTTTTCGTTACTCCGGTTCTTTCTTCGTTTCTCCGTTTCTTTCTTCGTTTCTCCGTTTCTTTCTTCGTTTGTCCGTTTCTTCCTCCGTTTCTCCGTTTCTTTCTTCGCTTCTCCGTTTCTTTGTTCGTTTCTCCGTTTATTTCTTCGTTTCTCCATTTATTTCTCCGTTTCTTTCTTCGTTTCTTCGCTTCTTTCTCCGTTTCTCCATTTATTTCTCCGTTTCTCCGTTTCATTCTTCGTTTCTCCGTTTCTTTATTCGTTTCTCCGTTTATTTGATCGTTTCTCCGTTCCTTTCTTCGTTTCTCCGTTTCTTTCTTCGTTTCTCCGTTTCTTTCTTCGTTTCTCCGTTTCTTTGTTCGTTTCTCCGTTTCCTTGTTCGTTTCTCCGTTTATTTCTTCGTTTCTCCATTTATTTCCCCGTTTCTCCGTTTCTCTATTCGTTTCTCCGTTTCTTTGTTCGTTTCTCCATTTATTTCTCCGTATCGCCGTTTCTTTCTTCGTTTCTCCGTTTCTTTCTTCGTTTCTCCGTTTGTTTCTTCGATTCTCCGTTTATTTCTTCGTTTCTCCGTTTCTTTCTTCGTTTCTCCGTTTATTTCTTCGTGTCTCCGTTTCTTTCTTCGTTTCTTCGTTTCTTTCTTCGTTCCTCCATTTATTTCTCCGTTTCTCCGTTTCTTTCTTCGTTTCTCCGTTTCCTTGTTCGTTTCTCCGTTTATTTCTTCGTTTCTCCATTTATTTCTCCGTTTCTCCGTTTCTTTCTTCGTTTCTCCGTTTCTTTGTTCGTTTGTCCGTTTCTTTGTTCGTTTCTCCGTTTCTTTCTTCGTTTCTCCCTTTATTTATTTCTCCGTTTCTCCGTTTCTTTCTTCGTTTCTCCGTTTCTTTCTTCGTTTCTCCGTATGTTTCTTCGATTCTCCGTTTATTTCTTCATTTCTCTGTTTCTTTCTTCGTTTCTCCGTTTATTTCTCCGTTTCTCCGTTTGTTTCTTCGTTTCTCCGTTACTTTCTTCGTTTGTCCGTTTCTTCCTCCGTTTCTCCGATTCTTTCTTCGCTTCTCCGTTTCTTTGATCGTTTCTCCGTTTATTTCATCGTTTCTCCATTTATTTCTCCGTTTCTTTCTTCGTTTCTTCGCTTCTTTCTTCGTTTCTCCATTTATTGCTCCGTTTCGCCGTTTCTTTCTTCGTTTCTCCGTTTCTTTCTTCGTTTCTCCGTTTGTTTCTTCGTTTCTCCGTTTCCTTGATCGTTTCTCCGTTTATTTCTTCGTTTCTCCATTTATTTCTCCGTTTCTCCGTTTCTTTCTTCGTTTCTCCGTTTCTTTGTTCGTTTGTCCGTTTCTTTGTTCGTTTCTCCGTTTCTTTCTTCGTTTCTCCCTTTATTTATTTCTCCGTTTCTCCGTTTCTTTCTTCGTTTCTCCGTTTCTTTCTTCCTTTCTCCGTTTATTTGTTCGCTTCTCCGTTTCTTTGTCCGTTTCTCGGTTTATTTCTTCGTTTCTCCACTTATTTCTCCGATTCTCCGTTTCCTTCATCGTTTCTCAGTTTCTTTCTTCGTTTCTCCGTTTCTTTCTTCGTTTCTCCATTTATTTCTCCGTTTCTCCGTTTCTTTCTTCGTTTCTTCGTTTCTTTCTTCGTTTCTCCATTCATTTCTCCGTTTCTCCGTTTCTTTCTTCGTTTCTCCGTTTCCTTGATCGTTTCTCCGTTTATTTCTTCGTTTCTCCATTTATTTCTCCGTTTCTCCGTTTCTTTCTTCGTTTCTCCGTTTCTTTGTTCGTTTGCCCGTTTCTTTGTTCGTTTCTCCGTTTCTTTCTTCGTTTCTCCCTTTATTTATTTCTCCGTTTCTCCGTTTCTTTCTTCGTTTCTCCGTTTCTTTCTTCCTTTCTCCGTTTGTTTCTTCGATTCTCCGTTTATTTCTGCGTTTCTCTGTTTCTTTCTTCGCTTCTCCGTTTATTTCTTCGTTTCTCCGTTTGTTTCTTCGTTTCTCCGTTTCTTTCTTCATTTCTCCGTTTCTTTCTTCGTTTCTCCGATTCTTCCTTCGTTTCATCGTTTCCTTCTTCGTTTCTCCGTTTAATTCTTCGTTTCTCGATTTATTTCTCCGTTTCTCCGTTTCTTTCTGCGTTTCTCCGTTTCTCTCTTCGTTTCAGCGTTTCTTTCTTCGTTTCTCCGTCTATTTCTTCGTTTCTCCATTTATTTCTTCGTTTCTCCATTTATTTCTCCGTTTCTCCGTTTCTTTCTTCGTTTGTCCGTTTCTTCCTCCGTTTCTCCGTTTCTTTCTTCGCTTCTCCGTTTCTTTGTTCGTTTCTCCGTTTATTTCTTCGTTTCTCCATTTATTTCTCCGTTTCTTTCTTCGTTTCTCCGTTTCTTTCTTCGTTTCTCCATTTCTTTCTCCGTTCCTGCGATTCTTTGTTCGTTTCTCCGTTTCTTTCTTCGTCTCTCCGTTTCTTTCCTCGTGTCTCCGTTTCTTTCTTCGTTTCTACGTTTATACCTTCGTTTCTCCATTTATTTCTCCGTTTCTACGTTTCTTTCTTCGTTTCTCCGTTTCTTTCTTCGTTTCTCCGTTTCTTTTTCCGTTTCTCGGTTTATTTCTTCGTTTCTCCTTTTATTTCTCCGTTTCTTTCTTCGTTTCATCGCTTCTTTTTCGTTACTCCGTTTCGTTCTTCGTTTCTCCGTTTCTCCGTTTCTTTCTTCGTTTCTCCGTTTCTTTCTTTGTTTCTTTCTTCGTTTCTCCGTTTATTTCTTCGTTTCTCCGTTTCTTTGTTCGTTTCCCCGTTTCATTGATCGTTTCTCCGTTTCTTTCTCCGTTTCTCGGTTTATTTCTTCGTTTCTCCATTTATTTCTCCGATTCTCCGTTTCTTTATTCGTTTCTTCGTTTCTTTCTTCGTTACTCCGTTTCTTCCTTCGGTTCTCCGTTTCTCTCTTCGTTAATCCGTTTCTTTCTCCGTTTCTCCGTTTCTTTCTTCGTTTCTCCGTTCCTTTCTTCGTCTCTCCGTTTATTTCTTCGTTTCTTCATTTATTTCTCCGTTTCTCCGTTTCTTTGTTCGTTTCTCCGTTTCTTTGTTCGTTTCTCCGTTTCTTTCTTCGCTTCTCCGTTTCTTTGTTCGTTTCTCCGTTTATTTCTTCGTTTCTCCATTTATTTCTCCGTTTCTCCGTTTCTTTGTTCGTTTCTCCGTTTCTTTGCTCGTTTCTCCGTTTCTTTCTTCGTTTCTCCTTTTCTTTCTTCGTTTCTCCGTTTCTTCCTTCGTTTCTTCGTTTCTTTCTTCGTTTCTCCGTTTCTTTCTTCGTTTCTCCGCTTGCTTCTTCGATTCTCCGTTTATTTCTTCATTTCTCCGTTTCTTTCTTCGTTTCTCCGTTTCTTTCTTCGTTTCTTCGTTTCTTTCTTCATTTCTCCGTTTCTTTCTTCGTTTCTCCGTTTCTTTCTTCATTTCTCCATTTCTTTCTCCGTTTCTGCGATTCTTTGTTCGTTTCTCCGTTTATTTCTTCGTTTCTCCATTTATTTCCCCGTTTCTCGGTTTATTTCTTCGTTTCTCCATGTATTTCTCCGATTCTCCGTTTCTTTCTTCGTTTCTTCGTTTCTTTCTTCGTTACTCCTCTTCTTCCTTCGTTTCTCCGTTTCTCTCTTCGTTTCTTCGTTTCTTTCTCCGTTTCTCCGTTTCCTTTTTCGTTACTCCGGTTCTTTCTTCGTTTCTCCGTTTCTTTCTTCGTTTCTCCGTTTCTTTCTTCGTTTGTCCGTTTCTTCCTCCGTTTCTCCGTTTCTTTCTTCGCTTCTCCGTTTCTTTGTTCGTTTCTCCGTTTATTTCTTCGTTTCTCCATTTATTTCTCCGTTTCTTTCTTCGTTTCTTCGCTTCTTTCTTCGTTTCTCCATTTATTTCTCCGTTTCTCCGTTTCATTCTTCGTTTCTCCGTTTCTTTATTCGTTTCTCCGTTTCTTTGATCGTTTCTCCGTTCCGTTCTTCGTTTCTCCGTTTCTTTCTTCGTTTCTCCGTTTCTTTCTTCGTTTCTCCGTTTCTTTGTTCGTTTCTCCGTTTCCTTGTTCGTTTCTCCGTTTATTTCTTCGTTTCTCCATTTATTTCCCCGTTTCTCCGTTTCTCTATTCGTTTCTCCGTTTCTTTGTTCGTTTCTCCGTTTCTTTTTTCGTTTCTCCGTTTCTTTGTTCGTTTCTCCGTTTCTTTGTTCGTTTCTCCGTTTCTTTGTTCGTTTCTTCGTTTCTTTGTTCGTTTCTCCGTTTCTTTGTTCGTTTCTCCGTTTCTTTCTTCATTTCTCCGTTTACTTCTTCGTGTCTCCGTTTCTTTCTCTGTTTCTTCCTTTCTATCTTCGTTTCTCCGTTTATTTCTCCGTTTCTCCGTTTCTTTTTTCGTTTCTCCGTTTCCTTGTTCGTTTCTACGTTTATTTCTTCGTTTCTCCATTTATTTCTCCGTTTCTCCGTTTCTTTGTTCGTTTCTCCGTTTCTTTGTTCGTTTCTCCGTTTCTTTGTCCGTTTCTCCGTTTCTCGGTTTATTTCTTCGTTTCTCCACTTATTTCTCCGATTCTCCGTTTCTTTCTTCGTTTCTTCGTTTCTTTCTTCGTTACTCCTCTTCTTCCTTCGTTTCTCCGTTTCTCTCTTCGTTTCTTCGTTTCTTTCTCCGTTTCTCCGTTTCCTTTTTCGTTACTCCGGTTCTTTCTTCGCTTCTCCGTTTCTTTCTCCGTTTCTCGGTTTATTTCTTCGTGTCTCCATTTATTTCTCCGATTCTCCGTTACTTTCTCCGTTTCTTCGTTTCTTTCTTCGTTTCTCCGTTTATTTCTCCGTTTCTCCGTTTCTTTCTTCGTTTCTCCGTTTCCTTGTTCGTTTCTCCGTTTATTTCTTCGTTTCTCCATTTATTTCTCCGTTTCTCCGTTTCTTTCTTCGTTTCGCCGTTTCTTTGTTCGTTTCTCCGTTTCTTTTTTCGTTTCTCCGTTTATTTCTTCGTTTCTCCATTAATATCTCCGTTTCTCCGTTTCTTTCTTCGTTTCTTCGTTTCTTTCTTCGTTTCTCCATTTATTTCTCCGTTTCTCCGTTTCTTTCTTCGTTTCTCCGTTTCCTTGTTCGTTTCTCCGTTTATTTCTTCGTTTCTCCATTTATTTCTCCGTTTCTCCGTTTCTTTCTTCGTTTCTCCGTTTCTTTGTTCGTTTGTCCTTTTATTTGTTCGTTTCTCCGTTTCTTTCTTCGTTTCTCCCTTTATTTATTTCTCCGTTTCTCCGTTTCTTTCTTCGTTTCTCCGTTTCCTTGTTCGTTTCTCCGTTTATTTCTTCGTTTCTCCATTTATTTCTCCGTTTCTCCGTTTCTTTCTTCGTTTCTCCGTTTCTTTGTTCGTTTGTCCTTTTATTTGTTCGTTTCTCCGTTTCTTTCTTCGTTTCTCGCTTTATTTATTTCTCCGTTTCTCCGTTTCTTTCTTCGTTTCTCCGTTTCTTTCTTCGTTTCGCCGTTTCTTTGTTCGTTTCTCCGTTTCTTTTTTCGTTTCTCCGTTTATTTCTTCGTTTCTCCATTAATATCTCCGTTTCTCTGTTTCTTTCTTCGTTTCTTCGTTTCTTTCTTCGTTTCTCCATTTATTTCTCCGTTTCTCCGTTTCTTTCTTCGTTTCTCCGTCTATTTCTTCGTTTCTCCATTTATTTCTTCGTTCCTCCATTTATTTCTCCGTTTCTCCGTTTCTTTCTTCGTTACTCCGGTTCTTTCTCCGTTTCTCCGTTTCTTTCTTCGTTTCTCCGTTTCTTTCTTCGTTTGTCCGTTTCTTCCTCCGTTTCTCCGTTTCTTTCTTCGCTTCTCCGTTTCTTTGTTCGTTTCTCCGATTATTTCTTCGTTTCTCCATTTATTTCTCCGTTTCTTTCTTCGTTTCTTCGCTTCTTTCTCCGTTTCTCCGATTCTTTGTACGTTTCTCCGTTTCTTTCTCCGTTTCTCCGATTCTTTGTTCGTTTCTCCGTTTCTTTATTCGTCTCTCCGTTTCTTTCCTCGTGTCTCCGTTTCTTTCTTCGTTTCTACGTTTATTTCTTCGTTTCTCCATTTATTTCTCCGTTTCTTCGTTTCTTTCTTCGTTTCTCCGTTTCTTTCTTCGTTTCTCCGTTTCTTTCTCCGTTTCTCGGTTTATTTCTTCGTTTCTCCTTTTATTTCTCCGTTTCTTTCTTCGTTTCATCGCTTCTTTCTTCGTTACTCCGTTTCGTTCTTCGTTTCTCCGTTTCTCCGTTTCTTTCTTCGTTTCTCCGTTTCTTTCTTCGTTTCTTTCTTCGTTTCTCCGTTTATTTCTTCGTTTCTCCGTTTCTTTCTTCGTTTCTCCGTTTCTTTGGTCGTTTCTCCGTTTCTTTCTCCGTTTCTCCGATTCTTTGTTCGTTTCTCCGTTTCTTTATTCGTCTCTCCGTTTCTTTCCTCGTGTCTCCTTTTCTTTCTTCATTTCTACGTTTATTTCTTCTTTTCCCCATTTATTTCTCCGTTTCTTCGTTTCTTTCTTCGTTTCTCCGTTTCTTTCTTCGTTTCTCCGTTTCTTTCTCCGTTTCTCGGTTTATTTCTTCGTTTCTCCTTTTATTTCTCCGTTTCTTTCTTCGTTTCATCGCTTCTTTCTTCGTTACTCCGTTTCGTTCTTCGTTTCTCCGTTTCTCCGTTTCTTCCTTCGTTTCTTTCTTCGTTTCTCCGTTTATTTTTTCGTTTCTCCATTTATATCTCCGTTTCTCCGTTTCTTTCTTCGTTTCCCCGTTTCTTTGTTCGCCTCTCCGTTTCTTTCTTCGTTTCTCCGTTTCTTTCTTCGTTTCTCCGTTGCTTTCTTCGTTTCTCCGTTTATTTCTTAGTTTCTCCGTTTCTTTCTCCGTTTCTCCGCTTCTTTCTTCGTTTCTCCGTTTCTTTGTTCGTTTCTCCGTTTCTTTGTACGTTTCTCCGTTTCTTTCTTCGTTTCTCCATTTATTTCTCCGTTTCTCCGTTTCTTTCTTCGTTTCTCCGTTTCTTTCTTCGTTTCTCCGTTTATTTCTTAGTTTCTCCGTTTCATTCTCTGTTTCTCCGTTTCTATCTTCGTTTCTCCGTTTCTTTGTTCGTTTCCCCGTTTCATTGATCGTTTCTCCGTATCTTTCTCCGTTTCTCGTTTTATTTCTTCCTGTCTCCATTTGTTTCTCCGATTCTCCGTTTCTTTCTTCGTTTCTTCGTTTCTTTCTTCGTTACTCCGTTTCTTCCTTCGGTTCTCCGTTTCTCTCTTCGTTAATCCGTTTCTTTCTCCGTTTCTTTGTTCGTTTCTCCGTTTCTTTGTTCGTTTCTCCGTTTCATTGATCGTTTCTCCGTTTCTTTCTCCGTTTCTCGTTTTATTTCTTCCTGTCTCCATTTGTTTCTCCGATTCTCCGTTTCTTTCTTCGATTCTTCGTTTCTTTCTTCGTTACTCCGTTTCTTCCTTCGTTTCTCCGTTTCTCTCTTCGTTTCTCCGTTTCTTTCTTCGTTTCTCCGTTTCTTTCTTCGTCTCTCCGTTTCTTCCTTCGTCTCTCCGATTCTTTGCTCGTTTCTTCGTTTCTTTCTTCGTTTCTTCGTTTCTTTCTTCGTTTCTCCGTTTCTTTCTACATTTCTCCGTTTGCTTGTTCGTTTCTCCATTTATTTCTTCGTTTCTCCGTTTCTTTGTTCGTTTTTCCGTTTCTTTGTTCGTTTCTCCGTTTCTTTGTTCATTTCTCCGTTTCTTTATTCGTTTCACCGTTTATTTCTTCGTTCCTCCGTTTATTTCTTCGTTCCTCCATTTATTTCTCCATTCCTCCGTGTCTTTCATCGTTTCTCCGTTTCTTTGTTCGTTTCTCCGTTTCCTTGTACGTATCTCCGTTTCTTTCTTCGTTTCTGCGTTTCTTTCTTCGTTTCTCCGTTTCATTCTTCGTTTCTCCGTTTCCTTGTTCGTTTCTCCGTTTATTTCTTCGTTTCTCCATTTGTTTCTCCGTTTCTTTGTTCGTTTCTCCGTTTCTTTGTTCGTTACTCCGTTTCTTTCTCCGTTTCTCGTTTTATTTCTTCGTTTCTCCGTTTCTTTCTTCGTTCCTGCGTTTCATTCTTCGTTTCTCCGTTTCTTTCTTCGTTTCACCATTTATTTCACCGTTTCTCCATATCTTTATTCGTTTCTCCATTTCTTTGTTCGTTTCTCCGTTTCTGTCTTCGTTTCTCCGTTTCGTTGTTCGTTTCACCGTTTCTTTGTACTTTTCACCGTTTCTTTCTGCGTTTCATCGTTTCTTTCTTTGTTACTCCGTTTCTTTGTTCGTTTCTCCGTTTCTTTCCTCGTTTCTCCGTTTCTTTCTTCGTTTCTACGTTTATTTCTTCGTTTCTCCATTTATTTCTCCGTTTCTCCGTTTCTTTCTTCGTTTCTCCGTTTCTTTGTTCGTTTCTCCGTTTCTTTGTTCGTTTCTCCGTTTCCTTGTTCGTTTCTCCGTTTATTCCTTCGTTTCTCCATTTATTTCTCAGTTTCTTTCTTCGTTTCTCCGTTTCTTTCTTCGTTTCTCCGTTTCTTTCTCCGTTTCTCCGTTTCTTTGTTCGTTTCTCCGTTTCTTTCTCCGTTTCTCCGTTTCTTTCTTCGTTTCTCCGTTTCACTCTTCGCTTCTCCGTTTCTTTCTTCGTTTCTCCGTTTCTTTCTTCGTTTCTCCGTTTCTTTCTTTGTTTCTCCGTTTGTTTCTTCGTTTCTCCGTTTCTTTTATCGTTTCTTCGTTTCTCCGTTTCTTTCTTCGTTTCTCCGTTTATATCTTCGTTTCTCCATTTATTTCTCCGTTTCTTTCTTCGTTTCTCCGTTTCATTCTTCGTTTCCTCGTTTCTTTCTTCGTTTCTCCGTTTCTTTGTTCGTTTCTCCGTTTCTTTGTTCGTTTCTCCGTTTCCTTGTTCGTTTCTCCGTTTATTCCTTCGTTTCTCCATTTATTTCTCCGTTTCTTTCTTCGTTTCTCCGTTTCTTTCTTCGTTTCTCCGTTTCTTTCTCCGTTTCTCCGTTTCTTTGTTCGTTTCTCCGTTTCTTTCTCCGTTTCTCCGTTTCTTTCTTCGTTTCTCCGTTTCACTCTTCGCTTCTCCGTTTCTTTCTTCGTTTCTCCGTTTCTTTCTTCGTTTCTCCGTTTCTTTCTTTGTTTCTCCGTTTCTTTCTTCGTTTCTCCGTTTCTTTTATCGTTTCTTCGTTTCTCCGTTTCTTTCTTCGTTTCTCCGTTTATATCTTCGTTTCTCCATTTATTTCTCCGTTTCTTTCTTCGTTTCTCCGTTTCATTCTTCGTTTCCTCATTTCTTTCTTCGTTTCTCCGTATCTTTGTTCGTTTCTCCGTTTCTTTCTTTGTTTCTCCGTTTCTTTCTCCATTTCTCCGTTTATTTCTTCGTTTCTCCCTTTCATTCTTCGTTTCTGCGTTTCATTGTTCGTTTCTCTGTTTCTTTCTTCGTTTCTCCGTTTCTTTCTCCGTTTCACGGTTTATTTCTTCATTTCTCCGTTTCTTTCTTCGTTTCTCCGTTTCTTTCTTCGTTTCTCCGTTTCTTTCTTCGTTTCTCCGTTTCTTTCTTCGTTTCTCCGTTTCTTTTATCGTTTCTTCGTTTCTCCGTTTCTTTCTTCGTATTTCCGTTTATATCTTCGTTTCTCCATTTATTTCTCCGTTTCTTTCTTCGTTTCTCCGTTTCATTCTTCGTTTCCCCGTTTCTTTCTTCGTTTCTCCGTATCTTTGTTCGTTTCTCCGTTTCTTTCTTTGTTTCTCCGCTTCTTTCTCCATTTCTCCGTTTATTTCTTCGTTTCTCCGTTTCATTCTTCGTTTCTCTGTTTCTTTCTTCGTTTCTCCGTTTCACGGTTTATTTCTTCATTTCTCCGTTTCTTTCTTCGTTTCTCTGTTTCTTTCTTCGTTTCTCCGTTTCTTTCTTCGTTTCTCCGTTTCTTTCTTCGTTTCTGCGCTTCTTTCTTCGTTTCTCCGTTTCTTTCTTCGCTTCTCCGTTTCTTTCTTCGTTTCTCACTTTATTTCGTCGTTTCTCCATTTATTTTTCCGTTTCTCCGTTTCTTTCTTCGTTTCTCCGTTTCTCTGTTCGTTTCTCCGTTTCCTTCTTCGTTTCTCCGTTTCTTTCTTCGTTTCTCCGTTTCTTTGTTCGTTTCTCCGTTTATTTCTTCGTTTCTCCATTTATTTCTCCGTTTCTTTCTTCGTTTCTTCGCTTCTTTCTTCGTTTCTCCATTTATTTCTCCGTTTCTCCGTTTCATTCTTCGTTTCTCCGTTTCTTTATTCGTTTCTCCGTTTCTTTGATCGTTTCTCCGTTCCGTTCTTCGTTTCTCCGTTTCTTTCTTCGTTTCTCCGTTTCTTTCTTCGTTTCTCCGTTTCTTTGTTCGTTTCTCCGTTTCCTTGTTCGTTTCTCCGTTTATTTCTTCGTTTCTCCATTTATTTCCCCGTTTCTCCGTTTCTCTATTCGTTTCTCCGTTTCTTTGTTCGTTTCTCCGTTTCTTTTTTCGTTTCTCCGTTTCTTTGTTCGTTTCTCCGTTTCTTTGTTCGTTTCTCCGTTTCTTTGTTCGTTTCTTCGTTTCTTTGTTCGTTTCTCCGTTTCTTTGTTCGTTTCTCCGTTTCTTTCTTCATTTCTCCGTTTACTTCTTCGTGTCTCCGTTTCTTTCTCTGTTTCTTCCTTTCTATCTTCGTTTCTCCGTTTATTTCTCCGTTTCTCCGTTTCTTTTTTCGTTTCTCCGTTTCCTTGTTCGTTTCTACGTTTATTTCTTCGTTTCTCCATTTATTTCTCCGTTTCTCCGTTTCTTTGTTCGTTTCTCCGTTTCTTTGTTCGTTTCTCCGTTTCTTTGTCCGTTTCTCCGTTTCTCGGTTTATTTCTTCGTTTCTCCACTTATTTCTCCGATTCTCCGTTTCTTTCTTCGTTTCTTCGTTTCTTTCTTCGTTACTCCTCTTCTTCCTTCGTTTCTCCGTTTCTCTCTTCGTTTCTTCGTTTCTTTCTCCGTTTCTCCGTTTCCTTTTTCGTTACTCCGGTTCTTTCTTCGCTTCTCCGTTTCTTTCTCCGTTTCTCGGTTTATTTCTTCGTGTCTCCATTTATTTCTCCGATTCTCCGTTACTTTCTCCGTTTCTTCGTTTCTTTCTTCGTTTCTCCGTTTATTTCTCCGTTTCTCCGTTTCTTTCTTCGTTTCTCCGTTTCCTTGTTCGTTTCTCCGTTTATTTCTTCGTTTCTCCATTTATTTCTCCGTTTCTCCGTTTCTTTCTTCGTTTCGCCGTTTCTTTGTTCGTTTCTCCGTTTCTTTTTTCGTTTCTCCGTTTATTTCTTCGTTTCTCCATTAATATCTCCGTTTCTCCGTTTCTTTCTTCGTTTCTTCGTTTCTTTCTTCGTTTCTCCATTTATTTCTCCGTTTCTCCGTTTCTTTCTTCGTTTCTCCGTTTCCTTGTTCGTTTCTCCGTTTATTTCTTCGTTTCTCCATTTATTTCTCCGTTTCTCCGTTTCTTTCTTCGTTTCTCCGTTTCTTTGTTCGTTTGTCCTTTTATTTGTTCGTTTCTCCGTTTCTTTCTTCGTTTCTCCCTTTATTTATTTCTCCGTTTCTCCGTTTCTTTCTTCGTTTCTCCGTTTCCTTGTTCGTTTCTCCGTTTATTTCTTCGTTTCTCCATTTATTTCTCCGTTTCTCCGTTTCTTTCTTCGTTTCTCCGTTTCTTTGTTCGTTTGTCCTTTTATTTGTTCGTTTCTCCGTTTCTTTCTTCGTTTCTCGCTTTATTTATTTCTCCGTTTCTCCGTTTCTTTCTTCGTTTCTCCGTTTCTTTCTTCGTTTCGCCGTTTCTTTGTTCGTTTCTCCGTTTCTTTTTTCGTTTCTCCGTTTATTTCTTCGTTTCTCCATTAATATCTCCGTTTCTCTGTTTCTTTCTTCGTTTCTTCGTTTCTTTCTTCGTTTCTCCATTTATTTCTCCGTTTCTCCGTTTCTTTCTTCGTTTCTCCGTCTATTTCTTCGTTTCTCCATTTATTTCTTCGTTCCTCCATTTATTTCTCCGTTTCTCCGTTTCTTTCTTCGTTACTCCGGTTCTTTCTCCGTTTCTCCGTTTCTTTCTTCGTTTCTCCGTTTCTTTCTTCGTTTGTCCGTTTCTTCCTCCGTTTCTCCGTTTCTTTCTTCGCTTCTCCGTTTCTTTGTTCGTTTCTCCGATTATTTCTTCGTTTCTCCATTTATTTCTCCGTTTCTTTCTTCGTTTCTTCGCTTCTTTCTCCGTTTCTCCGATTCTTTGTACGTTTCTCCGTTTCTTTCTCCGTTTCTCCGATTCTTTGTTCGTTTCTCCGTTTCTTTATTCGTCTCTCCGTTTCTTTCCTCGTGTCTCCGTTTCTTTCTTCGTTTCTACGTTTATTTCTTCGTTTCTCCATTTATTTCTCCGTTTCTTCGTTTCTTTCTTCGTTTCTCCGTTTCTTTCTTCGTTTCTCCGTTTCTTTCTCCGTTTCTCGGTTTATTTCTTCGTTTCTCCTTTTATTTCTCCGTTTCTTTCTTCGTTTCATCGCTTCTTTCTTCGTTACTCCGTTTCGTTCTTCGTTTCTCCGTTTCTCCGTTTCTTTCTTCGTTTCTCCGTTTCTTTCTTCGTTTCTTTCTTCGTTTCTCCGTTTATTTCTTCGTTTCTCCGTTTCTTTCTTCGTTTCTCCGTTTCTTTGGTCGTTTCTCCGTTTCTTTCTCCGTTTCTCCGATTCTTTGTTCGTTTCTCCGTTTCTTTATTCGTCTCTCCGTTTCTTTCCTCGTGTCTCCTTTTCTTTCTTCATTTCTACGTTTATTTCTTCTTTTCCCCATTTATTTCTCCGTTTCTTCGTTTCTTTCTTCGTTTCTCCGTTTCTTTCTTCGTTTCTCCGTTTCTTTCTCCGTTTCTCGGTTTATTTCTTCGTTTCTCCTTTTATTTCTCCGTTTCTTTCTTCGTTTCATCGCTTCTTTCTTCGTTACTCCGTTTCGTTCTTCGTTTCTCCGTTTCTCCGTTTCTTCCTTCGTTTCTTTCTTCGTTTCTCCGTTTATTTTTTCGTTTCTCCATTTATATCTCCGTTTCTCCGTTTCTTTCTTCGTTTCCCCGTTTCTTTGTTCGCCTCTCCGTTTCTTTCTTCGTTTCTCCGTTTCTTTCTTCGTTTCTCCGTTGCTTTCTTCGTTTCTCCGTTTATTTCTTAGTTTCTCCGTTTCTTTCTCCGTTTCTCCGCTTCTTTCTTCGTTTCTCCGTTTCTTTGTTCGTTTCTCCGTTTCTTTGTACGTTTCTCCGTTTCTTTCTTCGTTTCTCCATTTATTTCTCCGTTTCTCCGTTTCTTTCTTCGTTTCTCCGTTTCTTTCTTCGTTTCTCCGTTTATTTCTTAGTTTCTCCGTTTCATTCTCTGTTTCTCCGTTTCTATCTTCGTTTCTCCGTTTCTTTGTTCGTTTCCCCGTTTCATTGATCGTTTCTCCGTATCTTTCTCCGTTTCTCGTTTTATTTCTTCCTGTCTCCATTTGTTTCTCCGATTCTCCGTTTCTTTCTTCGTTTCTTCGTTTCTTTCTTCGTTACTCCGTTTCTTCCTTCGGTTCTCCGTTTCTCTCTTCGTTAATCCGTTTCTTTCTCCGTTTCTTTGTTCGTTTCTCCGTTTCTTTGTTCGTTTCTCCGTTTCATTGATCGTTTCTCCGTTTCTTTCTCCGTTTCTCGTTTTATTTCTTCCTGTCTCCATTTGTTTCTCCGATTCTCCGTTTCTTTCTTCGATTCTTCGTTTCTTTCTTCGTTACTCCGTTTCTTCCTTCGTTTCTCCGTTTCTCTCTTCGTTTCTCCGTTTCTTTCTTCGTTTCTCCGTTTCTTTCTTCGTCTCTCCGTTTCTTCCTTCGTCTCTCCGATTCTTTGCTCGTTTCTTCGTTTCTTTCTTCGTTTCTTCGTTTCTTTCTTCGTTTCTCCGTTTCTTTCTACATTTCTCCGTTTGCTTGTTCGTTTCTCCATTTATTTCTTCGTTTCTCCGTTTCTTTGTTCGTTTTTCCGTTTCTTTGTTCGTTTCTCCGTTTCTTTGTTCATTTCTCCGTTTCTTTATTCGTTTCACCGTTTATTTCTTCGTTCCTCCGTTTATTTCTTC
Organism: Ptiloglossa arizonensis; assembly: GCF_051014685.1. Lineage (NCBI taxonomy): Eukaryota > Metazoa > Arthropoda > Insecta > Hymenoptera > Colletidae > Ptiloglossa > Ptiloglossa arizonensis. The sequence continues at coordinate 1,111,501 of NW_027478393.1, forward strand.
GTTCCTCCATTTATTTCTCCATTCCTCCGTGTCTTTCATCGTTTCTCCGTTTCTTTGTTCGTTTCTCCGTTTCCTTGTACGTATCTCCGTTTCTTTCTTCGTTTCTGCGTTTCTTTCTTCGTTTCTCCGTTTCATTCTTCGTTTCTCCGTTTCCTTGTTCGTTTCTCCGTTTATTTCTTCGTTTCTCCATTTGTTTCTCCGTTTCTTTGTTCGTTTCTCCGTTTCTTTGTTCGTTACTCCGTTTCTTTCTCCGTTTCTCGTTTTATTTCTTCGTTTCTCCGTTTCTTTCTTCGTTCCTGCGTTTCATTCTTCGTTTCTCCGTTTCTTTCTTCGTTTCACCATTTATTTCACCGTTTCTCCATATCTTTATTCGTTTCTCCATTTCTTTGTTCGTTTCTCCGTTTCTGTCTTCGTTTCTCCGTTTCGTTGTTCGTTTCACCGTTTCTTTGTACTTTTCACCGTTTCTTTCTGCGTTTCATCGTTTCTTTCTTTGTTACTCCGTTTCTTTGTTCGTTTCTCCGTTTCTTTCCTCGTTTCTCCGTTTCTTTCTTCGTTTCTACGTTTATTTCTTCGTTTCTCCATTTATTTCTCCGTTTCTCCGTTTCTTTCTTCGTTTCTCCGTTTCTTTGTTCGTTTCTCCGTTTCTTTGTTCGTTTCTCCGTTTCCTTGTTCGTTTCTCCGTTTATTCCTTCGTTTCTCCATTTATTTCTCAGTTTCTTTCTTCGTTTCTCCGTTTCTTTCTTCGTTTCTCCGTTTCTTTCTCCGTTTCTCCGTTTCTTTGTTCGTTTCTCCGTTTCTTTCTCCGTTTCTCCGTTTCTTTCTTCGTTTCTCCGTTTCACTCTTCGCTTCTCCGTTTCTTTCTTCGTTTCTCCGTTTCTTTCTTCGTTTCTCCGTTTCTTTCTTTGTTTCTCCGTTTGTTTCTTCGTTTCTCCGTTTCTTTTATCGTTTCTTCGTTTCTCCGTTTCTTTCTTCGTTTCTCCGTTTATATCTTCGTTTCTCCATTTATTTCTCCGTTTCTTTCTTCGTTTCTCCGTTTCATTCTTCGTTTCCTCGTTTCTTTCTTCGTTTCTCCGTTTCTTTGTTCGTTTCTCCGTTTCTTTGTTCGTTTCTCCGTTTCCTTGTTCGTTTCTCCGTTTATTCCTTCGTTTCTCCATTTATTTCTCCGTTTCTTTCTTCGTTTCTCCGTTTCTTTCTTCGTTTCTCCGTTTCTTTCTCCGTTTCTCCGTTTCTTTGTTCGTTTCTCCGTTTCTTTCTCCGTTTCTCCGTTTCTTTCTTCGTTTCTCCGTTTCACTCTTCGCTTCTCCGTTTCTTTCTTCGTTTCTCCGTTTCTTTCTTCGTTTCTCCGTTTCTTTCTTTGTTTCTCCGTTTCTTTCTTCGTTTCTCCGTTTCTTTTATCGTTTCTTCGTTTCTCCGTTTCTTTCTTCGTTTCTCCGTTTATATCTTCGTTTCTCCATTTATTTCTCCGTTTCTTTCTTCGTTTCTCCGTTTCATTCTTCGTTTCCTCATTTCTTTCTTCGTTTCTCCGTATCTTTGTTCGTTTCTCCGTTTCTTTCTTTGTTTCTCCGTTTCTTTCTCCATTTCTCCGTTTATTTCTTCGTTTCTCCCTTTCATTCTTCGTTTCTGCGTTTCATTGTTCGTTTCTCTGTTTCTTTCTTCGTTTCTCCGTTTCTTTCTCCGTTTCACGGTTTATTTCTTCATTTCTCCGTTTCTTTCTTCGTTTCTCCGTTTCTTTCTTCGTTTCTCCGTTTCTTTCTTCGTTTCTCCGTTTCTTTCTTCGTTTCTCCGTTTCTTTTATCGTTTCTTCGTTTCTCCGTTTCTTTCTTCGTATTTCCGTTTATATCTTCGTTTCTCCATTTATTTCTCCGTTTCTTTCTTCGTTTCTCCGTTTCATTCTTCGTTTCCCCGTTTCTTTCTTCGTTTCTCCGTATCTTTGTTCGTTTCTCCGTTTCTTTCTTTGTTTCTCCGCTTCTTTCTCCATTTCTCCGTTTATTTCTTCGTTTCTCCGTTTCATTCTTCGTTTCTCTGTTTCTTTCTTCGTTTCTCCGTTTCACGGTTTATTTCTTCATTTCTCCGTTTCTTTCTTCGTTTCTCTGTTTCTTTCTTCGTTTCTCCGTTTCTTTCTTCGTTTCTCCGTTTCTTTCTTCGTTTCTGCGCTTCTTTCTTCGTTTCTCCGTTTCTTTCTTCGCTTCTCCGTTTCTTTCTTCGTTTCTCACTTTATTTCGTCGTTTCTCCATTTATTTTTCCGTTTCTCCGTTTCTTTCTTCGTTTCTCCGTTTCTCTGTTCGTTTCTCCGTTTCCTTCTTCGTTTCTCCGTTTCTTTCTTCGTTTCTCCGTTTCTTTCTTCGTTTCTCCGTTTGTTTCTTCGTTTCTCTGTTTCTTTCTTCGTTTCTCCGTTTCTTTCTTCGTTTCTCCGTTTCTTTCTTCGTTTCTGCGCTTCTTTCTTCGTTTCTCCGTTTCTTTCTTCGCTTCTCCGTTTCTTTCTTCGTTTCTCCATTTATTTCTCCGTTTCATTCTTCGTTTCTGCGTTTCTTTGTTCGTTTCTCTGTTTCTTTGTTCGTTTCTCCGTTTGTCGGTTTATTTCTTCGTTTTTCCGTTTCTTTCTTCGTTTCTTCGTTTCTTTCTTTATTTCTCCGTTTCTTTCTTCGTTTCTCCGTTTCTTCCTTCGTTTCATCGTTTCTCCGTTTCTACGTTTCTCCGTTTCGATTAAATGATTATAATATTTATAATTTATATTATAAATCATTTGATCTATAGTTAGAAGGGTTCAAAAATAGACGATTTTTTATCGTCGGACATGATTTATCGCGAAAGGATTCACCAAACCCAAAAACTCCTATTTCGTCTGAAAGTAGAAACTCTCCCGATTACAACGGTATGCGTATTTTTTCCCTAGGCCATTCGTGTTAAGCGTTTGGAGCAGCAGAAATGCGAAAAATTTGTTGTCTTCTCAACCATTTCTTAGCTTCAAACTTCCATATCTCGCGAACGGTTTGACCAGTCCCGTAAAATTCCTGCTGCGTGTGAAAATAGACACTCGCCCGATTACAACGGTATGTGTATTTTTCCCCTAAGCCATTCCAGTTATTCGTTTCTAGCATCAGAATTGCGAAAATTTTGATGGTTTCTCTACCATTCCGTCACTTGAAACTCCTATATCTCGCGAACGGATTGAGGAAATCGAGAAATTCCTGTTGCATTTGAAAGAAGAAACTCGCCCGATTACAAAGGTATGTGTATTTTTCCCATAGGCCATTGTGGTTATTGGTTTCGAGTATCAGAATTGCCAAAATTTTGATGGTTTCTCAACCATGCCTTAACTTCAAACTCCCATATCTCGCGAACGGAATGACGAACTCGAGAATTTCCTATTACATCTGAAAGCAGAAACTCGCCCGATTACAACGGTACGTGTATTTTTCCCCTAGGCCATTGTAGTTATTGGTTTCTAGCATCAGAATTGCGAAAATTTTGATGGTTTCTCAACCATTCCTTAACTTCAAACTCCCATATCTCGCGAACGGAATGACGAACTCGAGAATTTCCTATTACATCTGAAAGCAGAAACTCGCCCGATTACAACGGTACGTGTATTTTTCCCCTAGGCCATTGTAGTTATTGGTTTCTAGCATCAGAATTGCGAAAATTTTGATGGTTTCTCAACCATTCCTTAACTTCAAACTCCCATATCTCGCGGACGGATTGACGAACTCGAGAAATTTCTGTTGCATCTGAAAGCAGAAACTCGCCCGGTTACAACGGTATGTGTATTTTTCCCCGAGGCCATTGTTGTTACTGGTTTCGAGTATCAGACTTGCGATAATTTTGATGGTTTCTCAACCATTCCTTAACTTCAAACTCCCATATCTCGCTAACGGATTGACGAACTCGAGAATTTCCTATTACATCTGAAAGCAGAAACTCGCCCGATTACAACGGTACGTGTATTTTTCCCCTAGGCCTTTGTATTTATTGGTTTCGAGTATCAGACTTGCGAAAATTTTGATGGTTTCTCAAGCATTCCTTAACTTCATACTCCCATATCTCGCGAACGGATTGACGAACTCGAGAAATTCCTGTTGCATCTGAAAGTAGAAACTCGCCCGATTACAATGGTGTGTCTACTGTTCCCCTAGGCCATTCCAGTTATTGGTTTCGAGTATCAGACCAGCGAAAATTATGATGGTTTCTCAAACATTCCTTGACTTCAAACTCCCATATCTCGCGAACGGAATGACGAACTCGAGAAATTCCTGTTGCATCTGAAAGTGGAAACTCGCCCGTTTACAAAGGTATGTGCATTTTTCCCCTTTGCCTTTGTAGTTATTGGTTTCGAGTACCAGACTTGCGAAAATTATAATGGTTTCTCAACCATTCCTTAACTTCAAACTCCCATATCTCCCGAACGGAATGACGAACTCGAGAAATTCCTGTTGCATCTGAAAGTAGAAACTCGCACGATTACAATGGTACGTGTATTTTTCCCCTAGGCCATTCCAGTTATTGGTTTCGAGTATCAGACCAGCGAAAATTATGATGGTTTCTCAAACATTCCTTGACTTCAAACTCCCATATCTCGCGAACGGAATGACGAACTCGAGAAATTCCTGTTGCACCTGAAAGTAGAAACTCGCACGATTACAATGGTGTGTGTACTTTTCCCCTACGCCATTCCAGTTATTGGTTTCGAGTATCAGACCAGCGAAGATTTTGATGGTTTCTCAACCATTCCTTAACTTCAAACTTCCATATCTCGCGAACGGATTGACGAACTCGAGAATTTCCTATTGCATCTGAAAGCAGAAAATCGCCCGAATACAACGGTATGTGTATTTTTGCCCTAGGCCATAATTGTTCTTTGATTCGAGTATCAGACTTGCGAAAATTTTGATGGTTTCTCAAGCATTCCTTAACATCAAACTCCCATATCTCGCGAACGGATTGACGAACTCGAGAAACTCCTGTTGCATCTGAAAGCAGAAACTCGCCCGATTACAATGGTATGTGTATTTTTCCCCCTAGGCCATTGTAGTTATTGATTTCGAGTATCAGACTTGCGAAAATTTTGATGGCTTCTCAAGCATTCCTTAACTTCAAACTCCCATACCTCGCGAACGGATTGACGAACTCGAGAAATTCCTATTGCATCCGAAAGCAGAAACTCGCCCGATTACAACGGTACGTGTATTTTTTCCCTAGGCCATAGTAGTTATTGGTTTCGAGTATCAGACCAGCGAAAATTATGATGGTTTCTCAAACATTCCTTGTCTTCAAACTCCCATATCTCGCGAACGGAATGACGAACTCGAGAAATTCCTGTTGCATCTGAAAGTAGAAACTCGCCCGATTACAATGGTGTGTGTACTTTTCCCCTAGGCCATTCCAGTTATTGGATTAGAGTATCAGACTTTCGAAAATTTTGATGGTTTCTCAAGCATTCCTTAACATCAAACTCCCATATCTCGCGAACGGATTGACGAACTCGAGAAACTCCTGTTGCATCTGAAAGCAGAAACTCGCCCGATTACAACGGTATGTGTATTTTTCTCCGAGGCCATTGTAATTATTGGTTTCTAGCATCAGAATTGCGAAAATTTTGATGGTTTCTCAACCATTCCTTAACTTCAAACTCCCATATCTCGCGAACGGAATGACGAACTCGAGAATTTCCTATTGCATCTGAAAGCAGAAACTCGCCCGATTACAACGGTACGTGTATTTTTCCCCAAGGCCTTTGTAGTTATTGGTTTCGAGTATCAGACTTGCGATAATTTTTATGGTTTCTCAAGCATTCCTTAACTTCATACTCACATATCTCGCGAACGGATTGATGAACTCGAGAAATTTCTGTTGCATCTGAAAGCAGAAACTCGCCCGATTACAACGGTATGTGTATTTTTCCCCGAGGCCATTGTAGTTATTGGTTTCTAGCATCAGAATTGCGAAAATTTTGATGGTTTCTCAACCATTCCTTATCTTCAAACTCCCATATCTCGCGAACGGAATGACGAACTCGAAAAATTCCTGTTGCATCTGAAAGTGGAAACTCGCCCGTTTACAAAGGTATGTGCATTTTTCCCCTTTGCCTTTGAAGTTATTGGTTTCGAGTACCAGACTTGCGAAAATTTTGATGGTTTCTCAAACATTCCTTAACTTCAAACTCCCATATCTCGCGAACGGATTTACGAACTTGAGAATTTCCTATTGCATCTGAAAGCAGAAACTCGCCCGATTACAACGATACGTTTATTTTTGCCCTAGGCCATAGTAGTTATTGGTTTCGAGTATCAGACTTGCGAAAATTGCGATGGTTTCTCAACAATTCCGTAACTTCAAACTCCCATATCTCGCGAACGGATTGACGAACTCGAGAATTTTCTATTGCGTCTGAAAGAAGAAACTCGCCCGATTACAACGGTACGTGTATTTTTCCCCTAGGCCTTTGTAGTTATTGGTTTCGAGTATCAGACTTGCGAAAATTTTGATGGTTTCTCAAGCATTCCTTAACTTCAAACTCCCGTATCTCGCGAACGGATTGACGAACTCGAGAAATTCCTGTTGCATTTGAAAGTAGAAACTCGCCCGATTACAAGGGTGTGTGTACTTTTCCCCTAGGCCATTCCAGTTATTGGTTTCGAGTATCAGACCTGCGAAAATTTTGATGGTTTCTCAAACATTCCTTGACTTCAAACTCCCATATCTCGCGAACGGAATGACGAACTCGAGAAATTCCTGTTGCATCTGAAAGTGGAAACTCGCCCGTTTACAAAGGTATGTGCATTTTTCCCCTTCGCCTTTGTAGTTATTGCTTTCGAGTACCAGACTTGCGAAAATTTTGATGGTTTCTCAACCATTCCTTAACTTCAAATTCCCATATCTCGCGAACGGAACGACGAACTCGAGAAATTCCTGTTGCATCTGAAAGTAGAAACTCGCACGATAACAATGGTGTGTGTACTTTGCCCCTAGGCCATTCCAGTTATTGGTTTCGAGTATCAGACCTGCGAAAATTTTGATGGTTTCTCAAACATTCCTTGGCTTCAAACTCCCATATCTCGCGAACGGAATGACGAACTCGAGAATTTCCTATTACATCTGAAAGCAGAAACTCGCCCGATTACAACGGTACGTGTATTTTTCCCCTAGGCCTTTGTAGTTATTGGTTTCGAGTATCAGACCAGCGAAGATTTTGATGGTTTCTCAACCATTCCTTAACTTCAAACTCCCACATCTCGCGGACGGATTGACGAACTCGAGAAATTCCTGTTGCATTTGAAAGCAGAAACTCGCCCGATTACAACGGTACGTGTATTTTTGCCCTAGGCCATAGTAGTTATTGGTTTCGAGGATCAGACTTGCGAAAATTGTGACGGTTTCTCAACCATTCCTTAACTTGAAACTCCCATATCTCGCTAACGGATTGACGAACTCGAGAATTTCCTATTGCATCTGAAAGTGGAAACTCGCCCGTTTACAAAGGTATGTGCATTTTTCCCCTTTACCTTTGTAGTTATTGGTTTCGAGTACCAGACTTGCGAAAATTTTGATGGTTTCTCAACCATTCCTTAACTTCAAACTCCCATATCTCGCGAACGGAATGACGAACTCGAGAAATTCCTGTTGCATCTGAAAGTAGAATCTCGCACGATTACAATGGTGTGTGTATTTTTGCCGTAGGCCATAGTAGTTATTGGTTTCGAGTATCAGACTTGCGAAAATTGTGACGGTTTCTCAACCATTCCTTAACTTCAAACTCCCATATCTCGCGAACGGATTGATGAACTCGAGAATTTCCTATTACATCTGAAAGCAGAAACTCGCCCGATTACAACGGTATGTGTATTTTTCCCCGAGGCCATTGTAATTATTGGTTTCTAGCATCAGAATTGCGAAAATTTTGATGGTTTCTCAACCATTCCTTAACTTCAAACTCCCATATCTCGCGAACGGAATGACGAACTCGAGAAATTCCTGTTGCATCTGAAAGTGGAAACTCGCCCGTTTACAAAGGTATGTGCATTTTTCCCCTTCGCCTTTGTAGTTATTGCTTTCGAGTACCAGACTTGCGAAAATTTTGATGGTTTCTCAACCATTCCTTAACTTCAAATTCCCATATCTCGCGAACGGAACGACGAACTCGAGAAATTCCTGTTGCATCTGAAAGTAGAAACTCGCACGATAACAATGGTGTGTGTACTTTGCCCCTAGGCCATTCCAGTTATTGGTTTCGAGTATCAGACCTGCGAAAATTTTGATGGTTTCTCAAACATTCCTTGGCTTCAAACTCCCATATCTCGCGAACGGAATGACGAACTCGAGAATTTCCTATTACATCTGAAAGCAGAAACTCGCCCGATTACAACGGTACGTGTATTTTTCCCCTAGGCCTTTGTAGTTATTGGTTTCGAGTATCAGACCAGCGAAGATTTTGATGGTTTCTCAACCATTCCTTAACTTCAAACTCCCACATCTCGCGGACGGATTGACGAACTCGAGAAATTCCTGTTGCATTTGAAAGCAGAAACTCGCCCGATTACAACGGTACGTGTATTTTTGCCCTAGGCCATAGTAGTTATTGGTTTCGAGGATCAGACTTGCGAAAATTGTGACGGTTTCTCAACCATTCCTTAACTTGAAACTCCCATATCTCGCTAACGGATTGACGAACTCGAGAATTTCCTATTGCATCTGAAAGTGGAAACTCGCCCGTTTACAAAGGTATGTGCATTTTTCCCCTTTACCTTTGTAGTTATTGGTTTCGAGTACCAGACTTGCGAAAATTTTGATGGTTTCTCAACCATTCCTTAACTTCAAACTCCCATATCTCGCGAACGGAATGACGAACTCGAGAAATTCCTGTTGCATCTGAAAGTAGAATCTCGCACGATTACAATGGTGTGTGTATTTTTGCCGTAGGCCATAGTAGTTATTGGTTTCGAGTATCAGACTTGCGAAAATTGTGACGGTTTCTCAACCATTCCTTAACTTCAAACTCCCATATCTCGCGAACGGATTGATGAACTCGAGAATTTCCTATTACATCTGAAAGCAGAGACTCGCCCGATTACAACGGTATGTGTATTTTTCCCCGAGGCCATTGTAATTATTGGTTTCTAGCATCAGAATTGCGAAAATTTTGATGGTTTGTCAACCATTCCTTAACTTCAAACTCCCATTTCTCGCGAACGAAATGACGAACTCGAGAAATTCCTGTTGCATCTGAAAGTGGAAACTCGCCCGTTTACAAAGGTATGTGCATTTTTCCCCTTTGCCTTTGTAGTTATTGGTTTCGAGTACCAGACTTGCGAAAATTTTGATGGTTTCTCAACCATTCCTTAACTTCAAACTCCCATATCTCGCGAACGGAATGACGAACTCGAGAAATTCCTGTTGCATCTGAAAGTAGAAACTCGCACGATTACAATGTTGCTTGTACTTTTCCCTAGGCCATTCCAGTTATTGGTTTACAGTATCAGACCTGCGAAAATTTTGATGGTTTCTCAACCATTCCTTAACTTCAAACTCCCATATCTCGCGAACGGAATGACGAACTCGAGAAATTCCTGCTGCATCTGAAAGTAGAAACTCGCCCGATTACAAAGGTATGTGCATTTTTCCCCTAGGCCTTTGTAGTTATTGTTTTCGAGTATCAGACTTGCGCAAATTTTGATGGTTTCTCAAGCATTCCTTAACTTCAAACTCCCATATCTGGCGAACGGATTTACGAACTTGATAATTTCCTATTGCGTCTGAAAGAAGAAACTCGCCCGATTACAACGGTACGTGTATTTTTCCCCTAGGCCTTTGTAGTTATTGGATCCGAGTATCAGACTTGCGAAAATTTTGATTGTTTCTCAAGCATTCCTTAACTTCAAACTCCCATATCTCGCGAACGGATTGACGAACTCGAGAAATTCCTGTTGCATCTGAAAGCAGAAACTCGCACGATTACAACGGTATGTGTATTTTTCCCCTAGGCCTTTGTAGTTATTGGTTTCGAGTATCAGACTTGCGAAAATTGTGACGGTTTCTCAACCATTCCTTAACTTCAAACTCCCATATCTCGCTAACGGATTGACGAACTCGAGAATTTCCTATTGCATCTGAAATTAGAAACTCGCCCGATTACAACGGTACGTTTATTTTTGCCGTAGGCCATAGTAGTTATTGGTTTCGAGTATCAGACTTGCGATAATTTTTATGGTTTCTCAAGCATTCCTTAACTTCAAACTCCCATATCTCGCGAACGGATTGATGAACTCGAGAAATTTCTGTTGCATCTGAAAGCAGAAACTCGCCCGATTACAACGGTACGTGTATTTTTGCCGTAGGCCACAGTAGTTATTGGTTTCGAGAATCAGACTTGCGAAAATTGTGACGGTTTCTCAACCATTCCTTAACTTCAAACTCCCATATCTCGCGAACGGATTGATGAACTCGAGAAATTTCTGTTGCATCTGAAAGCAGAAACTCGCCCGATTACAACGGTACGTGTATTTTTGCCGTAGGCCACAGTAGTTATTGGTTTCGAGTATCAGACTTGCGAAAATTGTGACGGTTTCTCAACCATTCCTTAACTTCAAACTCCCATATCTCGCGAACGGATTGACGAACTCGAGAAATTCCTGTTGCATCTGAAAGTAGAAACTCGCGCGATTACAATGGTGTGTGTACTTTTCCCCTAGGCAATTCCAGTTATTGGTTTCGAGTATCGGACCAGCGAAAATTTTGATGGTTTCTTAAACATTCCTTGGCTTCAAACTCCCATATCTCGAGAACGGAATGACGAACTCGAGAATTTCCTATTACATCTGAAAGCAGAAACTCGCCCGATTACAACGGTACGTGTATTTTTCCCCTAGGCCTTTGTAGTTATTGGTTTCGAGTATCAAACCAGCGAAGATTTTGATGGTTTCTCAAACATTCCTTAACTTCAAACTCCCATATCTCGCGGACGGATTGACGAACTCGAGAAATTCCTGTTGCATCTGAAAGCAGAAACTCGACCGATTTCAACGGTATGTGCATTTTTGCCCTAGGCCATAGTAGTTATTGGTTTCGAGTATCAGACTTCCAAAATTTTGATTGTTTCTCAAGCATTCCATAGCTTCAAACTCCCATATCTCGCGAACGGAATGACGAACTCGAGAAATTCCTGTTGCATCTGAAAGTGGAAACTCGCCCGTTTACAAAGGTATGTGCATTTTTCCCCTTTGCATTTGTAGTTATTGGTTTCGAGTACCAGACTTGCGAAAATTTTGATGGTTTCTCAACCATTCCTTAACTTCAAACTCCCATATCTGGCGAACGGATTTACGAACTTGAGAATTTCCAATTGCGTCTGAAAGAAGAAACTCGCCCGATTACAACGGTACGTGTATTTTTCCCCTAGGCCTTTGTAGTTATTGGTTTCGAGTATCAGACTTGCGAAAATTTTGATGGTTTCTCAAGCATTCCATAACTTCAAACTCCCATATCTCGCGAACGGATTGACGAACTCGAGAAATTCCTCTTGCATCTGAAAGTAGAAACTCGCCCGATTACAATGGTGTGTGTACTTTTCCCCTAGGCCATTCCAGTTATTGGTTTCGAGTATCAGACCAGCGAAAATTTTGATGGTTTCTCAAACATTCCTTGGCTTCAAACTCCCATATCTCGAGAACGGAATGACGAACTCGAGAATTTCCTATTACATCTGAAAGCAGAAACTCGCCCGATTACAACGGTACGTGTATTTTTCCCCTAGGCCTTTGTAGTTATTGGTTTCGAGTATCAGACCAGCGAATATTTTGATGGTTTCTCAAACATTCCTTAACTTCAAACTCCCATATCTCGCGGACGGATTGAAGAACTCGAGAAATTCCTGTTGCATCTGAAAGCAGAAACTCGACCGATTTCAACGGTATGTGCATTTTTGCCCTAGGCCATAGTAGTTATTGGTTTCGAGTATCAGACTTGCAAAAATTTTGATTGTTTCTCAAGCATTCCATAGCTTCAAACTCCCATATCTCGCGAACGGAATGACGAACTCGAGAAATTCCTGTTGCATCTGAAAGTGGAAACTCGCCCGTTTACAAAGGTATGTGCATTTTTCCCCTTTGCATTTGTAGTTATTGGTTTCGAGTACCAGACTTGCGAAAATTTTGATGGTTTCTCAACCATTCCTTAACTTCAAACTCCCATATCTGGCGAACGGATTTACGAACTTGAGTATTTCCAATTGCGTCTGAAAGAAGAAACTCGCCCGATTACAACGGTACGTGTATTTTTCCCCTAGGCCTTTGTAGTTATTGGTTTCGAGTATCAGACTTGCGAAAATTTTGATGGTTTCTCAAGCATTCCATAACTTCAAACTCCCATATCTCGCGAACGGATTGACGAACTCGAGAAATTCCTCTTGCATCTGAAAGTAGAAACTCGCCCGATTACATTGGTGTGTGTACTTTTCCCCTAGGCCATTCCAGTTATTGGTTTCGAGTATCAGACCAGCGAAAATTTTGATGGTTTCTCAAACATTCCTTGGCTTCCAACTCCCATATCTCCCGAACGGAATGACGAACTCGAGAATTTCATATTACATCTGAAAGCAGAAACTCGCCCGATTACAACGGTACGCGTATTTTTCCCCTAGGCCTTTGTAGTTATTGGTTTCGAGTATCAGACTTGCGAAAATTTTGATGGTTTCTCAAACATTCCATAACTTCAAACTCCCATATCTCGCGAACGGAATGACGAACTCGAGAAATTCCTGTTGCATCTGAAAGTGGAAACTCGCCCGTTTACAAAGGTATGTGTATTTTTCCCCTAGGCCATTGTAGTTATTGGTTTCGAGTATCAGACTTGCGAAAATCTTGATGGTTTCTCAACCATACCTTAACTTCAGACTCCCATATCTCGCGAACGGATTGACGAACTCGAGAATTTCCTATTGCATCTGAAAGCAGAAACGCGCCCGAATACAACGGTATGTGTATTTTTGCCCTAGGCCATAATTGTTCTTTGATTCGAGTATCAGACTTGCGAAAATTTTGATGGTTTCTCAAACATTCCTTAACTTCAAACTCCCATGTCTCGCGAACGGAATGACGAGCTCGAGAAATTCCTGTTGCTTCTGAAAGTGGAAACTCGCCCGATTACAACGGTATGTGTATTTTCCCCTAGGCCATTGTAGTTATTGGTTTCTAGCATCAGAATTGCGAAAATTTTGATGGTTTCTCAAGCATTCCTTAACTTCAAACTCCCATGTCTCGCGAACGGAATGACGAACTCGAGAAATTCCTGTTGCTTCTGAAAGTGGAAACTCGACCGATTACAAAGGTATGTGCATTTTTCCCCTAGGCCTTTGTAGTTATTGGTTTCGAGTATCAGACTTGCGAAAATTTTGATGGTTTCTCAAGCATTCCTTAACTTCAAACTCCCATATCTCGCGAACGGATTGACGAACTCGAGAATTTCCTATTGCATCCGAAAGCAGAAACTCGCCCGATTACAACGCTACGTGTATTTTTCCCCTAGGCCATAGTAGTTATTGGTTTCGAGTATCAGACATGCGAAAATTGTGATGGTTTCTCAACCATTCCTTAACTTCAAACTCCCATATCTCGCGAACGGATTGACGAACTCGAGAATTTCCTATTGCATCGGAAAGCAGAAACTCGCCCGATTACAACGGTACGTGTATTTTTCCCCAAGGCCTTTGTAGTTATTGGTTTCGAGTATCAGACTTGCGAAAATTTTGATGGTTTCTCAACCATTCCTTAACTTCAAACTCCCATACCTCGCGAACGGATTGACGAACTCGAGAATTTCCTATTGCATCCGAAAGCAGAAACTCGCCCGATTACAACGGTACGTGTATTTTTCCCCTAGGCCATAGTAGTTATTGGTTTCGAGTATCAGACATGCGAAAATTGTGATGGTTTCTCAACCATTCCTTAACTTCAAACTCCCATATCTCGCGAACGGATTGACGAACTCGAGAATTTCCTATTGCATCGGAAAGCAGAAACACGCCCGATTACAACGGTGCGTGTATTTTTCCCCAAGGCCTTTGTAGTTATTGGTTTCGAGTATCAGACTTGCGAAAATTTTGATGGTTTCTCAAGCATTCCTTAACTTCAAACTCCCACATCTCGCGAACGGATTGACGAACTCGAGAAATTCCTGTTGCATCTGAAAGTGGAAACTCGCCCGATTACAAAGGTATGTGCATTTTTCCCCTATGCCTTTGTAGTTATTGGTTTCGAGTATCAGACTTGCGAAAATTTTGATGGTTTCTCAAGCATTCCTTAACTTCAAACTCCCATATCTCGCGAACGGATTGACGAACTGGAGAAATTCCTGTTGCATCTGATAGCATAAACTCGCCCGATTTCAACGGTATGTGCATTTTTGCCCTAGGCCATAGTAGTTATTGGTCTCGAGTATCTGACTTGCGAAAATTTTGATGGTTTCTCAACCATTCCTTAACTTCAAACTCCCATATCTCGCGAACGGATTGACGAACTCGAGAAATTCCTGTTGCATCTGAAAGCAGAAACTCGCCCGATTACAGCGGTATGTGTACTTTTCCCCTAGGCCATTCCAGTTATTGGTTTCGAGTATCAGAATTGCGAAAATTTTGATGGTTTCTCAACCATTCCTTAACTTCAAACTCCCATATCTCGCGAACGGATTGACGAACTCGAGAAATTCCTGTTGCATCTGAAAGCAAAAAGTCGCCCGATTACAACGGTATGTGTATTTTTCCCCTAGGCCATTGTAGTTATTGGTTTCGAGTATCAGACTTGCGAAAATTGTGATGGTTTCTCAACCATTCCTTAACTTCAAACTCCCATGTCTCGCGAACGGAATGACGAACTCGAGAAATTCCTGTTGCTTCCGAAAGTGGAAACTCGCCCGATTACAAAGGTATGTGCATATTTCCCCTATGCCTTTGTAGTATTGGTTTCGAGTATCAGACTTGCGAAAATTTTGATGGTTTCTCAACCATTCCTTAACTTCAAACTACCATATCTCGCGAACGGATTGACGAACTCGAGAATTTCCTATTGCATCTGAAAGCAGAAACACGCCCGATTACAACGGTACGTGTATTTTTGACCTAGACCATTCCAGTTATTGTTTTCGAGTATCAGACCATCGAAAATTCGTTTCTCCGTTTCATTGATCGTGTCTGCGTTTCTTTCTCCGTTTCTCGGTTCATTTCTTCGTTTCTCCATTTATTTCTCCGATTCTCCGTTTCTTTCTTCGTTTCTTCGTTTCTTTCTTCATTTCTCCGTTTCTTTGTTCGTTTCTCCATTTCTTTCTTTGTTTCTCCGTTTCTTTCTTCGTTTCTCCGTTTATTTCTTCGTTTCTCCATTTATTTCTCCGTTTCTTCGTTTCATTCTACGTTTCTCCGTTTCTTTGTTCCTTTCTCCGTTTCTTTCTTCGTATCTCCGTTTGTTTCTTCGTTTCTCCGTTTCTATCTTCGTTTCTCCGTTTCTTTCTTTGTTTCTCCGTTTCTTTGTTCGTTTCTCCGTTTCTATGTTCGTTTCTCCGTTTATATCTTCGTTTCTCCATTTCTTTCTTTGTTTCTCTGTTTCTTTCTTCGTTTCTCCGTTTCCTTGTTCGTTTCTCCGCTTATTTCTTCGTTTCCCCATTTATTTCACCGTTTCTCCGTTTCTTTGTTCGTTTCTCCGTTTCTTTGTTCGTTTCTCCATTTCTTTCTTCGTTTCTCCGTTTCTTTCATCGTTTCTCCGTTTCTTTCTTCGTTTCTCCGTTTCTTTGTTCGTTTCTCCGTTTCTATGTTCGTTTCTCCGTTTCTTTCTTCGTTTCTTCGTTTCTTTCTTCGTTACTCCGTTTCTCCGTTTCTTTCTTCGTTTCTCCGTTTCTTTCTTCGTTTCTCCGTTTCTTTCTTCGTTTCTCCGTTTATTTCTTCGTTTCTCCATTTATTTCTCCATGTCTCCGCTTCTTTCTTCGTTTCTCCGTTTCTTTGTTCCTTTCTCCGTTTCTGTCTTCGTATCTCCGTTTCTTTCTTCGTTTCTCCGTTTCTTTCTTCGTTTCTCCGTTTCTTTCTTCGATTCTCCGTTTCTTTCTTCGTTTCTCCGTTTCTTTCTTCGTTTCTCCGTTTCTTTCTTCGTTTCTACGTTTCTTTCTTCGTTTCTCCGTTTCTTTCTTCGTTTCTCCGTTTCTTTCTTCATTTCTCCGTTTCTTTCTTCGTTTCTCCGTTTCTTTTATCGTTTCTTCGTTGCTCCGTTTCTTTCTCGTTTCTCCGTTTCTTTCTTCGTTTCTCCGTTTCTTTCTTCGTTTCTCCGTTTCTTTCTTTGTTTCTGCGTTTCTTTCTTCGTTTCTTCGTTTCTTTCTTCGTTTCTCGGTTTATTTCTTCGTTTCTCCGTTTCTTTCTTCGTTTCTCTGGTTCTTTCTTCGTTTCTCCGTTTCTTTTTTCGTTTCTCCGTTTCTTTCTTCGTTTCTCCGTTTATATCTTCGTTTCTCCATTTACTTCTCCGTTTCTTTTTCGTTTCTCCGTTTCATTCTTCGTTTCTCCGTTTCTTTGTTCGTTTCTCCGTTTCTTGTTCGTTTCTCCGTTTCTTTGTTTGTTTTTCCGTTTCTTTCTTCATTTCTCCGTTTATTTCATCGTTTCTCCGTTTCATTCTTCGTTTCTCCGTTTCTTTGTTCGTTTCTCCGTTTCTTTCTTCGGTTCCTCGTTTCTTTCTTCGTTTCTCCGTTTATTTCTTCGTTTCTCCGTTTCATTCTTCGCTTCTTTGTTTATTTGTTCGTTTCTCTGTTTCTTTCTTCGTTTCTCCGTTTCTTTGTTCGTTTCTCCGTTTCTTTGTTCGTTTCTCCGTTTCTTTGTTTGTTTTTCCGTTTCTTTCTTCATTTCTCCGTTTATTTCATCGTTTCTCCGTTTCATTCTTCGTTTCTCCGTTTCTTTGTTCGTTTCTCCGTTTCTTTCTTCGGTTCCTCGTTTCTTTCTTCGTTTCTCCGTTTATTTCTTCGTTTCTCCGTTTCATTCTTCGCTTCTTTGTTTATTTGTTCGTTTCTCTGTTTCTTTCTTCGTTTCTCCGTTTCTCGGTTTATTTCTTCGTTTCTCCGTTTCTTTCTTCGTTTCTTTCTTCATTTCTCCGTTTCTTTCTTCGTTTCTCCGTTTCTTCCTTCGTTTCATCGTTTCTCCGTTTCTCCGTTTCTCCGTTTCGATTAACTGATTGTAATATTTATAATTTCTATTATAAATCATTTGATGTATAATTAAATTAGACACTAATACTCTAAATACATATTTAATATATTTTTTAATCTCTTTAGCCTCCAGAAGAATTTTATTTATACTATTTACTATATATAATAATTTACACAGAATCGGAAATAAATCTAATTGTTTATTTATAATAATTATTTTCTTTTCACTTATCTTAAAAATTGGGATGTACTCTTTAAATGTTCGATTCATTTCTTTAATTTATTCATTAAATTGAATTAATCTATTCTTTATAATAATTTTAATAAAATTAATACCAATAATTATTATAGAACTCATATTAAAATTTAATAATGAAATTTATTTTATTTGCCTAATTAATGTAATTATTGCCCCTATCATTTGCTTAAACAAAAAAATCAATCATAATAATTATAGGATATTCATCTGTTATGCAGACATCTATTATAGTTATTTTATTAATAATTAACAAAAATACATTTTTAACATATTTCATTTTATATTCAATAATTTCTTTAATTTTAATTTTTATATTTAAAGTAATAAAGATTAACTCTTTTTCCTTATTTAATATATTAACCTCTAATAGAAGAAAATTTATTTTATACTCAATAATTATTATGTACACAAATTTCCCACCCATAGCACTCTTTATACTGAAATAAATCGTCCTAGAAGCACTAATAAATTCAAGAATAAAATTTACCGTGGAAGGTTTAATTTTACATTTATTCGAAAGATGAAACATACAAAAGTTTGTACAAAAGTATTTATTTATTTTATCGCACGGTAGGGAATATCATACAAATGGAAATACTTATCTCTAATGTCGGTAAATTGTACTTGTCGCGCCATCTATTTGTGGAAATTAGAACAATTCCTCGACAAACTTGAGCGTTTCTCCGCCAGGTGTTTTCACCCCTTAAGTGTAGTTTAACACTTTCTCCAATAGATGACAACCCATGTAATTACCACGTTACAGGGATTTGTAATTGCGGGTTCAGAATATATTTGCATACATACAAACTATAATTCCGATATGTAGAGAAATATTCATTTATTTTATCCCACGGCTTCTTCGATCGTATTTGTTCGATCTAACCAAATATTTCAAGAAATTGATGGCTTTTTATACCGAAAGATTGTCAAAAATTGTTTAATCTACGGTCCAACGACGGTTGTTAATAATTATGATAAATAAATGTCAAGATATTGCGAAGTCTGCGAAGGCGAACGGTTTCAGTGAATGTTTGTTCATTTCAGCGATTGTTATTAACATTTTCGCATGTTCCCTATATTGACCGAAAAATGTGCATCTTATTCATGCATTAAAAATGATTGATTCGCCTCTAGAAATTGATTTTGATCGAACATCAAAGTACAGAGATGTTTCCTAAAGTTTTAAAACATGGAAAGTAATAATTGTCTATGAGATATATCAACTTAACGTTTGATTAATACATGAAGAATTGAAATTTTTGGTAAAATAAGTGACTAAAAAATAATTATTATAAATAAATAATTAGGTTCATTTCCGATTCTGTGTAAATTATTATATAAAGTAAATAGTATAAATAATATTCCTCCGGAGGCAAAAGAGATTAAAATATATGTTAAATATGTATTTAGAGTATTAGTGTATAATTTAACTATAGCTCAAATGATTTATAGTAGAATTTATAACTATTATAATCATTTAATCGAAACGGAGAAACCGAGAAAACGGAGAAATGGAGAAACGGAGAAACGGAGAAACGAAGAAAGAAACGGAGAAACGATGAAAGAAACGGAGAAACGAAGAAATAAATGGAAAAACGAAGAAATAAACGGAGAAACGAAGAAAGGAGCGGAGAAACGAACAAAGAAACGGAGAAACGAGCAAAGAAACGGAGAAACGGAGAAATAAATGGAGAAACGAAGAAATAAACGGAGAAACGAAGAAAGAAACGGAGAAACGAAGAAAGAAACGGAGAATCGGAGAAATAAATGGAGAAACGACGAAATAAACCGAGAAACGGAGACAGAAACGGAGGAACGGACAAAGACACGGAGAAACGAAAAAAGAAACGGAGAAACGAACGAAGAAACGCAGAAACGAACAAAGAAACGAAGAAACGAACAAAGAATCGGAGAAACGGAGAAATAAATGGCGAAACGAACAAATAAACGGAGAAACGAAGAAAGGAACGGAGAAACGAAGAAAGAAACGGAGAAAAGGAGAAATAAATGGAATAAACGAAGAAATAAATGGAATAAACGAAGAAATAAACGGAGAAACGAAGAAAGGAGCGGAGAAACGAACAAAGAAACGGAGAAACGAGCAAAGAAACGGAGAAACGGAGAAATAAATGGAGAATCGAAGAAACAAACAGAGAAACGAACAAAGAAACGGACAAACGAAGAAAGAAACGGAGAAACGGAGAAAGAAACGGAGAAACGGAGAAATAAATGGAATAAACGAAGAAATAAATGGAATAAACGAAGAAATAAACGGAGAAACGAAGAAAGGAGCGGAGAAACGAACAAAGAAACGGAGAAACGAGCAAAGAAACGGAGAAACGGAGAAATAAATGGAGAATCGAAGAAACAAACAGAGAAACGAACAAAGAAACGGACAAACGAAGAAAGAAACGGAGAAACGGAGAAAGAAACGGAGAAACGAACAAAGAAACGGAGAAACGATGGAAGAAACCGAGAAACGAAGAAAGAAAGGAAGAAACGAAGAAAGAAACGGAGAAACGAAGAAAGGAACGGAGAATCGGAGAAATAAATGGAGAAACGAAGAAATAAACCGAGAAACGGAGAAAGAAACGGAGAAACGAACAAAGAAACGGAGAAACGAACGAAGAAATGGAGAAACGAACAAAGAATCGGAGAAACGAAGAAATAAATGGCGAAACGAAGAAATAAACGGAGAAACGAAGAAAGAAACAGAGAAACGAAGAAAGAAACGGAGAAACGAAGAAAGAAACGGAGTAACGAAGAAGTAAACGAAGAAACGAAGAAAGAAACGGAGAATCGGAGAAATAAATGGAGAAACAAAGAAATAAACCGAGAAACGGAGAAAGAAACGGAGAAACGAAGGATGAAACGGAGAAACGAAGAAAGAGACGGAGAATCGGAGAAATAAATGGAGAAACGAAGAAATAAACGGAGAAACGAAGAAATAAACCGAGAAACGGAGAAAGAAACGGAGAAACGAACAAAGAAACGGAGAAACGAACAAAGAAACGAAGACACGGAGAAATAAATGGAGAAACGAACAGGTTAACGGAGAAACGGAGAAATAAATGGAGAAACGAAGAAATAAACAGAGAATCGAAGAAAGAAACGGGGAAACGAAGAATGAAACGGAAAAACGGAGAAGTAAATGTAGAAACGAAGAAATAAACGGAGAAACGTAGAAAGGAACGGAGAATCGAACAAGCAAACGGAGAAACGAAGAAATAAATAGAGAAACAAAGAAATAAACGGAGAAACGAAGAAAGGAACGGAGAAACGAACAAAGAAACGGAGAAACGGACAAAGAAACGGAGAAACGATGAAAGAAACGGAGAAACGAACAAAGAAACGGAGAAACGAACAAAGAAACGGAGAAACGAAGAAAGGAACGGAGTAACGAAGAAATAAACGAAGAAACGAAGAAAGAAACTGAGAAACGGAGAAATAAATGGAGAAACGAAGAAATAAACCGAGAAACGGAGAAAGAATCGGAGAAACGAACAAAGAATCGGAGAAACGAAGAAACAAACGGAGAAACGAACAAAGAAACGGAGAAACGAACAAAGAAACGAAGACACGGAGAAATAAATGGAGAAACGAACAAAGAAACGGAGAAACGGAGAAATAAATGGAGAAACGAAGAAACAAACAGAGAAACGAACAAAGAAACGGAGAAACGAACAAAGAATCGGAGAAACGAACAAAGAAACGGAGAAACGAAGAAAGAAACGGAGAAACGAAGAAATAAACGGAGAAACGAAGAAAGAAACGGAGAAACGAACAAAGAAACGGTGAAACGAACAAAGAAACGGAGAAACGAAGAAATAAATGGAGAAACGAAGAAATAAACGGCGAAACGGAGAAATGAATGGGGAAACGAACAAAGAAATAGAGAAACGACCAAAAAACGGAGAACCGAACAAAGAAACGGAGAAACGAACAAAGAAACGGAGAAACGTAGAAAGAAACGCAGAAACGGAGAAGTAAACGGAGAAACGAGGAAAGGAACGGAGAAACGAACAAAGAAACGGAGAAACTATGAAAGAAACGGAGAAACGAAGAAAGAAACGAAGAAACGGAGAAAGAAACGGAGAAACGAAGAAAGAAACGGAGAATCGGAGATATAAATGGAGAAAAGAAGAAATAAACCGGGAAACGGAGAAAGAAACGGAGAAACGAACCAAGAAACGGAGAAACGAACAGCGAAACGGAGAAACGAACAAAGAAACGGAGAAACGAACAAAGAAACGAAGAAACGAACAAAGAAACGGAGAAACGAACAAAGAAATAGAGAAACAAACAAAGAAACGGAGAATCGACCAAAGAAACGGAGAAACGAACAAAGAAACGTAGAAACGACCAAAAAACGGAGAAACGAACGAAGAAACGGAGAAATGTAGAAAGAAACGGAGAAACGGAGAAATAAATGGAGAAACGAAGAAAGAGACGGGAAACGAAGAAAGAAACGGAGAAACGGAGCAAGAAACGGAGAAACCGAGAAACGGAGAAACGGAGAAACCGAGATACGGAGAAACGGAGAAACCGAGAAACGGAGAAACGGAGAAACGGAGATACGGAGAAACGGAGAAACGGAGAAACGGCGAAACGGAGAAACGGAAAAACGGAGAAACGGAGAAACGGAGAAACGGAGAAACCGAGAAACGGAAAAACGGAGAAACCGAGAAACGGAGAATCGGAGAAAGCGAGAAACGGAGAATACGAGAAACGGAGAAACGGGGAAACCGAGAAACGGAGAAACGGAGAAACCGAGGAACGGAGAAACGGAGAAACCGAGAAACGGATTTTCTTTCTTCGTTTCCCCGTTTCTGTCTTCGTATCTCCGTTTCTTTCTTCGTTTCTCCGTTTCCTTCTTCGTATCTCCGTTTCTTTGTTCGTTTCTCCGTTTATTTCTTCGTTTCTCCATTTATTTCTCCGTTTCTCCGTTTCTTTGTTCGTTTCTCCGTTTCTTTGTTCGTTTCTCCGGTTCTTTCTTCGTTTCTCCGATTATTTCTTCGTTTCTCCATTTATTTCTCCGTTTCTCCGTTTCTTTCTTCGTTTCTCCGTTTCTTTCTTCGTTTCTCCGTTTGTTTCATCGTTTCTTCGTTTCTCCGTTTCTTTCTTCGTTTCTCCGTTTATATCTTCGTTTCTCCATGTATTTCTCGGTTTCTGTCTTCGTTTCTCCGTTTCATTCTTCGTTTCTCCGTTTCTTTCTTCGTTTCTCCGTTTCTTTCTTCGCTTCTCCGTTTCTTTGTTCGTTTCTCCGTTTCTTTCTTCGTTTATCCGTTGCATTCTTCGTTTCTGCGTTTCTTTGTTCGTTTCTCTGTTTCTTTCTTCGTTTCTCCGTTTCTTTGTGAGTTTCTCCGTTTCCTTCTTCGTATCTCCGTTTCTTTCTTCGTTTCTCCGTTTCTGTCTTCGTATCCCCGTTTCTTTCTTCGTTTCTCCTTTTCTTTCTTCGATTCTCCGTTTCGTTGTTCGTTTCTCCGTTTATTTCTTCATTTCTCCATTTATTTCTCCGTTCACCGTTTCATTCTTCGTTACTCCGTTTCTTTGTGAGTTTTTCCATTTATTTCTCCGTTCGTCGGTTTCTTTCTTCGCTTCTGCGTTTCTTTGTTCGTTTCTCCGTTTCTTTCTTCGTTTCTCCGTTTCTTTCTTCGTTTCTCCTCTTCTTTGTTCGTTTCTCCGTTTCTTTCTCCGTTTCTCGGTTTATTTCTCCGTTTCTCCGTTTCTTTCTTCGATTCTCCGTTTATTTCTTCATTTCTCCGTTTCTTTCTTCGTTTCTCCGTTTCTTTCTTCGTTTCTCCGTTTCTTTCTTCGTTTCTCCGTTTCTTTCTTGGTTTCTCCGTTTCTTTCTTCGTTTCTCCGTTTCTTTCTTCGTTTCTCCGTTTCTTTCTTCGTTTCTCCGTTTATTTCTTCGCTTCTCCGTTTCTTTGTTCGTTTCTCCGTTTCTTTCTTCGTTTCTCCGTTTATTTCTTCGTTTCTCCGTTTCTTTCTTCGTTTCTCCACTTCTTTCTTGGTTAATCCGATTATTTCTTTGTTTCTCAGTTTCTTTCTTCGTTTCTCCGTTTCTTCCTTCGTTTCTCCGTTTATTTCTTCGTTTCTCCATTTATTTCTCCGTTTCTCCGTTTCTTTCTCCGTTTCTCGGTTTATTTCTCCGTTTCTCCGTTTCTTTCTTCGATTCTCCGTTTATTTCTTCATTTCTCCGTTTCTTTCTTCGTTTCTCCGTTTCTTTCTTCGTTTCTCCGTTTCTTTCTTCGTTTCTCCGTTTCTTTCTTCGTTTCTCCATTTATTTCTCCGTTTCTCCGTTTCTTTCTTCGTTTCTCCGTTTCTTTCGTCGTTTCTCCGTTTATTACTTCGCTTCTCCGTTTCATTCCTCGTTTCTGCGTTTCATTGTTCGTTTCTCTGTTTCTTTTTCGTTTCTCCGTTTCTCGGTTTATTTCTTCGTTTCTCCGTTTCTTTCTTTGTTTCTCTTATTCTTTCTTCGTTTCTCCGTTTCTCCGTTTATTCCTTCGTTTCTCCATTTATTTCTCCGATTCTCCGTTTCTTCCTTCGTTTCTCCGTTTATTTCTTCGTTTCTCCATTTATTTCTCCGTTTCTCCGTTTCTTTCTCCGTTTCTCGGTTTATTTCTCCGTTTCTCCGTTTCTTTCTTCGATTCTCCGTTTATTTCTTCATTTCTCCGTTTCTTTCTTCGTTTCTCCGTTTCTTTCTTCGTTTCTCCGTTTCTTTCTTCGTTTCTCCGTTTCTTTCTTGGTTTCTCCGTTTCTTTCTTCGTTTCTCCGTTTCTTTCTTCGTTTCTCCGTTTCTTTCTTCGTTTCTCCGTTTCTTTCTTCGTTTCTCCGTTTATATCTTCGTTTCTTCATTTATTTCTTCGTTTCTCCGTTTCTTTGTTCGTTTCTCCGTTTCTTTCTCCGTTCCTCGGTTTATTTCACCGATTCGCCGTTTCTTTCTTCGTTTCTCCGTTTGTTTCTTCGATTCCCCGTTTATTTCTTCGTTTCTCCGTTTCTTTCTTCGTTTCTCCGTTTATTTCTTCGTCTCTCCGTTCCTATCTTCGTTTCTCCGTTTCTTCCTTCGTTTCATCGTTTCTCCGTTTCTCCATTTCTCGGTTTATTCCTTCGTTTCTCCATTTATTTCTCCGACTCTCCGTTTCTTTCTTCGTTTCTTCGTTTCTTTCATCGTTACTGCGTTTCTTTCTTCGTTGCTCCGTTTCTTTCTTCGTTTCTCCGTTTATTTCTTCGTTTCTCCATTTATTTCTCTGTTTCTCCGTTTCTTTCTTCGATACTCCGTTTCTTTCTTCGTTTCTCCGTTCTTTCTTCGTTTCTCCGTTTCATTCTTCGTTTCTTCGTTTCATTCTTCGTTTCTGCGTTTCATTGTTCGTTTCTCCGTTTCTTTCTTCGTTTCTCCGTTTCGTTCTTCGTTTCTCCGTTTCTTTGATCGTTTCTCCGTTTCTTTCTTCGTTTCTCCGTTTCTTTCTTCGTTTCTCTGTTTCTTTTTTCGTTTCTGCGTTTCTTTCTCCGTTTCTCGGCCTATTTCTTCGTTTCTCCGTTTATTTCTTCGTTTCTCCGTTTCTTTCTTCGTTTCTCCGTTTATTTCTTCGTTTCTCCATTTATTTCTCTGTTTCTCCGTTTCTTTCTTCGATACTCCGTTTCTTTCTTCGTTTCTCCGTTCTTTCTTCGTTTCTCCGTTTCATTCTTCGTTTCTTCGTTTCATTCTTCGTTTCTGCGTTTCATTGTTCGTTTCTCCGTTTCTTTCTTCGTTTCTCCGTTTCTTTCTTCGTTTCTCCGTTTCTTTGTCCATTTCTCCGTTTCTTTCTCCGCTCCGCGGTTTATTTCTCCGATTCGCCGTTTCTTTCTTCGTTTCTCCGTTTGTTTCTTCGATTCCCCGTTTATTTCTTCGTTTCTCCGTTTCTTTCGTCGTTTCTCCGTTTATTTCTTCGTCTCTCCGTTCCTATCTTCGTTTCTCCGTTTCTTCCTTCGTTTCATCGTTTCTCCGTTTCTCCATTTCTCGGTTTATTCCTACGTTTCTCCATTTATTTCTCCGATTCTCCGTTTCTTTCCTCGTTTCTTCGTTTCTTTCATCGTTACTGCGTTTCTTTCTTCGTTCTCCGTTTCTTTCTTCGTTTCTCCGTTTCTTTCTTCGTCTCTCCGTTTATATCTTCGTTTCTCCATTTATTTCTCCGTTTCTCCGTTTCTTTCTACGTTTCTCGGTTTATTTCTTCGTTTCTCCATTTGTTTCTCCGCTTCTCCGTTTCTTTCTACGTTTCTCCGTTTCTTTCTTCGTTTCTCCGTTTATTTCTTCCTTTCTCCATTTATTTCTCCGTTTCTCCGTTTCTTTCTTCGCTTCTCCGTTTCTTTGTTCGTTTCTCCGTTTCTTTGTTCGTTTCTCCGTTTCTTTGTTCGTTTCTCTGTTTCTTTCTTCGTTTTTCCGTTTCTTTGTTCGTTTCTCCGTTTCTTTCTCCGTTTCTCGGTTTATTTCTTGGTTTCTCCATTTATTTCTCCGATTCTCCGTTTCTTTCTTCGTCTCTCCGTTTATATCTTCGTTTCTCCATTTATTTCTCCGTTTCTCTGTTTCTTTCTCCGTTTCTCGGGTTATTTCTTCGTTTCTCCATTTGTTTCTCCGTTTCTCCGTTTCTGTCTTCGTTTCTCCGTTTCTTTCTTCGTTTCTCCGTTTATTTCTTCCTTTCTCCATTTATTTCTCCGTTTCTCCGTTTCTTTCTTCGTTTCTCCGTTTCTTTGTTCGTTTCTCCGTTTCTTTGTTCGTTTCTCCGTTTCCTTCTTCATTTCTCCGTTTCTTTCTTCGTTTCTCCGTTTCTTTCATCGTTTCTTCGTTTCTCCGTTTCTTTCTTCGTTTCTCCGTTTATATCTTCGCTTCTCCATTTATTTCTCCGTTTCTTTCTTCGTTTCTCCGTTTATATCTTCGCTTCTCCATTTATTTCTCCGTTTCTTTCTTCGCTCCTCCGTTTCTTTCTTCGTCTCTCGGTTTATTTCTTCGTTTCTCCAGTTATTTCTCCGTTTCTCCGTTTCTTTGTGCGTTTCTCCGTTTCTTTGTTCGTTTCTCCGTTTCTTTGTTCGTTTCTGCGTTTCTTTGTTCGTTTCTCCGTTTCTTTCTTCGTTTCTCCGTTTCTTTCTTCGTTTCTCAGTTTCTTTCTCCGTTCCTCGGTTTAGTTCTCCGATTCGCCGTTTCTTTCTTCGTTTCTCCGTTTCTTTCTTCGCTTCTCCGTTTATTTCTTCGTTTCTCCATTCATTTCTCCGTTTCTCCGTTTCTTTGTTCGTTTCTCCGTTTCTTTGTTCGTTTCTCCGTTTCTTTGTTCGTTTCTGCGTTTCTTTGTTCGTTTCTCCGTTTCTTTCTTCGTTTCTCCGTTTCTTTCTTCGTTTCTCAGTTTCTTTCTCCGTTCCTCGGTTTAGTTCTCCGATTCGCCGTTTCTTTCTTCGTTTCTCCATTTATTTCTCCGATTCTCCGTTTCTTTCTTCGTTTCTCAGTTTCTTTCTTCGTTTCTCCGTTTCTTTCCTCTTTTCTCCGTTTCTTTCTTCGTTTCTCCGTTACTTTCTTCGTTTCTCCGTTTCTTTCATCGTTTCTTCGTTTCTCCGTTTCTTTCTTCGTTTCTCCGTTTATATCTTCGTTTCGCCATTTATTTCTCCGTTTCTTTCATCGTTTCTCCGTTTCATTCTTCGTTTCTCCGTTTCTTTCTTCGTATCTCCGTTTCTTTGTTCGTTTCTCCGTTTCTTTCTTCGTTTCTCCGTTTCTTTCATCGTTTCTCCGCTTGTTTCGTCGATTCCCCGTTTATTTCTTCGTTTCTCCGTTTCTTTCTTCGTTTCTCCGTTTCTTTCTTCATTTCTCCGTATCTTTCTTCGTTTCTCCGTTGCTTTCTTCGTTTCTCCGTTTCCTTGTTCGTTTCTCCGTGTATTTCTTCGTTTCTCCGTTTATTTCTTCGTTTCTCCATTTATTTCTCCGTTTCTCCGTTTCTTTCTTCGTTTCTCCCTTTCTTTCTTCGTTTCTCCGTTTCTTTCTTCGTATCTCCGTTTCTTTCTTCGTTTCTCCGTTTCTTTCTTCGTTTCTCCGTTTCTTTCTTCGTTTCTCCGTTTCTTTCTTCGTTTCTCCGTTTATATCTTCGTTTCTTCATTTATTTCTCCGTTTCTTTCTTCGTTTCTCCGTTTCTTTGTTCGTTTCTCCGTTTCTTTCTCCGTTCCGCGGTTTATTTCTCCGATTCGCCGTTTCTTTCTTCGTTTCTCCGTTTGTTTCTTCGATTCCCCGTTTATTTCTCCGTTTCTCCGTTTCTTTCTTCGTTTCTCCGTTTATTTCTTCGTCTCTCCGTTCCTATCTTCGTTTCTCCGTTTCTTCCTTCGTTTCATCGTTTCTCCGTTTCTCCATTTCTCGGTTTATTCCTTCGTTTCTCCATTTATTTCCCCGATTCTCCGTTTCTTTCTTCGTTTCTCCGTTTCTTTCTTCGTTTCTCCGTTTCTTTCTTCGTTTCTCCGTTTCTTTCTTCGTTTCTCCGTTTCTTTGTTCGTTTCTCCGTTTCTTTCTCCGCTCCGCGGTTTATTTCTCCGATTCGCCGTTTCTTTCTTCGTTTCTCCGTTTGTTTCTTCGATTCCCCGTTTATTTCTTCGTTTCTCCGTTTCTTTCGTCGTTTCTCCGTTTATTTCTTCCTCTCTCCGTTCCTATCTTCGTTTCTCCGTTTCTTCCTTCGTTTCATCGTTTCTCCGTTTCTCCATTTCTCGGTTTATTCCTACGTTTCTCCATTTATTTCTCCGATTCTCCGTTTCTTTCCTCGTTTCTTCGTTTCTTTCATCGTTACTGCGTTTCTTTCTTCGTTCTCCGTTTCTTTCTTCGTTTCTCCGTTTCTTTCTTCGTCTCTCCGTTTATATCTTCGTTTCTCCATTTATTTCTTCCTTTCTCCATTTATTTCTCCGTTTCTTTCTTCGCTTCTCCGTTTCTTTGTTCGTTTCTCCGTTTCTTTGTTCGTTTCTCCGTTTCTTTGTTCGTTTCTCTGTTTCTTTCTTCGTTTTTCCGTTTCTTTGTTCGTTTCTCCGTTTCTTTCTCCGTTTCTCGGTTTATTTCTTGGTTTCTCCATTTATTTCTCCGATTCTCCGTTTCATTCTTTGTCTCTCCGTTTATATCTTCGTTTCTCCATTTATTTCTCCGTTTCTATGTTTCTTTCTCCGTTTCCCGGGTTATTTCTTCGTTTCTCCATTTGTTTCTCCGTTTCTCCGTTTCTTTCTTCGTTTCTCCGTTTCTTTCTTCGTTTCTCCGTTTATTTCTTCGTTTCTCCATTTATTTCTCCGTTTCTCCGTTTCTTTCTTCGTTTCTCCGTTTCTTTGTTCGTTTCTCCGTTTCTTTCTTCGTTTCTCCGTTTCTTTCTTCGTTTCTCTGTTACTTTCTTCGTTTCTCCGTTTCTTTCATCGTTTCTTCGTTTCTCCGTTTCTTTCTTCGTTTCTCCGTTTATATCTTCGTTTCGCCATTTATTTCTCCGTTTCTTTCATCGTTTCTCCGTTTCTTTCTTCGTTTCTCAGTTTCTTTCTCCGTTCCTCGGTTTATTTCTCCGATTCGCCGTTTCTTTCTTCGTTTCTCCATTTATTTCTCCGATTCTCCGTTTCTTTCTTCGTTTCTCAGTTTCTTTCTTCGTTTCTCCGTTTCTTTCTTCGTTTCTCCGTTTCTTTCTTCGTTTCTCTGTTACTTTCTTCGTTTCTCCGTTTCTTTCATCGTTTCTTCGTTTCTCCGTTTCTTTCTTCGTTTCTCCGTTTATATCTTCGTTTCGCCATTTATTTCTCCGTTTCTTTCATCGTTTCTCCGTTTCATTCTTCGTTTCTCCGTTTCTTTCTTCGTATCTCCGTTTCTTTGTTCGTTTCTCCGTTTCTTTCTTCGTTTCTCCGTTTCTTTCATCGTTTCTCCGCTTGTTTCGTCGATTCCCCGTTTATTTCTTCGTTTCTCCGTTTCTTTCTTCGTTTCTCCGTTTCTTTCTTCATTTCTCCGTTTCTTTCTTCGTTTCTCCGTTGCTTTCTTCGTTTCTCCGTTTCCTTGTTCGTTTCTCCGTGTATTTCTTCGTTTCTCCGTTTATTTCTTCGTTTCTCCATTTATTTCTCCGTTTCTCCGTTTCTTTCTTCGTTTCTCCCTTTCTTTCTTCGTTTCTCCGTTTCTTTCTTCGTATCTCCGTTTCTTTCTTCGTTTCTCCGTTTCTTTCTTCGTTTCTCCGTTTCTTTCTTCGTTTCTCCGTTTCTTTCTTCGTTTCTCCGTTTATATCTTCGTTTCTTCATTTATTTCTCCGTTTCTTTCTTCGTTTCTCCGTTTCTTTGTTCGTTTCTCCGTTTCTTTCTCCGTTCCGCGGTTTATTTCTCCGATTCGCCGTTTCTTTCTTCGTTTCTCCGTTTGTTTCTTCGATTCCCCGTTTATTTCTCCGTTTCTCCGTTTCTTTCTTCGTTTCTCCGTTTATTTCTTCGTCTCTCCGTTCCTATCTTCGTTTCTCCGTTTCTTCCTTCGTTTCATCGTTTCTCCGTTTCTCCATTTCTCGGTTTATTCCTTCGTTTCTCCATTTATTTCTCCGATTCTCCGTTTCTTTCTTCGTTTCTTCGTTTCTTTCATCGTTTCTGCGTTTCTTTCTTCGTATCTCCGTTTCTTTCTTCGTTTCTCCGTTTCTTTCTTCATTTCTCCGTTTCTTTCTTCGTTTCTCCGTTGCTTTCTTCGTTTCTCCGTTTCCTTGTTCGTTTCTCCGTGTATTTCTTCGTTTCTCCGTTTATTTCTTCGTTTCTCCATTTATTTCTCCGTTTCTCCGTTTCTTTCTTCGTTTCTCCCTTTCTTTCTTCGTTTCTCCGTTTCTTTCTTCGTTTCTCCGTTTCTTTCTTCGTTTCTCCGTTTCTTTCTTCGTTTCTCCGTTTCTTTCT
This sequence comes from Ptiloglossa arizonensis, assembly GCF_051014685.1. NCBI lineage: Eukaryota > Metazoa > Arthropoda > Insecta > Hymenoptera > Colletidae > Ptiloglossa > Ptiloglossa arizonensis. The sequence continues at coordinate 1,141,787 of NW_027478393.1, forward strand.
TCGTTTCTCCGTTTATATCTTCGTTTCTTCATTTATTTCTCCGTTTCTTTCTTCGTTTCTCCGTTTCTTTGTTCGTTTCTCCGTTTCTTTCTCCGTTCCGCGGTTTATTTCTCCGATTCGCCGTTTCTTTCTTCGTTTCTCCGTTTGTTTCTTCGATTCCCCGTTTATTTCTTCGTTTCTCCGTTTCTTTCGTCGTTTCTCCGTTTATTTCTTCGTCTCTCCGTTCCTATCTTCGTTTCTCCGTTTCTTCCTTCGTTTCATCGTTTCTCCGTTTCTCCATTTCTCGGTTTATTCCTACGTTTCTCCATTTATTTCTCCGATTCTCCGTTTCTTTCCTCGTTTCTTTGTTTCTTTCATCGTTACTGCGTTTCTTTCTTCGTTCTCCGTTTCTTTGTTCGTTTCTCCGTTTCTTTGTTCGTTTCTCCGTTTCTTTGTTCGTTTCTCTGTTTCTTTCTTCGTTTTTCCGTTTCTTTGTTCGTTTCTCCGTTTCTTTCTCCGTTTCTCGGTTTATTTCTTGGTTTCTCCATTTATTTCTCCGATTCTCCGTTTCATTCTTTGTCTCTCCGTTTATATCTTCGTTTCTCCATTTATTTCTCCGTTTCTATGTTTCTTTCTCCGTTTCCCGGGTTATTTCTTCGTTTCTCCATTTGTTTCTCCGTTTCTCCGTTTCTTTCTTCGTTTCTCCGTTTCTTTCTTCGTTTCTCCGTTTATTTCTTCGTTTCTCCATTTATTTCTCCGTTTCTCCGTTTCTTTCTTCGTTTCTCCGTTTCTTTGTTCGTTTCTCCGTTTCTTTGTTCGTTTCTCCGTTTCTTTGTTCGTTTCTCCGTTTCCTTCTTCATTTCTCCGTTTCTTTCTTCGTTTCTCCGTTTCTTTCATCGTTTCTTCGTTTCTCCGTTTCTTTCTTCGTTTCTCCGTTTATATCTTCGTTTCTCCATTTATTTCTCCGTTTCTTTCTTCGTTTCTCCGTTTATATCTTCGCTTCTCCATTTATTTCTCCGTTTCTTTCTTCGCTCCTCCGTTTCTTTCTTCGTCTCTCGGTTTATTTCTTCGTTTCTCCAGTTATTTCTCCGTTCTTCTCCGTTTCTTTGTGCGTTTCTCCGTTTCTTTGTTCGTTTCTCCGTTTCTTTCTTCGTTTTTCCGTTTCTTTGTTCGTTTCTCCGTTTCTCGGTTTATTTCTTCGTTTCTCCATTTATTTCTCCGATTCTCCGTTTCTTTCTTCGTTACTCCGTTTATTTCTTCGTTTCTCCGTTTCTTTCTTCGTTCTCTCCGTTTCTTTCTTCGCTTCTCCGTTTATTTCTTCGTTTCTCCATTCATTTCTCCGTTTCTCCGTTTCTTTGTTCGTTTCTCCGTTTCTTTGTTCGTTTCTCCGTTTCTTTGTTCGTTTCTGCGTTTCTTTGTTCGTTCTCCGTTCTTCTTCGTTTCTCCGTTTCTTTCTTCGTTTCTCAGTTTCTTTCTCCGTTCCTCGGTTTATTTCTCCGATTCGCCGTTTCTTTCTTCGTTTCTCCATTTATTTCTCCGATTCTCCGTTTCTTTCTTCGTTTCTCAGTTTCTTTCTTCGTTTCTCCGTTTGTTTCTTCGATTCCCCGTTTATTTCTTCGTTTCTCCGTTTCTTTCTTCGTTTCTTCGTTTCTTTCATCGTTACTGCGTTTCTTTCTTCGTTGCTCCGTTTCTTTCTTCGTTTCTCCGTTTATTTCTTCGTTTCTCCATTTATTTCTCTGTTTCTCCGTTTCTTTCTTCGATACTCCGTTTCTTTCTTCGTTTCTCCGTTCTTTCTTCGTTTCTCCGTTTCATTCTTCGTTTCTTCGTTTCATTCTTCGTTTCTGCGTTTCATTGTTCGTTTTTTCCGTTTCTTTCTTCGTTTCTCCGTTTCGTTCTTCGTTTCTCCGTTTCTTTGATCGTTTCTCCGTTTCTTTCTTCGTTTCTCCGTTTCTTTCTTCGTTTCTCTGTTTCTTTTTTCGTTTCTGCGTTTCTTTCTCCGTTTCTCGGCCTATTTCTTCGTTTCTCCGTTTATTTCTTCGTTTCTCCGTTTCTTTGTTAGTTTCTGCGTTTCTTTCTTCGTATCTCCGTTTCTTTCTTCGTTTCTCCGTTTCTTTCTTCATTTCTCCGTTTCTTTCTTCGTTTCTCCGTTGCTTTCTTCGTTTCTCCGTTTCCTTGTTCTTTTCTCCGTGTATTTCTTCGTTTCTCCGTTTATTTCTTCGTTTCTCCATTTATTTCTCCGTTTCTCCATTTCTTTCTTCGTTTCTCCCTTTCTTTCTTCGTTTCTCCGTTTCTTTCTTCGTATCTCCGTTTCTTTCTTCGTTTCTCCGTTTCTTTCTTCGTTTCTCCGTTTCTTTCTTCGTTTCTCCGTTTCTTTCTTCGTTTCTCCGTTTATATCTTCGTTTCTTCATTTATTTCTCCGTTTCTTTCTTCGTTTCTCCGTTTCTTTGTTCGTTTCTCCGTTTCTTTCTCCGTTCCGCGGTTTATTTCTCCGATTCGCCGTTTCTTTCTTCGTTTCTCCGTTTGTTTCTTCGATTCCCCGTTTATTTCTTCGTTTCTCCGTTTCTTTCTTCGTTTCTCCGTTTATTTCTTCGTCTCTCCGTTCCTATCTTCGTTTCTTCGTTTCTTCCTTCGTTTCATCGTTTCTCCGTTTCTCCATTTCTCGGTTTATTCCTTCGTTTCTCCATTTATTTCTCCGATTCTCCGTTTCTTTCTTCGTTTCTTCGTTTCATTCATCGTTTCTGTGTTTCTTTCTTCGTATCTCCGTTTCTTTCTTCGTTTCTCCGTTTCTTTCTTCATTTCTCCGTTTCTTTCTTCGTTTCTCCGTTGCTTTCTTCGTTTCTCCGTTTCCTTGTTCGTTTCTCCGTGTATTTCTTCGTTTCTCCGTTTATTTCTTCGTTTCTCCATTTATTTCTCCGTTTCTCCGTTTCTTTCTTCGTTTCTCCGTTTGTTTCTTCGATTCTCCGTTTATTTCTTCGTTTCTCCGTTTCTTTCTTCGTTTCTCCGTTTATTTCTTCGTCTCTCCGTTCCTATCTTCGTTTCTCCGTTTCTTCCTTCGTTTCATCGTTTCTCCGTTTCTCCATTTCTCGGTTTATTCCTACGTTTCTCCATTTATTTCTCCGATTCTCCGTTTCTTTCCTCGTTTCTTCGTTTCATTCATCGTTACTGCGTTTCTTTCTTCGTTCTCCGTTTCTTTCTTCGTTTCTCCGTTTCTTTATTCGTCTCTCCGTTTATATCTTCGTTTCTCCATTTATTTCTCCGATTCTCCGTTTCCTTCTTCGTCTCTCCGTTTATATCTTCGTTTCTCCATTTATTTCTCCGTTTCTCTGTTTCTTTCTCCGTTTCTCGGGTTATTTCTTCGTTTCTCCATTTGTTTCTCCGTTTCTCCGTTTCTTTCTTCGTTTCTCCGTTTCTTTCTTCGTTTCTCCGTTTATTTCTTCCTTTCTCCATTTATTTCTCCGTTTCTCCGTTTCTTTCTTCGTTTCTCCGTTTCTTTGTTCGTTTCTCCGATTCCTTCTTCATTTCTCCGTTTCTTTCTTCGTTTCTCCGTTTCTTTCATCGTTTCTTCGTTTCTCCGTTTCTTTCTTCGTTTCTCCGTTTATATCTTCGTTTCTCCATTTATTTCTCCGTTTCTTTCTTCGTTTCTCCGTTTATATCTTCGCTTCTCCATTTATTTCTCCGTTTCTTTCTTCGTCTCTCCGTTTCTTTCTTCGTCTCTCGGTTTATTTCTTCCTTTCTCCATTTATTTCTCCGTTTCTCCGTTTCTTTGTGCGTTTCTCCGTTTCTTTGTTCGTTTCTCCGTTTCTTTCTTCGTTTTTCCGTTTCTTTGTTCGTTTCTCCGTTTCTCGGTTTATTTCTTCGTTTCTCCATTTATTTCTCCGATTCTCCGTTTCTTTCTTCGTTACTCCGTTTATTTCTTCGTTTCTCCGTTTCTTTCTTCGTTTCTCCGTTTCTTTCTTCGCTTCTCCGTTTATTTCTTCGTTTCTCCATTCATTTCTCCGTTTCTCCGTTTCTTTGTTCGTTTCTCCGTTTCTTTGTTCGTTTCTCCGTTTCTTTGTTCGTTTCTGCGTTTCTTTGTTCGTTTCTCCGTTTCTTTCTTCGTTTCTCCGTTTCTTTCTTCGTTTCTCAGTTTCTTTCTCCGTTCCTCGGTTTATTTCTCCGATTCGCCGTTTCTTTCTTCGTTTCTCCATTTATTTCTCCGATTCTCCGTTTCTTTCTTCGTTTCTCAGTTTCTTTCTTCGTTTCTCCGTTTGTTTCTTCGATTCCCCGTTTATTTCTTCGTTTCTCCGTTTCTTTCTTCGTTTCTTCGTTTCTTTCATCGTTACTGCGTTTCTTTCTTCGTTGCTCCGTTTCTTTCTTCGTTTCTCCGTTTATTTCTTCGTTTCTCCATTTATTTCTCTGTTTCTCCGTTTCTTTCTTCGATACTCCGTTTCTTTCTTCGTTTCTCCGTTCTTTCTTCGTTTCTCCGTTTCATTCTTCGTTTCTTCGTTTCATTCTTCGTTTCTGCGTTTCATTGTTCGTTTCTCCGTTTCTTTCTTCGTTTCTCCGTTTCGTTCTTCGTTTCTCCGTTTCTTTGATCGTTTCTCCGTTTCTTTCTTCGTTTCTCCGTTTCTTTCTTCGTTTCTCTGTTTCTTTTTTCGTTTCTGCGTTTCTTTCTCCGTTTCTCGGCCTATTTCTTCGTTTCTCCGTTTATTTCTTCGTTTCTCCGTTTCTTTGTTAGTTTCTGCGTTTCTTTCTTCGTATCTCCGTTTCTTTCTTCGTTTCTCCGTTTCTTTCTTCATTTCTCCGTTTCTTTCTTCGTTTCTCCGTTGCTTTCTTCGTTTCTCCGTTTCCTTGTTCTTTTCTCCGTGTATTTCTTCGTTTCTCCGTTTATTTCTTCGTTTCTCCATTTATTTCTCCGTTTCTCCATTTCTTTCTTCGTTTCTCCCTTTCTTTCTTCGTTTCTCCGTTTCTTTCTTCGTATCTCCGTTTCTTTCTTCGTTTCTCCGTTTCTTTCTTCGTTTCTCCGTTTCTTTCTTCGTTTCTCCGTTTCTTTCTTCGTTTCTCCGTTTATATCTTCGTTTCTTCATTTATTTCTCCGTTTCTTTCTTCGTTTCTCCGTTTCTTTGTTCGTTTCTCCGTTTCTTTCTCCGTTCCGCGGTTTATTTCTCCGATTCGCCGTTTCTTTCTTCGTTTCTCCGTTTGTTTCTTCGATTCCCCGTTTATTTCTTCGTTTCTCCGTTTCTTTCTTCGTTTCTCCGTTTATTTCTTCGTCTCTCCGTTCCTATCTTCGTTTCTTCGTTTCTTCCTTCGTTTCATCGTTTCTCCGTTTCTCCATTTCTCGGTTTATTCCTTCGTTTCTCCATTTATTTCTCCGATTCTCCGTTTCTTTCTTCGTTTCTCCGTTGCTTTCTTCGTTTCTCCGTTTCCTTGTTCGTTTCTCCGTGTATTTCTTCGTTTCTCCGTTTATTTCTTCGTTTCTCCATTTATTTCTCCGTTTCTCCGTTTCTTTCTTCGTTTCTCCGTTTGTTTCTTCGATTCTCCGTTTATTTCTTCGTTTCTCCGTTTCTTTCTTCGTTTCTCCGTTTATTTCTTCGTCTCTCCGTTCCTATCTTCGTTTCTCCGTTTCTTCCTTCGTTTCATCGTTTCTCCGTTTCTCCATTTCTCGGTTTATTCCTACGTTTCTCCATTTATTTCTCCGATTCTCCGTTTCTTTCCTCGTTTCTTCGTTTCATTCATCGTTACTGCGTTTCTTTCTTCGTTCTCCGTTTCTTTCTTCGTTTCTCCGTTTCTTTATTCGTCTCTCCGTTTATATCTTCGTTTCTCCATTTATTTCTCCGATTCTCCGTTTCCTTCTTCGTCTCTCCGTTTATATCTTCGTTTCTCCATTTATTTCTCCGTTTCTCTGTTTCTTTCTCCGTTTCTCGGGTTATTTCTTCGTTTCTCCATTTGTTTCTCCGTTTCTCCGTTTCTTTCTTCGTTTCTCCGTTTCTTTCTTCGTTTCTCCGTTTATTTCTTCCTTTCTCCATTTATTTCTCCGTTTCTCCGTTTCTTTCTTCGTTTCTCCGTTTCTTTGTTCGTTTCTCCGATTCCTTCTTCATTTCTCCGTTTCTTTCTTCGTTTCTCCGTTTCTTTCATCGTTTCTTCGTTTCTCCGTTTCTTTCTTCGTTTCTCCGTTTATATCTTCGTTTCTCCATTTATTTCTCCGTTTCTTTCTTCGTTTCTCCGTTTATATCTTCGCTTCTCCATTTATTTCTCCGTTTCTTTCTTCGTCTCTCCGTTTCTTTCTTCGTCTCTCGGTTTATTTCTTCCTTTCTCCATTTATTTCTCCGTTTCTCCGTTTCTTTGTGCGTTTCTCCGTTTCTTTGTTCGTTTCTCCGTTTCTTTCTTCGTTTTTCCGTTTCTTTGTTCGTTTCTCCGTTTCTCGGTTTATTTCTTCGTTTCTCCATTTATTTCTCCGATTCTCCGTTTCTTTCTTCGTTACTCCGTTTCTTTCTTCGTTTCTCCGTTTCTTTCTTCGTTTCTCCGTTTCTTTCTTCGCTTCTCCGTTTATTTCTTCGTTTCTCCATTCATTTCTCCGTTTCTCCGTTTCTTTGTTCGTTTCTCCGTTTCTTTGTTCGTTTCTCCGTTTCTTTGTCCGTTTCTGCGTTTCTTTGTTCGTTTCTCCGTTTCATTCTTCGTTTCCCCGTTTCTTTCTTCGTTTCTCAGTTTCTTTCTCCGTTCCTCGGTTTATTTCTCCGATTCGCCGTTTCTTTCTTCGTTTCTCCATTTATTTCTCCGATTCACCGTTTCTTTCTTCGTTTCTCCATTTATTTCTCCGATTCTCCGTTTCTTTCTTCGTTTCTCAGTTTCTTTCTTCGTTTCTCCGTTTCTTTCTTCGTTTCTCCGTTTCTTTCATCGTTTCTTCGTTTCTCCGTTTCTTTCTTCGTTTCTCCGTTTATATCTTCGTTTCGCCATTTATTTCTCCGTTTCTTTCATCGTTTCTCGGTTTCATTCTTTGTTTCTCCGTTTCTTTCTTCGTATCTCCCTTTCTTTGTTCGTTTCTCCGTTTCTTTCTTCGTTTCTCCGTTTCTTTCATCGTTTCTTCGTTTGTTTCTTCGATTCCCCGTTTATTTCTTCGTTTCTCCGTTTCTTTCTTCGTTTCTCCGTTTATTTCTTCATTTCTCCGTTCCTATCTTCGTTTCTCCGTTTCTTCCTTCGTTTCATCGTTTCTCCGTTTCTCCGTTTCTCGGTTTATTCCTTCGTTTCTCTATTTATTTCTCCGAGTCTCCGTTTCTTTCTTCGTTTCTTCGTTTCTTTCATCGTTACTGTGTTTCTTTCTTCGTTTCTCCGTTTCTTTCTTCGTTTCTCCGTTTCTTTCTTCGTTTCTCCGTTTCTTTCTTCGTCTTTCCGTTTATTTCTTCGTTTCTCCATTTATTTCTCCGTTTCTCCGTTTCTTTCTCCGTTTCTTGGTTTATTTCTTCGTTTCTCCATTTATTTCTCCATTTCTCCGTTTCTTTCTTCGTTTCTCCGTTTGCTTCTTCGATTCTCCGTCTATTTCTTCATTTCTCCGTTTCTTCATTCGTTTCTCCGTTTATTTCTTCGTTTCTCCATTTATTTCTGCGTTTCTCCGTTTCTTTCTTGGTTTCTCCGTTTCTTTGTTCGTTTCTCCGTTTCTTTCTTCGTTTTTCCGTTTCTTTGTTCGTTTCTCCGTTTCTTTCTCCGTTTCTATCTCCGTTACTCCGTTTCTTTATTCGTTTCTCCGTTTCTTTCTTCGTTTCTCCGTTTCTTTCTTCGTTTCTCCGTTTATTTCTTCGTTACTCTTTTTATTTCTCCGTTTCTCCGTTTCTTTCTTCGTTTCTCCGTTTCTTTGTTCGTTTCTCCGTTTCTTTCTTCGCTTCTCCGTTTATTTCTTCGTTTCTCCATCTATTTCTCCGCTTCGCCGTTTCTTTCTTCGTTTCTCCGTTTCTTTGTTCGTTTCTCCGTTTCTTTGATCGTTTCTCCGTTTCTTTCTTCGTTTCTCCGTTTCTTTCTTCGTTTCTCCGTTTATTTCTTCGTTTCTCCATTTATTTCTCCGTTTCTCCGATTCTTTCTTCGTCTCTCCGTTTATTTCTTCGTTTCTCCATTTATTTCTCCGTTTCTCCGTTTCTTTCCTCGTTTCTCCGTTTCGTTCTTCGTTTCTCCGTTTGCTTCTTCGATTCTCCGTTTATTTCTTCCTTTCTCCGTTTCTTTCTTCGTTTCTCCATTTATTTCTTAGTTTCTGCGTTTCTTTCTTCGTTTCTTCGTTTCTTTCTCCATTTCTCCGTTTCTTTCTTCGTTTCTCCGTTTCTTCCTTCGTTTCATCGTTTCTCCGTTTCTCCGTTTCTCGGTTTATTCCATCGTTTCTCCATTTATTTCTCCGATTCTCCGTTTCGTTCTTCGTTTCTTCGTTTCTTTCATCGTTACTCCGTTTCTTTCTTCGTTTCTTCGTTTCTATCTTCGTTACTCCGTTTCTTTCTCAGATTCTCGGTTTATTTCATCGTTCCTCCATTTATTTCTCCGACTCTGTGTTTCTTTCTTCGTATCTCCGTTTCTTTCTTCGTTTCTCCGTTTCTTTCTTCGTTTCTCCGTTTCTTCGTTCGTTTCTCCATTTCTTTCCTCGATTCTCCGTTTCTTTCTTCGTTTCTCCGTTTCCTGGTTCGTTCCTCCGTTTATTTCTTCGTTTTTCCATTTATTTCTCCGTTTCTCCGTTTCTTTCTTCGTTTCTCCGTTTCTTTGTTCGTTTCTCCGTTTCTTTGTTCGTTTCTCTGTTTCTTTCTTCGTTCCTCCGTTTCTTTGTTCGTTTCTCCGTTTCTTTCTTTGTTTCTCAGTTTCTTTCTCCGTTCCTCCGTTTATTTCTCCAATTCGCCGTTTCTTTCTTCGTTTCTCCATTTATTTCTCCGATTCTCCGTTTCTTTCTTCGTTTCTCAGTTTCTTTCTTCGTTTCTCCGTTTCTTTCTTCGTTTCTCCGTTTCTTTCTTCGTTTCTCCGTTACTTTCTTCGTTTCTCCGTTTCTTTCATCGTTTCTTCGTTTCTCCGTTTCTTTCTTCGTTTCCCGTTTATATCTTCGTTTCGCCATTTATTTCTCCGTTTCTTTCATCGTTTCTCCGTTTCATCCTTCGTTTCTCCGTTTCTTTCTTCGTATCTCCGTTTCTTTGTTCGTTTCTCCGTTTCTTTCTTCGTTTCTCCGTTTCTTTCATCGTTTCTCCGTTTGTTTCTTCGATTCCCCGTTTGTTTCTTCGTTTCTCCGTTTCTTTCTTCGTTTCTCCGTTTATTTCTTCAATTCTCCGTTCCTATCCTCGTTTCTCCGTTTCTTCCTTCGTTTCATCGTTTCTCCGTTTCTCCGTTTCTCGGTTTATTCCTTCGTTTCTCTATTTATATCTCCGATTCTCCGTTTCTTTCTTCGTTTCTTCGTTTCTTTCATCGTTACTGCGTTTCTTTCTTGGTTTCTCCGTTTCTTTCTTCGTTTCTCCGTTTCTTTCTTCGTCTCTCCGTTTATTTCTTCGTTTCTCCATTTATTTCTCCGTTTCTCCGTTTCTTTCTCCGTTTCTCGGTTTATTTCTTCGTTTCTCCATTTATTTCTCCATTTCTCCGTTTCTTTCTTCGTTTCTCCGTTTCTTTCTTCGTTTTTCCGTTTCTTTGTTCGTTTGTCCGTTTCTTTCCCCGTTTCTATCTCCGTTACTCCGTTTCTTTGTTCGTTTCTCCGTTTCTTTCTTCGTTTCTCCGTTTCTTTCTTCGTTTCTCCGTTTATTTCTTCGTTTCTCTTTTTATTTCTCCGTTTCTCCGTTTCTTTCTTCATTTCTCCGTTTCTTTGTTCGTTTCTCCGTTTCTTTGTTCGTTTCTACGTTTCTTTCTTCGTTTCTCCGTTTCTTTCTTCGTTTCTCCTCTTCTTTGTTCGTTTCTCCGTTTCTTTCTCCGTTTCTCGGTTTATTTCTCCGTTTCTCCGTTTCTTTCTTCGATTCTCCGTTTCTTTCTTCATTTCTCCGTTTCTTTCTTCCTTTCTCCGTTTCTTTCTTCGTTTCTGCGTTTCTTTCTTCGTTTCTCCGTTTCTTTCTTTGTTTCTCCGTTTCTTTCTTCGTTTCTCCGTTTCTTTCTTCGTTTCTCCGTTTATTTATTCGTTTCTCTTTTTATTTCTCCGTTTCTCCGTTTCTTTCTTCATTTCTCCGTTTCTTTGTTCGTTTCTCCGTTTCTTTGTTCGTTTCTACGTTTCTTTCTTCGTTTCTCCGTTTCTTTCTTCGTTTCTCCTCTTCTTTGTTCGTTTCTCCGTTTCTCGGTTTATTTCTCCGTTTCTCCGTTTCTTTCTTCATTTCTCCGTTTCTTTGTTCGTTTCTCCGTTTCATTCTTCGTTTCTGCGTTTCATTGTTCGTTTCTCTGTTTCTTTCTTCGTTTCTCCGTTTATATATTCGTTTCTCCATTTTTTTCTCCGTTTCTTTCTTCGTTTCTCCGTTTCTTTCTTCGTTTCTCCATTTCTTTCTTCGTTTCTCCGTTTCTTTCTTCGTTTCTCCGTTTCTTTCTTCGTTTCTCCGTTTATTTCTTCGATTCTCCATTTATTTCTCCGTTCGTCGGTTACTTTCTTCGCTTCTCCGTTTCTTTCTTCGTTTCTCCGTTTCTTTCTTCGTTTCTCCGTTTCATTCTTCGTTTCTCCGTTTCATTCTTCGTTTCTGCGTTTCATTGTTCGTTTCTCCGTTTCTTTCTTCGTTTCTCCGTTTCTTTCTTCGTTTCTCCGTTTCATTCTTCGTTTCTCGGTTTCATTCTTCGTTTCTGCGTTTCATTGTTCGTTTCACCGTTTCTTTCTTCGTTTCTCCGTTTCTTTGTGCGCTTCTCCGTTTTTTTCTTCGTTTCTTCGCTTCTTTCTTCCTTTCTCCGTTTATTTCTTCGTTTCTCCGTTTCTTTCTTCGTTTCTTCGTTTCTTTCTTCGTTTCTCCGTTTATTCCTTCGTTTCTCCATTAATTTATCCGTTTCTCCGTTTCTTTCTTCGCTTCTCCGTTTCTTTGTTCGTTTCTCCGTTTCTCTCTTCGTTTCTCCGTTTATTTCTTCGTTTCTCCGTTTCATTCTTCGTTTCTCCACTTCTTTCTTGGTTAATCCGTTTATTTCTTCGTTTCTCAGTTTCTTTCTTCGTTTCTCCGTTTCTTTCTTCGTTTCTCCGTTTATTTCTTCGTTTCTCCATTTATTTCTCCGTTTCTCCGTTTCTTTCTTCGCTTCTCCGTTTCTTTGCTCGTTTCTCCGTTTCTTTCTTCGTTTCTTCGTTTCTATCTTCGTTACTCCGTTTCTTTCTCCGATTCTCGGTTTATTTCTTCGTTTCTCCATTTATTTCTCCGAGTCTGTGTTTCTTTCTTCGTATCTCCGTTTCTTTCTTCGTTTCTCCGTTTCTTTATTCGTTTCTCCGTTTATTTCTTCGTTTCTCCATTTATTTCTCCGTTTCTCCGTTTCTTTCTTCGTTTCTCCGTTTCCTTGTTCGTTTCTCCGTTTATTTCTTCGTTTCTCCATTTATTTCTCCGATTCTCCGTTCTTTTCTTCGTTTCTCCGTTTCTTTCTTCGTTTCTTCGTTTCTTTCATCGTTACTCCGTTTCTTTCTTCGTTTGTCCGTTTCTTTCTTCGTTTCTCCGTTTCTTTCTTCGTTTCTTCGTTTCCTTCATCGTTACTCCGTTTCTTTCTTCGTTTCTTCGTTTCCTGGTTCGTTCCTCCGTTTATTTCTTCGTTTTTCCATTTATTTCTCCGTTTCTCCGTTTCTTTCTTCGTTTCTCCGTTTCTTTGTTCGTTTCTCCCTTTCTTTGTTCGTTTCTCCGTTTCTTTTCGTTTCTCCTCTTCTTTGTTCGTTTCTCCGTTTCTTTCTCCGTTTCTCAGTTTATTTCTCCGTTTCTCCGTTTCTTTCTTCGATTCTCCGTTTCTTTCTTCATTTCTCCGTTTCTTTCTTCGTTTCTCCGTTTCTTTCTTCGTTTCTGCGTTTCTTTCTTCGTTTCTCCGTTTCTTTCTTGGTTTCTCCGTTTCTTTCTTCGTTTCTCCGTTTCTTTCTTCGTTTCTCCGTTTCTCTTTCGTTTCTCCGTTTTTCTTTGTATCTCCGTTTCTTTCTTCATTTCTCCGTTTATTTCTTCGTTTCTCCGTCTCATTCTTCGTTTCTGCGTTTCATTGTTCGTTTCTCTGTTTCTTTCTTCGTTTCTCCGTTTATATCTTCGTTTCTCCATTTATTTCTCCGTTTCCTTCTTCGTTTCTCCGTTTCTTTTTCGTTTCACCGTTTCTTTCTTTGTTTCTCCGTTTCTTTCTTCATTTCTCCGTTTATTTCTTCGTTTCTCCGTTTCATTCTTCGTTTCTGCGTTTCATTGTTCGTTTCTCTGTTTCTTTCTTCGTTTCTCCGTTTATATATTCGTTTCTCCATTTATTTCTCCGTTTCTTTCTTCGTTTCTCCGTTTCTTTCTTCGTTTCTCCATTTCTTTCTTCGTTTCTCCGTTTCTTTCTTCGTTTCTCCGTTTCTTTCATCGTTTCTTCGTTTCTCCGTTTCTTTCTTCGTTTCTCCGTTTATATCTTCGTTTCGCCATTTATTTCTCCGTTTCTTTCATCGTTTCTCCGTTTCATTCTTCGTTTCTCCGTTTCTTTCTTCGTATCTCCGTTTCATTGTTCGTTTCTCCGTTTCTTTCTTCGTTTCTCCGTTTCTTTCATCGTTTCTCCGTTTGTTTCTTCGATTCCCCGTTTATTTCTTCGTTTCTCCGTTTCTTTCTTCGTTTCTCCGTTTATTTCTTCATTTCTCCGTTCCTATCTTCGTTTCTCCGTTTCTTCGTTCGTTTCATCGTTCCTCCGTTTCTCCGTTTGTCTGTTTATTCCTTCGTTTCTCCATTTATTTCTCCGATTCTCCGTTTCTTTCTTGGTTTCTTCGTTTCTTTCATCGCTACTCCGTTTCTTTCTTCGTTTCTCCGTTTCTTTCTTCGTTTCTCCGTTTCCTTGTTCGTTTCTCCGTTTATTTCTTCGTTTCTCCATTTATTTCTCCGTTTCTCCGTTTCTTTCTTCGTTTCTCCGTTTCTTTCTTCATTTCTTCGTTTCTTTCATCGTTACTCCGTTTCTTTCTTCGTTTGTCCGTTTCTTTCTTCGTTTCTCCGTTTCTTTCTTCGTTTCTTCGTTTCTTTCATCGTTACTCCGTTTCTTTCTTCGTTTCTTCGTTTCTATCTTCGTTTCTCCGTTTATTTCTCCGTTTCTCGGTTTATTTCTTCGTTTCTCCGTTTCTTTCTTCGTTTCTTCGTTTCTTTCATCGTTACTCCGTTTCTATCTTCGTTTCTCCGTTTCTTTGTTCGTTTCTCCGTTTCTTTCTTTGTTTCTCCATTTATTTCTCCGTTTCTCCGTTTCTTTCTCCGTTTCTTTCTTCGTTTCATTCTTCGTTTCTGCGTTTCATTGTTCGTTTCTCTGTTTCTTTCTTCGTTTCTCCGTTTATATCTTCGTACCTCCATTTATTTCTCCGTTTCCTTCTTCGTTTCTCCGTTTCTTTTTCGTTTCTCCGTTTCTTCCTTTGTTTCTCCGTTTCTTTCTTCATTTCTCCGTTTATTTCTCCGTTTCTCCGTTTTATTCTTCGTTTCTGCGTTTCATTGTTCGTTTCTCTGTTTCTTTCTTCGTTTCTCCGTTTATATATTCGTTTCTCCATTTATTTCTCCGTTTCTTTCTTCGTTTCTCCGTTTCTTTCTTCGTTTCTCCGTTTCTTTCTTCGTTTCTTCGTTTCTATCTTCGTTACTCCGTTTCTTTCTCCGATTCTCGGTTTCTTTCTTCGTTTCTCCGTTTCCTTGTTCGTTTCTCCGTTTATTTCTTCGTTTCTCCATTTATTTCTCCGTTTCTCCGTTTCTTTCTTCGTTTCTCCGTTTCTTTCTTCGTTTCTTCGTTTCTTTCATCGTTACTCCGTTTCTTTCTTCGTTTGTCCGTTTCGTTCTTCGTTTCTCCGTTTCTTTCTTCGTTTCTTCGTTTCTTTCATCGTTACTCCGTTTCTTTCTTCGTTTCTTCGTTTCTATCTTCGTTTCTCCGTTTATTTCTCCGTTTCTCGGTTTATTTCTTCGTTTCTCCGTTTCTTTCTTCGATTCCCCGTTTCTTTCTTCGTATCTCCGTTTCTTTCTTCGTTTCTCCGTTTCTTTCTTCGTTTCTCCATTTCTTTCTTCGATTCTCCGTTTCTTTCTTCGTTTCTCCGTTTCCTGGTTCGTTCCTCCGTTTATTTCTTCGTTTTTCCATTTATTTCTCCGTTTCTCCGTTTCTTTCTTCGTTTCTCCGTTTCTTTGTTCGTTTCTCCGTTTCTTTGTTCGTTTCTCCGTTTCTTTCTTCGTTTCTCCTCTTCTTTGTTCGTTTCTCCGTTTCTTTCTCCGTTTCTCGGTTTATTTCTCCGTTTCTCCGTTTCTTTCTTCGATTCTCCGTTTCTTTCTTCATTTCTCCGTTTCTTTCTTCGTTTCTCCGTTTCTTTCTTCGTTTCTGCGTTGCTTTCTTCGTTTCTCCGTTTCTTTCTTGGTTTCTCCGTTTCTTTCTTCGTTTCTCCGTTTCTCTTTCGTTTCTCCGTTTCTTTCTTTGTTTCTCCGTTTCTTTCTTCATTTCTCCGTTTATTTCTTCGTTTCTCCGTTTCATTCTTCGTTTCTGCGTTTCATTGTTCGTTTCTCTGTTTCTTTCTTCGTTTCTCCGTTTATATCTTCGTTTCTCCATTTATTTCTCCGTTTCCTTCTTCGTTTCTCCGTTTCTTTTTCGTTTCTCTGTTTCTTTCTTTGTTTCTCCGTTTCTTTCTTCATTTCTCCGTTTATTTCTTCGTTTCTCCGTTTCATTCTTCGTTTCTGCGTTTCATTGTTCGTTATTCTGTTTCTTTCTTCGTTTCTCCGTTTATATATTCGTTTCTCCATTTAATTCTCCGTTTCTTTCTTCGTTTCTCCGTTTCTTTCTTCGTTTCTCCATTCCTTTCTTCGTTTCTCCGTTTCTTTCTTCGTTTCTCCGTTTCTTTCTTCGTTTCTCCGTTTATTTCTTCGTTTCTCCATTTATTTCTCCGTTCGTCTGTTACTTTCTTCGCTTCTCCGTTTCTTTCTTCGTTTCTCCGTTTCTTTCTTCGTTTCTCCGTTTCATTCTTCGTTTCTCCGTTTCATTCTTCGTTTCTGCGTTTCATTGTTCGTTTCTCCGTTTCTTTCTTCGTTTCTCCGTTTCTTTCTTCGTTTCTCCGTTTCATTCTTCGTTTCTCGGTTTCATTCTTCGTTTCTGCGTTTCATTGTTCGTTTCACCGTTTCTTTCTTCGTTTCTCCGTTTCTTTGTGCGCTTCTCCGTTTCTTTCTTCGTTTCTTCGCTTCTTTCTTCGTTTCTCCGTTTATTTCTTCGTTTCTCCGTTTCTTTCTCCGTTTCTCCGTTTCTTCCTTCGTTTCTCCGTTTATTTCTTCGTTTCTCCATTTATTTCTCCGTTTCTCCGTTTCTTTCTTCGCTTCTCCGTTTCTTTGTTCGTTCCTCCGATTCTCTCTTCGTTTCTCCGTTTATTTCTTCGTTTCTCCGTTTCTTTCTTCGTTTCTCCACTTCTTTCTTGGTTAATCCGTTTATTTCTTCGTTTCTCAGTTTCTTTCTTCGTTTCTCCGTTTCTTTCTTCGTTTCTCCGTTTATTTCTTCGTTTCTCCATTTATTTCTCCGTTTCTCGGTTTCTTTCTTCGCTTCTCCGTTTCTTTGTTCGTTTCTCCGTTTCTTTCTTTGTTTCTTCGTTTCTTTCTTCGTTTCTCCATTTATTTCCCCGTTTCTCCGTTTCTTTCTTCGTTTCTCCGTTTCTTTCTTCGTTTCTCCGTTTCTTTCTTCGCTTCTCCGTTTCTTTCTTCGTTTCTCCGTTTCTTTCTTCGTTTCTCCGTTTATATCTTCGTTTCTTCATTTATTTCTCCGTTTCTTTCTTCGTTTCTCCTTTTCTTTGTCCGTTTCTCCGTTTCTTTCTCCGTTCCTAGGTTTATTTCTCCGATTCGACGTTTCTTTCTTCGTTTCTCCTTTTGTTTCTTCGAATCCCCGTTTATTTCTTCGTTTCTCCGTTTCTTTCTTCGTTACTCCGTTTATTTCATCGTCTCTCCGTTCCTATCTTCGTTTCTCCGATTCTTCCTTCGTTTCATCGTTTCTCCGTTTCTCCATTTCTCGGTTTATTCCTTCGTTTCTCCATTTATTTCTCCGATTCTCCGTTTCTTTCTTCGTTTCTTCGTTTCTTTCATCGTTACTGCGTTTCTTTCTTCGTTGCTCCGTTTCTTTCTTCGTTTCTCCGTTTCTTTCTTCGTCTCTCCGTTTATATCTTCGTTTCTCCATTTATTTGTCCGTTTCTCCGTTTCTTTCTCCGTTTCTCGGTTTATTTCTTCGTTTCTCCATTTGTTTCTCCGTTTCTCCGTTTCTTTCTACGTTTCTCCGTTTCTTTCTTCGTTTCTCCGTTTATTTCTTCCTTTCTCCATTTATTTCTCCGTTTCTCCGTTTCTTTGTTCGTTTCTCCGTTTCATTGTTCGTTTCTCCGTTTCTTTGTTCGTTTCTCCGTTTCTTTGTTCGTTTCTCCGTTTCTTTCTTCGTTTTTCCGTTTCTTTGTTCGTTTCTCCATTTCTTTCTCCGTTTCTGGGTTTATTTCTTGGTTTCTCCATTTATTTCTCCGATTCTCCGTTTCTTTCTTCGTCTCTCCGTTTATATCTTCGTTTCTCCATTTATTTCTCCGTTTCTCCGTTTCTTTCTCCGTTTCTCGGTTTATTTCTTCGTTTCTCCATTTATTTCTCCATTTCTCCGTTTCTTTCTTCGTTTCTCCGTTTGCTTCTTCGATTCTCCGTCTATTTCTTCATTTTTCCGTTTCTTCATTCGTTTCTCCGTTTATTTCTTCGTTTCTCCATTTATTTCTGCGTTTCTCCGTTTCTTTCTTCGTTTCTCCGTTTCTTTCTTCGTCTCTCCGTTTATATCTTCGTTTCTCCATTTATTTCTCCGTTTCTCCGTTTCTTTCTCCGTTTCTCGGTTTATTTCTTCGTTTCTCCATTTGTTTCTCCGTTTCTCCGTTTCTTTCTACGTTTCTCCGTTTCTTTCTTCGTTTCTCCGTTTATTTCTTCCTTTCTCCATTTATTTCTCCGTTTCTCCGTTTCTTTGTTCGTTTCTCCGTTTCTTTGTTCGTTTCTCCGTTTCTTTGTTCGTTTCTCCGTTTCTTTGTTCGTTTCCCCGTTTCTTTCTTCTTTTTTCCGTTTCTTTGTTCGTTTCTCCGTTTCTTTCTCCGTTTCTCGGTTTATTTCTTGGTTTCTCCATTTATTTCTCCGATTCTCCGTTTCTTTCTTCGTCTCTCCGTTTATATCTTCGTTTCTCCATTTATTTCTCCGTTTCTCCGTTTCTTTCTCCGTTTCTCGGTTTATTTCTTCGTTTCTCCATTTATTTCTCCATTTCTCCGTTTCTTTCTTCGTTTCTCCGTTTGCTTCTTCGATTCTCCGTCTATTTCTTCATTTCTCCGTTTCTTCATTCGTTTCTCCGTTTATTTCTTCGTTTCTCCATTTATTTCTGCGTTTCTCCGTTTCATTCTTCGTTTCTCCGTTTCTTTCTCCGTTTCTTTCTTCGTTTCTCCGTTTCTTTCTTCGTTTCTCCGTTTCTTTCTTCGTTACTCCATTTCTTTCTTCGATTCTCCGTTTCTTTCTTCGTTTCACCGTTTCCTGGTTCGTTCCTCCGTTTATTTCTTCGTTTTTCCATTTATTTCTCCGTTTCTCCGTTTCTTTCTTCGTTTCTCCGTTTCTTTGTTCGTTTCTCCGTTTCTTTGTTCGTTTCTCTGTTTCTTTCTTCGTTCCTCCGTTTCTTTGTTCGTTTCTCCGTTTCTTTCTTCGTTTCTCAGTTTCTTTCTCCGTTCCTCGGTTTTTTTCTCCGATTCGCCGTTTCTTTCTTCGTTTCTCCATTTATTTCTCCGATTTTCCGTTTCTTTCTTCGTTTCTCAGTTTCTTTCTTCGTTTCTCCGTTTCTTTCTGCGTTTCTCCGTTTCCTTCTCCGTTTATCCGTTTCTTTATTCGTATCTCCGTTTATTTCTTCGTATCTCCATTTATTTCTCGGTTTCTCCGTTTCATTCTTCGTTTCTCCGTTTCTTTCTTCGTATCTCGGTTTCTTTGTTCGTTTCACCGTTTCTTTCTTCGTTTCTCCGTTTCTTTCATCGTTTCTCCGTTTGTTTCTTCGATTCCCCGTTTATTTCTTCGTTTCTCCGTTTCTTTCTTCGTTTCTCCGTTTATTTCTTCATTTCTCCGTTCCTATCTTCGTTTCTCCGTTTCTTCCTTCGTTTCTCCATTTATTTCTCCGTTTCTCCGTTTCTTTCTCCGTTTCTCGGTTTATTTCTTCGTTTCGCCATTTATTTCTCCGTTTCTTTCATCGTTTCTCCGTTTCATTCTTCGTTTCTCCGTTTCTTTCTTCGTATCTCCGTTTCTTTGTTCGTTTCTCCGTTTCTTTCTTCGTTTCGCCATTTCTTTCTTCGTTTCTCCGTTTCTTTCTTCGTTTCTCCGTTTGTTTCTTCGTATCTCCGTATCTTTCTTCGTTTCTCCGTTTCTTTCTTCGTTTCTCCGTTTCTCAGTTTCTTTCTTCGTTTCTCCGTTTCTTTCTTCGTTTCTCCGTTTATATCTTCGTTTCGCCATTTATTTCTCCGTTTCTTTCATCGTTTCTCCGTTTCATTCTTCGTTTCTCCGTTTCTTTCTTCGTATCTCCGTTTCTTTGTTCGTTTCTCCGTTTCTTTCTTCGTTTCTCCGTTTCTTTCATCGTTTCTCCGTTTGTTTCTTCGATTCCCCGTTTATTTCTTCGTTTCTCCGTTTCTTTCTTCGCTTCTCCGTTTATTTCTTCGTTTCTCCATTCATTTCTCCGTTTCTCCGTGTCTTTGTTCGTTTCTCCGTTTCTTTGTTCGTTTCTCCGTTTCTTTGTTCGTTTCTGCGTTTCTTTGTTCGTTTCTCCGTTTCTTTGTTCGTTTCTCCGTTTCTTTCTTGGTTTCTCAGCTTCTTTCTCCGTCCCTCGGTTTATTTCTCCGATTCGCCGTTTCTTTCTTCGTTTCTCCATTTATTCCTCCGACTCTGTGTTTCTTTCTTCGTATCTCCGTTTCTTTCTTCGTTTCTTCGTTTCTTTCATCGTTACTCCATCTCTTTCTTCGTTTCTTCGTTTCTATCTTCGTTTCTCCGTTTATTTCTCCGTTTCTCCGTTTCTTTCTTCGTTTCTTCGTTTCTTTCATCGTTGCTCCGTTTCTTTCTTCGTTTCTCCGTTTCTTTGTTCGTTTCTCCGTTTATTTCTTCGTTTCTCCATTTATTTCTCCGTTTCTCCGTTTCTTTCTCCGTTTCTTTCTTCGTTTCTCCGTTTCTTTCTTCGTTTCTCCATTTATTTCTCCGTTTCTCCGTTTCTTTCTCCGCATCTCCGTTTCTCTGTTCGCTTCTCCGTTTCTTTCTTCGTTTCTCCGTTTATTTCTTCGTTCCTCCGTTTCTCCGTTTATTTCTTCGTTCCTCCGTTTCTCCGTTTATTTCTTCGTTTCTCCGTTTCTTTCTTCGTTTCGCCGTTTCTTTGTTCGTTTCTCCGTTTCTTTCTTCGTTTCTCCGTTTCTCTCTCCATTTCTCGGTTTATTCCTTCGTTTCTCCATTTATGTCTCCGATTCTCCGTTGCTTTCTTCGTTTCTTCGTTTCTTTCTTCGTTTCTCCGTTTCTTTCTTCGTTTCTCCGTTTCTTTCTCCGTTTCTCCGTTTCTTTCTTCGTTTCTCCGTTTCTTTCCTCGTTTCTCCGTTTATTTCTTCGTCTCTCCGTTCCTATCTTCGTTTCTCCGTTTCTTCCTTCGTTTCATCGTTTCTCCGTTTCTCCATTTCACGGTTTATTCCTTCGTTTCTCCATTTATTTCTCCGATTCTCCGTTTCTTTCTTCGTTTCTTCGTTTCTTTCATCGTTACTGCGTTTCTTTCTTCGTTTCTCCGTTTCTTTCTTCGTTTCCCCGTTTCATTCTTCGTTTCTCCGTTTCATTCTTCGTTTCTCCGTTTCTTTCTTCGTTTCTCTGTTTCTTTGTTCGCTTCTGGGTTTCTTTCTCCGTTTCTCGGACTATTTCTTCGTTTCTCCGTTTATTTTTTCGTTTCTCTGTTTCTTTGTTCGTTTCTGCGTTTCTTTCTTCGTATCTCCGTTTCTTTCTTCGTTTCTCCGTTTCTTTCTTCATTTCTCCGTTTCTTTCTTCGTTTCTCCGTTGCTTTCTTCGTTTCTCCGTATCCTTGTTCGTTTCTCCGTTTATTTCTTCGTTTCTCCGTTTATTTCTTCGTTTCTCCATTTATTTCTCCGTTCGTCGGTTACTTTCTTCGCTTCTCCGTTTCTTTCTTCGTTTCTCCGTTTCTTTCTTCGTTTCTCCGTTTCATTCTTCGTTTCTCCGTTTCATTCTTCGTTTCTGCGTTTCATTGTTCGTTTCTCCGTTTCTTTCTTCGTTTCTCCGTTTCTTTCTTCGTTTCTCCGATTCTTTCTTCGTTTCTCCGTTTCATTCTTCGTTTCTCGGTTTCATTCTTCGTTTCTGCGTTTCATTGTTCGTTTCACCGTTTCTTTCTTCGTTTCTCCGTTTCTTTGTGCGCTTCTCCGTTTCTTTCTTCGTTTCTTCGCTTCTTTCTTCGTTTCTCCGTTTATTTCTTCGTTTCTCCGTTTCTTTCTCCTTTTCTCCGTTTCTTCCTTCGTTTCTCCGTTTATTTCTTCGTTTCTCCATTTATTTCTCCGTTTCTCCGTTTCTTTCTTCGCTTCTCCGTTTCTTTGTTCGTTCCTCCGATTCTCTCTTCGTTTCTCCGTTTATTTCTTCGTTTCTCCGTTTCTTTCTTCGTTTCTCCACTTCTTTCTTGGTTAATCCGTTTATTTCTTCGTTTCTCAGTTTCTTTCTTCGTTTCTCCGTTTCTTTCTTCGTTTCTCCGTTTATTTCTTCGTTTCTCCATTTATTTCTCCGTTTCTCGGTTTCTTTCTTCGCTTCTCCGTTTCTTTGTTCGTTTCTCCGTTTCTTTCTTTGTTTCTTCGTTTCTTTCTTCGTTTCTCCATTTATTTCTCCGTTTCTCCGTTTCTTTCTTCGTTTCTCCGTTTCTTTCTTCGTTTCTCCATTTCTTTCTTCGCTTCTCCGTTTCTTTCTTCGTTTCTCCGTTTCTTTCTTCGTTTCTCCGTTTATATCTTCGTTTCTTCATTTATTTCTCCGTTTCTTTCTTCGTTTCTCCTTTTCTTTGTTCGTTTCTCCGTTTCTTTCTCCGTTCCTCGGTTTATTTCTCCGATTCGACGTTTCTTTCTTCGTTTCTCCTTTTGTTTCTTCGAATCCCCGTTTATTTCTTCGTTTCTCCGTTTCTTTCTTCGTTACTCCGTTTATTTCATCGTCTCTCCGTTCCTATCTTCGTTTCTCCGATTCTTCCTTCGTTTCATCGTTTCTCCGTTTCTCCATTTCTCGGTTTATTCCTTCGTTTCTCCATTTATTTCTCCGATTCTCCGTTTCTTTCTTCGTTTCTTCGTTTCTTTCATCGTTACTGCGTTTCTTTCTTCGTTGCTCCGTTTCTTTCTTCGTTTCTCCGTTTCTTTCTTCGTCTCTCCGTTTATATCTTCGTTTCTCCATTTATTTGTCCGTTTCTCCGTTTCTTTCTCCGTTTCTCGGTTTATTTCTTCGTTTCTCCATTTGTTTCTCCGTTTCTCCGTTTCTTTCTACGTTTCTCCGTTTCTATCTTCGTTTCTCCGTTTATTTCTTCCTTTCTCCATTTATTTCTCCGTTTCTCCGTTTCTTTGTTCGTTTCTCCGTTTCATTGTTCGTTTCTCCGTTTCTTTGTTCGTTTCTCCGTTTCTTTGTTCGTTTCTCCGTTTCTTTCTTCGTTTTTCCGTTTCATTGTTCGTTTCTCCGTTTCTTTCTCCGTTTCTGGGTTTATTTCTTGGTTTCTCCATTTATTTCTCCGATTCTCCGTTTCTTTCTTCGTCTCTCCGTTTATATCTTCGTTTCTCCATTTATTTCTCCGTTTCTCCGTTTCTTTCTCCGTTTCTCGGTTTATTTCTTCGTTTCTCCATTTATTTCTCCATTTCTCCGTTTCTTTCTTCGTTTCTCCGTTTGCTTCTTCGATTCTCCGTCTATTTCTTCATTTTTCCGTTTCTTCGTTCGTTTCTCCGTTTATTTCTTCGTTTCTCCATTTATTTCTGCGTTTCTCCGTTTCTTTCTTCGTTTCTCCGTTTCTTTCTTCGTCTCTCCGTTTATATCTTCGTTTCTCCATTTATTTCTCCGTTTCTCCGTTTCTTTCTCCGTTTCTCGGTTTATTTCTTCGTTTCTCCATTTGTTTCTCCGTTTCTCCGTTTCTTTCTACGTTTCTCCGTTTCTTTCTTCGTTTCTCCGTTTATTTCTTCCTTTCTCCATTTATTTCTCCGTTTCTCCGTTTCTTTGTTCGTTTCTCCGTTTCTTTGTTCGTTTCTCCGTTTCTTTGTTCGTTTCTCCGTTTCTTTGTTCGTTTCCCCGTTTCTTTCTTCTTTTTTCCGTTTCTTTGTTCGTTTCTCCGTTTCTTTCTCCGTTTCTCGGTTTATTTCTTGGTTTCTCCATTTATTTCTCCGATTCTCCGTTTCTTTCTTCGTCTCTCCGTTTATATCTTCGTTTCTCCATTTATTTCTCCGTTTCTCCGTTTCTTTCTCCGTTTCTCGGTTTATTTCTTCGTTTCTCCATTTATTTCTCCATTTCTCCGTTTCTTTCTTCGTTTCTCCGTTTGCTTCTTCGATTCTCCGTCTATTTCTTCATTTCTCCGTTTCTTCATTCGTTTCTCCGTTTATTTCTTCGTTTCTCCATTTATTTCTGCGTTTCTCCGTTTCATTCTTCGTTTCTCCGTTTCTTTGTTCGTTTCTCCGTTTCTTTGTTCGTTTCTCCGTTTATTTCTTCGTTTCTCCATTTATTTCTGCGTTTCTCCGTTTCTTTCTTCGTTTCTCCGTTTCTTTGTTCGTTTCTCCGTTTCTTTGTTCGTTTCTCCGTTTCTTTCTTCGTTTCTCCGTTTCTTTCTTCGTTTCTCCGTTTATTTCTTCGTTTCTCCATTTATTTCTCCGTTTCTCCATTTCTTCCTTCGTCTCTCCGTTTATTTCTTCGTTTCTCCATTTATTTCTCCGTTTCTCCGTTTCTTTCCTCGTTTCTCCGTTTCGTTCTTCGTTTCTCCGTTTGCTTCTTCGATTCTCCGTTTATTTCTTCCTTTCTCCGTTTCTTTCTTCGTTTCTCCGTTTATTTCTTAGTTTCTCCGTTTCTTTCTTCGTTTCTTCGTTTCTTTCTCCATTTCCCCGTTTCTTTCTTCGTTTCTCCGTTTCTTCCTTCGTTTCATCGTTTCTCCGTTTCTCCGTTTCTCGGTTTATTCCTTCGTTTCTCCATTTATTTCTCCGATTCTCCGTTTCGTTCTTCGTTTCTTTCATCGTTACTCCGTTTCTTTCTTCGTTTCTTCGTTTCTATCTTTGTTACTCCGTTTCTTTCTCCGATTCTCGGTTTATTTCTTCGTTTCTCCATTTATTCCTCCGACTCTGTGTTTCTTTCTTCGTATCTCCGTTTCTTTCTTCGTTTCTCCGTTTCTTTCTTCGTTTCTCCGTTTCTTCGTTCGTTTCATTGTTCCTCCGTTTCTCCGTTTGTCTGTTTATTCCTTCGTTTCTCCATTTATTTCTCCGATTCTCCATTTCTTTCTTCGTTTCTTCGTTTCTTTCATCGCTACTCCGTTTCTTTCTTCGTTTCTCCGTTTCTTTCTTCGTTTCTCCGTTTCTTTATTCGTATCTCCGTTTATTTCTTCGTTTCTCCATTTATTTCTCGGTTTCTCCGTTTCTTTCTTCGTTTCTCCGTTTCCTTGTTCGTTTCTCCGTTTATTTCTTCGTTTCTCCATTTATTTCTCCGTTTCTCCGTTTCTTTCTCCGTTTCTTTCTTCGTTTCTCCGTTTCTTTCTTCGTTTCTCCGTTTCTTTCTTCGTTACTCCATTTCTTTTTTCGATTCTCCGTTTCTTTCTTCGTTTCTCCGTTTCCTGGTTCGTTCCTCCGTTTATTTCTTCGTTTTTCCATTTATTTCTCCGTTTCTCCGTTACTTTCTTGGTTTCTCCGTTTCTTTCTGCGTTTCTCCGTTTCTTTCTTCGTTTCTCCGTTTCTTTATTCGTATCTCCGTTTATTTCTTCGTATCTCCATTTATTTCTCGGTTTCTCCGTTTCATTCTTCGTTTCTCCGTTTCTTTCTTCGTATCTCGGTTTCTTTGTTCGTTTCACCGTTTCTTTCTTCGTTTCTCCGTTTCTTTCATCGTTTCTCCGTTTGTTTCTTCGATTCCCCGTTTATTTCTTCGTTTCTCCGTTTCTTTCTTCGTTTCTCCGTTTATTTCTTCATTTCTCCGTTCCTATCTTCGTTTCTCCGTTTCTTCCTTCGTTTCTCCATTTATTTCTCCGTTTCTCCGTTTCTTTCTCCGTTTCTCGGATTATTTCTTCGTTTCGCCATTTATTTCTCCGTTTCTTTCATCGTTTCTCCGTTTCATTCTTCGTTTCTCCGTTTCTTTCTTCGTATCTCCGTTTCTTTGTTCGTTTCTCCGTTTCTTTCTTCGTTTCGCCATTTCTTTCTTCGTTTCTCCGTTTCTTTCTTCGTTTCTCCGTTTGTTTCTTCGTATCTCCGTGTCTTTCTTCGTTTCTCCGTTTCTTTCTTCGTTTCTCCGTTTCTCAGTTTCTTTCTTCGTTTCTCCGTTTCTTTCTTCGTTTCTCCGTTTATATCTTCGTTTCGCCATTTATTTCTCCGTTTCTTTCATCGTTTCTCCGTTTCATTCTTCGTTTCTCCGTTTCTTTCTTCGTATCTCCGTTTCTTTGTTCGTTTCTCCGTTTCTTTCTTCGTTTCTCCGTTTCTTTCATCGTTTCTCCGTTTGTTTCTTCGATTCCCCGTTTATTTCTTCGTTTCTCCGTTTCTTTCTTCGCTTCTCCGTTTATTTCTTCGTTTCTCCATTCATTTCTCCGTTTCTCCGTGTCTTTGTTCGTTTCTCCGATTCTTTGTTCGTTTCTCCGTTTCTTTGTTCGTTTCTGCGTTTCTTTGTTCGTTTCTCCGTTTCTTTGTTCGTTTCTCCGTTTCTTTCTTGGTTTCTCAGCTTCTTTCTCCGTCCCTCGGTTTATTTCTCCGATTCGCCGTTTCTTTCTTCGTTTCTCCATTTATTTCTCCGTTTCTCCGTTTCTTTCTCCGTTTCTCGGTTTATTTCTTCGTTTCTCCATTTGTTTCTCCGTTTCTCCGTTTCTTTCTACGTTTCTCCGTTTCTTTCTTCGTTTCTCCGTTTATTTCTTCCTTTCTCCATTTATTTCTTCGTTTCTCCGTTTCTTTGTTCGTTTCTCCGTTTCTTTGTTCGTTTCTCCGTTTCTTTGTTCGTTTCTCCGTTTCTTTGTTCGTTTCTCCGTTTCTTTCTTCGTTTTTCCGTTTCTTTCTCCGTTTCTCGGTTTATTTCTTGGTTTCTCCATTTATTTCTCCGATTCTCCGTTTCTTTCTTCGTCTCTCCGTTTATATCTTCGTTTCTCCATTTATTTCTCCGTTTCTCCGTTTCTTTCTCCGTTTCTCGGTTTATTTCTTCGTTTCTCCATTTATTTCTCCATTTCTCCGTTTCTTTCTTCGTTTCTCCGTTTGCTTCTTCGATTCTCCGTCTATTTCTTCATTTCTCCGTTTCTTCATTCGTTTCTCCGTTTATTTCTTCGTTTCTCCATTTATTTCTGCGTTTCTCCGTTTCATTCTTCGTTTCTCCGTTTCTTTGTTCGTTTCTCCGTTTCTTTGTTCGTTTCTCCGTTTATTTCTTCGTTTCTCCATTTATTTCTGCGTTTCTCCGTTTCTTTCTTCGTTTCTCCGTTTCTTTGTTCGTTTCTCCGTTTCTTTGTTCGTTTCTCCGTTTCTTTCTTCGTTTCTCCGTTTCTTTCTTCGTTTCTCCGTTTATTTCTTCGTTTCTCCATTTATTTCTCCGTTTCTCCGTTTCTTCCTTCGTCTCTCCGTTTACTTCTTCGTTTCTCCATTTATTTCTCCGTTTCTCCGTTTCTTTCCTCGTTTCTCGGTTTCGTTCTTCGTTTCTCCGTTTGCTTCTTCGATTCTCCGTTTATTTCTTACTTTCTCCGTTTCTTTCTTCGTTTCTCCGTTTATTTCTTAGTTTCTCCGTTACTTTCTTCGTTTCTTCGTTTCTTTCTCCATTTCTCCGTTTCTTTCTTCGTTTCTCCGTTTCTTCCTTCGTTTCATCGTTTCTCCGTTTCTCCGTTTCTCGGTTTGTTCCTTCGTTTCTCCATTTATTTCTCCGATTCTCCGTTTCGTTCTTCGTTTCTTCGTTTCTTTCATCGTTACTCAGTTTCTTTCTTCGTTTCTTCGTTTCTATCTTCGTTACTCCGTTTCTTTCTCCGATTCTCGGTTTATTTCTTCGTTTCTCCATTTATTCCTCTGACTCTGTGTTTCTTTCTTCGTATCTCCGTTTCTTTCTTCGTTTCTTCGTTTCTTTCATCGTTACTCCATCTCTTTCATCGTTTCTTCGTTTCTATCTTCGTTTCTCCGTTTCTCCGTTTCTTTCTTCGTTTCTCCGTTTCTTTCTTCGTTTCTTCGTTTCTTTCATCGTTACTCCGTTTCTTTCTTCGTTTCTCCGTTTCTTTGTTCGTTTCTCCGTTTATTTCTTCGTTTCTCCATTTATTTCTCCGTTTCTCCGTTTCTTTCTCCGTTTCTTTCTTCGTTTCTCCGTTTCTTTCTTCGTTTCTCCATTTATTTCTCCGTTTCTCCGTTTCTTTCTCCGCATCTCCGTTTCTCTGTTCGCTTCTCCGTTTCTTTCTTCGTTTCTCCGTTTATTTCTTCGTTCCTCCGTTTCTCCGTTTATTTCTTCGTTTCTCCGTTTCTTTCTTCGTTTCGCCGTTTCTTTGTTCGTTTCTCCGTTTCTTTCTTCGTTTCTCCGTTTCTCTCTCCATTTCTCGGTTTATTCCTTCGTTTCTCCATTTATGTCTCCGATTCTCCGTTGCTTTCTTCGTTTCTTCGTTTCTTTCTTCGTTTCTCCGTTTCTTTCTTCGTTTCTCCGTTTCTTTCTCCGTTTCTCCGTTTCTTTCTTCGTTTCTCCGTTTCTTTCCTCGTTTCTCCGTTTATTTCTTCGTCTCTCCGTTCCTATCTTCGTTTCTCCGTTTCTTCCTTCGTTTCATCGTTTCTCCGTTTCTCCATTTCTCGGTTTATTCCTTCGTTTCTCCATTTATTTCTCCGATTCTCCGTTTCTTTCTTCGTTTCTTCGTTTCTTTCATCGTTACTGCGTTTCTTTCTTCGTTTCTCCGTTTCTTTCTTCGTTTCTCCGTTTCATTCTTCGTTTCTCCGTTTCATTCTTCGTTTCTGCGTTTCATTGTTCGTTTCTCCGTTTCTTTCTTCGTTTCTCCGTTTCGTTCTTGGTTTCTCCGTTTCTTTGATCGTTTCTCCGTTTCTTTCTTCGCTTCTCCGTTTCTTTCTTCGTTTCTCTGTTTCTTTGTTCGCTTCTGGGTTTCTTTCTCCGTTTCTCGGACTATTTCTTCGTTTCTCCGTTTATTTTTTCGTTTCTCCGTTTCTTCGTTCGTTTCTGCGTTTCTTTCTTCGTATCTCCGTTTCTTTCTTCGTTTCTCCGTTTCTTTCTTCATTTCTCCGTTTCTTTCTTCGTTTCTCCGTTGCTTTCTTCGTTTCTCCGTTTCCTTGTTCGTTTCTCCGTTTATTTCTTCGTTTCTCCGTTTATTTCTTCGTTTCTCCATTTATTTCTCCGTTTCTCCGTTTCTTTCTTTGTTTCTTCGTTTCTTTCATCGTTACTGCGTTTCTTTCTTCGTTGCTCCGTTTCTTTCTTCGTTTCTGCGTTTCTTTCTTCGTATCTCCGTTTATATCTTCGTTTCTCCATTTATTTCTCCGTTTCTCCGTTTCTTTCTCCGTTTCTCGGTCTATTTCTTCGTTTCTCCATTTGTTTCTCCGTTTCTCCGTTTCTTTCTACGTTTCTCCGTTTCTTTCTTCGTTTCTCCGTTTATTTCTTCCTTTCTCCATTTATTTCTCCGTTTCTCCGTTTCTTTGTTCGTTTCTCCGTTTCTTTGTTCGTTTCTCCGTTTCTTTGTTCGTTTCTCCGTTTCTTTGTTCGTTTCTCCGTTTCTTTCTTCGTTTTTTCCGTTTCTTTGTTCGTTTCTCCGTTTCTTTCTCCGTTTCTGGGTTTATTTCTTGGTTTCTCCATTTATTTCTCCGATTCTCCGTTTCTTTCTTCGTCTCTCCGTTTATATCTTCGTTTCTCCATTTATTTCTCCGTTTCTCCGTTTCTTTCTCCGTTTCTCGGTTTATTTCTTCGTTTCTCCATTTATTTCTCCATTTCTCCGTTTCTTTCTTCGTTTCTCCGTTTGCTTCTTCGATTCTCCGTCTATTTCTTCATTTCTCCGTTTCTTCATTCGTTTCTCCGTTTATTTCTTCGTTTCTCCATTTATTTCTGCGTTTCTCCGTTTCTTTCTTCGTTTCTCCGTTTCTTTCTTCGTCTCTCCGTTTATATCTCCGTTTCTCCATTTATTTCTCCGTTTCTCCGTTTCTTTCTCCGTTTCTCGGTCTATTTCTTCGTTTCTCCATTTGTTTCTCCGTTTCTCCGTTTCTTTCTACGTTTCTCCGTTTCTTTCTTCGTTTCTCCGTTTATTTCTTCCTTTCTCCATTTATTTCTCCGTTTCTCCGTTTCTTTGTTCGTTTCTCCGTTTCTTTGTTCGTTTCTCCGTTTCTATGTTCGTTTCTCCGTTTCTTTGTTCGTTTCCCCGTTTCTTTCTTCGTTTTTCCGTTTCTTTGTTCGTTTCTCCGTTTCTTTCCCCGTTTCTCTGTTTATTTCTTGGTTTCTCCATTTATTTCTCCGATTCTCCGTTTCTTTCTTCGTCTCTCCGTTTATATCTTCGTTTCTCCATTTATTTCTCCGTTTCTCCGTTTCTTTCTCCGTTTCTCGGTTTATTTCTTCGTTTCTCCATTTATTTCTCCGTCTCTCCGTTTCTTTCCTCGTTTCTCCGTTTCGTTCTTCGTTTCTCCGTTTGCTTCTTCGATTCTCCGTTTATTTCTTCCTTTCTCCGTTTCTTTCTTCGTTTCTCCGTTTATTTCTTAGTTTCTCCGTTTCTTTCTTCGTTTCTTCGTTTCTTTCTCCATTTCTCTGTTTCTTTCTTCGTTTCTCCGTTTCTTCCTTCGTTTCATCGTTTCTCCGTTTCTCCGTTTCTCGGTTTATTCCTTCGTTTCTCCATTTATTTCTCCGATTCTCCGTTTCGTTCTTCGTTTCTTTCATCGTTACTCCGTTTCTTTCTTCGTTTCTTCGTTTCTATCTTCGTTACTCCGTTTCTTTCTCCGATTCTCGGTTTATTTCTTCGTTTCTCCATTTATTCCTCCGACTCTGTGTTTCTTTCTTCGTATCTCCGTTTCTTTCTTCGTTTCTCCGTTTCTTTCTTCGTTTCTCCGTTTCTTTCTTCGTTTCTTCGTTTCTTTCATCGTTACTCCGTTTCTTTCTTCGTTTCTCTGTTTATTTCTTGGTTTCTCCATTTATTTCTCCGATTCTCCGTTTCTTTCTTCGTCTCTCCGTTTATATCTTCGTTTCTCCATTTATTTCTCCGTTTCTCCGTTTCTTTCTCCGTTTCTCCGTTTATTTCTTCCTTTCTCCATTTATTTCTCCGTTTCTCCGTTTCTTTGTTCGTTTCTCCGTTTCTTTGTTCGTTTCTCCGTTTCTTTGTTCGTTTCTCCGTTTCTTTGTTCGTTTCTCCGTTTCTTTGTTCGTTTCTCCGTTTCTTTGTTCGTTTCCCCGTTTCTTTCTTCGTTTTTCCGTTTCTTTGTTCGTTTCTCCGTTTCTTTCTCCGTTTCTCTGTTTATTTCTTGGTTTCTCCATTTATTTCTCCGATTCTCCGTTTCTTTCTTCGTCTCTCCGTTTATATCTTCGTTTCTCCATTTATTTCTCCGTTTCTCCGTTTCTTTCTCCGTTTCTCCGTTTATTTCTTCCTTTCTCCATTTATTTCTCCGTTTCTCCGTTTCTTTGTTCGTTTCTCCGTTTCTTTGTTCGTTTCTCCGTTTCTTTGTTCGTTTCTCCGTTTCTTTGTTCGTTTCCCCGTTTCTTTCTTCGTTTTTCCGTTTCTTTGTTCGTTTCTCCGTTTCTTTCTCCGTTTCTCTGTTTATTTCTTGGTTTCTCCATTTATTTCTCCGATTCTCCGTTTCTTTCTTCGTCTCTCCGTTTATATCTTCGTTTCTCCATTCATTTCTCCGATTCTCCATTTCTTTCTTCGTTTCTTCGTTTCATTCATCGCTACCCCGTTTCTTTCTTCGTTTCTCCGTTTCTTTCTTCGTTTCTCCGTTTCTTTATTCGTATCTCCGTTTATTTCTTCGTTTCTCCATTTATTTCTCGGTTTCTCCGTTTCTTTCTTCGTTTCTCCGTTTCCTTGTTCGTTTCTCCGTTTATTTCTCCGTTTCTCCGTTTCTTTCTTCGTTTCTCCGTTTCTTTCTTCGTTTCTTCGTTTCTTTCATCGTTACTCCGTTTCTTTCTTCGTTTCTCCGTAACTTTGTTCGTTTCTCCGTTTATTTCTTCGTTTCTCCATTTATTTCTCCGTTTCTCCGTTTCTTTCTTCGTTTCTCCGTTTCTTTCTTCGTTTCTCCGTTTCCTTGTTCGTTTCTCCGTTTATTTCTTCGTTTCTCCATTTATTTTCCGTTTCTCGGTTTCTTCCTTCGTTTCTCTGTTTCTTTCTTCGTTTCTCCGTTTCTTTCTTCGTTTCTCCGTTCATATCTTCGTTTCTCCATTTATTTCTCCGTTTCTTTCTCGGTTCCTCCGTTTCTTTCTTCGTTTCTCCGTTTCTTTCGTCATTTCTCCATTTCTTTCTTCGTTTCTCCGTTTCTTTCTTCGTATCTCCGTTTCTTTCTTCGTTTCTGCGTTCCTTTCTTCGTTTCTCCGTTTATTTCTTCGTTTCTCCATTTATTTCCCCGCTTCTCCGTTTCTTTCTTCGTTTCTTCGTTTCATTCATCGCTACCCCGTTTCTTTCTTCGTTTCTCCGTTTCTTTCTTCGTTTCTCCGTTTCTTTATTCGTATCTCCGTTTATTTCTTCGTTTCTCCATTTATTTCTCGGTTTCTCCGTTTCTTTCTTCGTTTCTCCGTTTCCTTGTTCGTTTCTCCGTTTATTTCTTCGTTTCTCCATTTATTTCTCCGTTTCTCCGATTCTTTCTTCGTTTCTCCGTTTCTTTCTTCGTTTCTCCGTTTCTTTCTTCGTTTCTTCGTTTCTTTCATCGTTACTCCGTTTCTTTCTTCGTTTCTCCGTAACTTTGTTCGTTTCTCCGTTGATTTCTTCGTTTCTCCATTTATTTCTCCGTTTCTCCGTTTCTTTCTCCGTTTCTTTCTTCGTTTCTCCGTTTCTTTCTTCGTTTCTCCGTTTCTTTCTTCGTTTCTCCATTTATTTCTCCGATTCTCCGTTTCTTTCTTCGTTTCTCCGTTTATTTCTTCATTTCTCCGTTCCTATCTTCGTTTCTCCGTTTCTTCCTTCGTTTCTCCATTTATTTCTCCGTTTCTCCGTTTCTTTCTCCGTTTCTCGGTTTATTTCTTCGTTTCGCCATTTATTTCTCCGTTTCTTTCATCGTTTCTCCGTTTCATTCTTCGTTTCTCCGTTTCTTTCTTCGTATCTCCGTTTCTTTTTTCGTTTCTCCGTTTCTTTCTTCGTTTCGCCATTTCTTTCTTCGTTTCTCCGTTTCTTTCTGCGTTTCTCCGTTTGTTTCTTCGTATCTCCGTTTCTTTCTTCGTTTCTCCGTTTCTTTCTTCGTTTCTCCGTTTCTCAGTTTCTTTCTTCGTTTCTCCGTTTCTTTCTTCGTTTCTCCGTTTATATCTTCGTTTCGCCATTTATTTCTCCGTTTCTTTCATCGTTTCTCCGTTTCATTCTTCGTTTCTCCGTTTCTTTCTTCGATTCCCCGTTTATTTCTTCGTTTCTCCGTTTCTTTCTTCGCTTCTCCGTTTATTTCTTCGTTTCTCCATTCATTTCTCCGTTTCTCCGTGTCTTTGTTCGTTTCTCCGTTTCTTTGTTCGTTTCTCCGTTTCTTTGTTCGTTTCTGCGTTTCTTTGTTCGTTTCTCCGTTTCTTTGTTCGTTTCTCCGTTTCTTTCTTGGTTTCTCAGCTTCTTTCTCCGTCCCTCGGTTTATTTCTCCGATTCGCCGTTTCTTTCTTCGTTTCTCCATTTATTTCTCCGTTTCTCCGTTTCTTTCTCCGTTTCTCGGTTTATTTCTTCGTTTCTCCATTTGTTTCTCCGTTTCTCCGTTTCTTTCTACGTTTCTCCGTTTCTTTCTTCGTTTCTCCGTTTATTTCTTCCTTTCTCCATTTATTTCTCCGTTTCTCCGTTTCTTTGTTCGTTTCTCCGTTTCTTTGTTCGTTTCTCCGTTTCTTTGTTCGTTTCTCCGTTTCTTTGTTCGTTTCTCCGTTTCTTTCTTCGTTTTTCCGTTTCTTTGTTCGTTTCTCCGTTTCTTTCTCCGTTTCTCGGTTTATTTCTTGGTTTCTCCATTTATTTCTCCGATTCTCCGTTTCTTTCTTCGTCTCTCCGTTTATATCTTCGTTTCTCCATTTATTTCTCCGTTTCTCCGTTTCTTTCTCCGTTTCTCGGTTCATTTCTTCGTTTCTCCATTTATTTCTCCATTTCTCCGTTTCTTCCTTCGTTTCTCCGTTTGCTTCTTCGATTCTCCGTCTATTTCTTCATTTCTCCGTTTCTTCATTCGTTTCTCCGTTTATTTCTTCGTTTCTCCATTTATTTCTGCGTTTCTCCGTTTCTTTGTTCGTTTCTCCGTTTCTTTGTTCGTTTCTCCGTTTCTTTGTTCGTTTCTCCGTTTCTTTCTTCGTTTTTCCGTTTCTTTGTTCGTTTCTCCGTTTCTTTCTCCGTTTCTCGGTTTATTTCTTGGTTTCTCCATTTATTTCTCCGATTCTCCGTTTCTTTCTTCGTCTCTCCGTTTATATCTTCGTTTCTCCATTTATTTCTCCGTTTCTCCGTTTCTTTCTCCGTTTCTCGGTTTATTTCTTCGTTTCTCCGTTTCTTTCTTCGTTTCTCCGTTTCTTTCTTCGTTTCTCCGTTTCTTATTTCGTTTCTCCGTTTCTTTCATCGTTTCTTCGTTTCTCCGTTTCTTTCTTCGTTTCTCCGTTTATATCTTCGTTTCGCCATTTATTTCTCCGTTTCTTTCATCGTTTCTCCGTTTCATTCTTCGTTTCTCCGTTTCTTTCTTCGTATCTCCGTTTCTTTGTTCGTTTCTCCGTTTCTTTCTCCGTTTCTCGGTTTATTTCTTGGTTTCTCCATTTATTTCTCCGATTCTTCGTTTCTTTCTTCGTCTCTCCCTTTATATCTTCGTTTCTCCGTTTATTTCTTCGTTTCTCCATTTATTTCTGCGTTTCTCCGTTTCATTCTTCGTTTCTCCGTTTCTTTGTTCGTTTCTCCGTTTCTTTGTTTGTTTCTCCGTTTATTTCTTCGTTTCTCCATTTATTTCTGCGTTTCTCCGTTTCTTTCTTCGTTTCTC
Source organism: Ptiloglossa arizonensis (assembly GCF_051014685.1). Lineage (NCBI taxonomy): Eukaryota > Metazoa > Arthropoda > Insecta > Hymenoptera > Colletidae > Ptiloglossa > Ptiloglossa arizonensis. Next base: position 1,175,094 of record NW_027478393.1, read on the forward strand.
CGTTTCTTTGTTCGTTTCTCCGTTTCTTTGTTCGTTTCTCCGTTTCTTTGTTCGTTTCTCCGCTTCTTTCTGCGTTTCTCCGTTTATTTCTTCGTTTCTCCATTTATTTCTCCGTTTCTCCGTTTCTTCCTTCGTCTCTCCGTTTATTTCTTCGTTTCTCCATTTATTTCTCCGTTTCTCCGTTTCTTTCCTCGTTTCTCCGTTTCGTTCTTCGTTTCTCCGTTTGCTTCTTCGATTCTCCGTTTATTTCTTCCTTTCTCCGTTTCTTTCTTCGTTTCTCCGTTTATTTCTTAGTTTCTCCGTTTCTTTCTTCGTTTCTTCGTTTCTTTCTCCATTTCTCCGTTTCTTTCTTCGTTTCTCCGTTTCTTCCTTCGTTTCATCGTTTCTCCGTTTCTCCGTTTCTCGGTTTGTTCCTTCGTTTCTCCATTTATTTCTCCGATTCTCCGTTTCGTTCTTCGTTTCTTCGTTTCTTTCATCGCTGCTCCGTTTCTTTCTTCGTTTCTCCGTTTCTTTCTTCGTTTCTCCGTTTCTTTATTCGTTTCTCCGTTTATTTCTTCGTTTCTCCATTTATTTCTCGGTTTCTCCGTTTCTTTCTTCGTTTCTCCGTTTCCTTGTTCGTTTCTCCGTTTATTTCTTCGTTTCTCCATTTATTTCTCCGTTTCTCCGATTCTTTCTTCGTTTCTCCGTTTCTTTCTTCGTTTCTTCGTTTCTTTCATCGTTAATCCGTTTCTTTCTTCGTTTGTCCGTTTCTTTCTTCGTTTCTCCGTTTCTTTCTTCGTTTCTCCGTTTCTTTATTCGTTTCTCCGCTTCTTTCTTCGTTTCTCCGTTTATTTCTTCGTTTCTCCATTTATTTCTCCGTTTCTCCGTTTCTTCCTTCGTCTCTCCGTTTATTTCTTCGTTTCTCCATTTATTTCTCCGTTTCTCCGTTTCTTTCCTCGTTTCTCCGTTTCGTTCTTCGTTTCTCCGTTTGCTTCTTCGATTCTCCGTTTATTTCTTCCTTTCTCCGTTTCTTTCTTCGTTTCTCCGTTTATTTCTTAGTTTCTCCGTTTCTTTCTTCGTTTCTTCGTTTCTTTCTCCATTTCTCCGTTTCTTTCTTCGTTTCTCCGTTTCTTCCTTCGTTTCATCGTTTCTCCGTTTTCTCCGTTTCTCGGTTTGTTCCTTCGTTTCTCCATTTATTTCTCCGATTCTCCGTTTCGTTCTTCGTTTCTTCGTTTCTTTCATCGCTACTCCGTTTCTTTCTTCGTTTCTCCGTTTCTTTCTTCGTTTCTCCGTTTCTTTATTCGTTTCTCCGTTTATTTCTCCGTTTCTACATTTATTTCTCGGTTTCTCCGTTTCTTTCTTCGTTTCTCCGTTTCCTTGTTCGTTTCTCCGTTTATTTCTTCGTTTCTCCATTTATTTCTCCGTTTCTCCGATTCTTTCTTCGTTTCTCGGTTTCTTTCTTCGTTTCTTCGTTTCTTTCATCTTTAATCCGTTTCTTTCTTCGTTTGTCCGTTTCTTTCTTCGTTTCTCCGTTTCTTTCTTCGTTTCTCCGTTTCTTTATTCGTTTCTCCGTTTATTTCTTCGTTTCTCCATTTATTTCTCGGTTTCTCCGTTTCTTTCTTCGTTTCTCCGTTTCCTTGTTCGTTTCTCCGTTTATTTCTTCGTTTCTCCATTTATTTCTCCGTTTCTCCGATTCTTTCTTCGTTTCTCCGTTTCTTTCTTCGTTTCTTCGTTTCTTTCATCGTTACTCCGTTTCTTTCTTCGTTTGTCCGTCTCTTTCTTCGTTTCTTCGTTTCTATCCTCGTTTCTCCGTTTATTTCTCCGTTTCTCCGATTCTTTCTTCGTTTCTCCGTTTCTTTCTTCGTTTCTTCGTTTCTTTCATCGTTACTCCGTTTCTTTCTTCGTTTCTCCGTTTCTTTGTTCGATTCTCCGTTTATTTCTTCGTTTCTCCATTTATTTCTCCGTTTCTTTCTTCGGTACTCCATTTCTTTCTTCGATTCTCCGTTTCTTTCTTCGTTTCTCCGTTTCCTGGTTAGTTCCTCCGTTTATTTCTTCGTTTTTCCATTTATTTCTCCGTTTCTCCGTTTCTTTCTTCGTTTCTCCGTTTCTTTGTTCGTGTCTCCGTTTCTTTGTTCGTTTCTCTGTTTCTTTCTTCGTTCCTCCGTTTCTTTGTTCGTTTCTCCGTTTCTTTCTTCGTTTCTCAGTTTCTTTCTCCGTTCCTCGGTTTTTTTCTCCGATTCGCCGTTTCTTTCTTCGTTTCTCCATTTATTTCTCCGATTCTCCGTTTCTTTCTTCGTTTCTCAGTTTCTTTCTTCGTTTCTCCGTTTCTTTCTTCGTTTCTCCGTTTCTTTCTTCGTTTCTCCGTTACTTTCTTCGTTTCTCCGTTTCTTTCATCGTTTCTCCGTTTCTTTCTTCGATTCCCCGTTTATTTCTTCGTTTCTCCGTTTCTTTCTTCGTTTCTCCGTTTCTTTCTTCGTTTCTCCGTTTGTTTCTTCGTATCTCCGTTTCTTTCTTCGTTTCTCCGTTTCTTTCTTCGTTTCTCCGTTTCTTCCTTCGCATCTGCGTTTCTTTCTTCGTTTCTCCGTTTCTTTCTTCGCTTCTCCGTTTATTTCTTCGTTTCTCCATTCATTTCTCCGTTTCTCCGTCTCTTTGTTCGTTTCTCCGTTTCTTTGTTCGTTTCTCCGTTTCATTCTTCGTTTCTCCGTTTCTTTCTTCGTATCTCCGTTTCTTTGTTCGTTTCTCCGTTTCTTTCTTCGTTTCTCCGTTTCTTTCATCGTTTCTCCGTTTGTTTCTTCGATTCCCCGTTTATCTCTTCGTTTCTCCGTTTCTTTCTTCGTTTCTCCGTTTATTTCTTCATTTCTCCGTTCCTATCTTCGTTTCTCCGTTTCTTCCTTCGTTTCATCGTTTCTCCGTTTCTCCGTTTCTCGGTTTATTCCTTCGTTTCTCTATTTATTTCTCCGATTCTCCGTTTCTTTCTTCGTTTCTTCGTTTCTTTCATCGTTACTGCGTTTCTTTCTTCGTTTCTCCGTTTCTTTCTTCGTTTCTCCGTTTCTTTCTTCGTCTCTCCGTTTATTTCTTCGTTTCTCCATTTATTTCTCCGTTTTTCCGTTTCTATCTCCGTTTCTCGGTTTATTTCTTCGTTTCTCCATTTATTTCTCCATTTCTCCGTTTCTTTCTTCGTTTCTCCGTTTGCTTCTTCGATTTTCCGTTTATTTCTTCATTTCTCCGATTCTTCTTTCGTTTCTCCGTTTATTTCTTCGTTTCTCCATTTATTTCTCCGTTTCTCCGTTTCTTTCTTCGTTTCTCCGTTTCTTTCTTCGTTTCTCGGTTTATTTCTTCGTTTCTCCATTTATTTCTCCGTTTCTCCGTTTCTTTCTTCGTTTCTCCGTTTCTTTGTTCGTTTCTCCGTTTATTTCTTCGTTTCTCCATTTATTTCTCCGTTTCTCCGTTTCTTTCTTCGTTTCTCCGTTTCTTTCTTCGTTTCTTCGTTTCTTTCATCGCTACTCGGTTTCTTTCTTCGTTTCTCCGTTTCTTTCTTCGTTTCTCCGTTTCTTTCCTCGTTTCTCCGTTTCTTTGTTCGTTTCTCCGTTTCTTTCTCCGTTTCTCGGTTTATTTCTTCGTTTCTCCGTTTCTGTCTTCGTTTCTCCGTTTCTTTCTTCGTTTCTCCGTTTCTTTCTTCGTTTCGCCATTTCTTTCTTCGTTTCTCCGTTTCTTTCTTCGTTTCTCCGTTTGTTTCTTCGTATCTCCGTTTCTTTCTTCGTTTCTCCGTTTCTTTCTTCGTTTCTCCGTTTCTTTCTTCGCATCTGCGTTTCTTTCTTCGTTTCTCCGTTTCTTTCTTCGCTTCTCCGTTTATTTCTTCGTTTCTCCATTCATTTCTCCGTTTCTCCGTCTCTTTGTTCGTTTCTCCGTTTCTTTGTTCGTTTCTCCGTTTCTTTGTTCGTTTCTGCGTTTCTTTGTTCGTTTCTCCGTTTCTTTGTTCGTTTCTCCGTTTCTTTCTTCGTTTCTCAGTTTCTTTCTCCGTCCCTCGGTTTATTTCTCCGATTCGCCGTTTCTTTCTTCGTTTCTCCATTTATTTCTCCGATTCTCCGTTTCTTTCTTCGTTTCTCAGTTTCTTTCTTCGTTTCTCCGTTTCGTTCTTCGTTTCTCCGTTTCTTTCTTCGTTTCTCCGTTTCTTTCATCGTTTCTTCGTTTCTCCGTTTCTTTCTTCGTTTCTCCGTTTCTTTCTTCGTTTCTCCGTTTGTTTCTTCGTTTCTCCGTTTCTTTCTTCGTTTCTCCGTTTCATTCTTCGTTTCTCCGTTTGTTTCTTCGTATCTCCGTTTCTTTGTTCGTTTCTCCGTTTCTTTCTTCGTTTCTCCGTTTCTTTCATCGTTTCTCCGTTTGTTTCTTCGATTCCCCGTTTATTTCTTCGTTTCTCCGTTTCTTTCTTCGTTTCTCCGTTTCTTTCTTCGTTTCTCCGTTTCTTTCTTCGTTTCTCCGTTTCTTTCATCGTTTCTTCGTTTCTCCGTTCCTATCTTCGTTTCTCCGTTTCTTCCTTCGTTTCATCGTTTCTCCGTTTCTCCGTTTCTCGGTTTATTCCTTCGTTTCTCTATTTATTTCTCCGATTCTCCGTTTCTTTCTTCGTTTCTTCGTTTCTTTCATCGTTACTGCGTTTCTTTCTTCGTTTCTCCGCTTCTTTCTTCGTTTCTCCGTTTCTTTCTTCGTCTCTCCGTTTATTTCTTCGTTTCTCCATTTATTTCTCCGTTTTTCCGTTTCTTTCTCCGTTTCTCTGTTTATTTCTTCGTTTCTCCATTTATTTCTCCGTGTCTCCGTTTCTTTCTTCGTTTCACCGTTTCTTTCTTCGTTTCTCCGTTTCTTTCTTCGTTTCTCCGTTTCTTTCTTCGTTTCGCCGTTTCTTTCTTCGTTTCTCCGTTTCTTTCCTCGTTTCTCCGTTTCTTTGTTCGTTTCTCCGATTCTTTCTCCGTTTCTCGGATTATTTCTTCGTTTCTCCGTTTCTTTCTTCGCTTCTCCGTTTCTTTCTTCGTTTCTCCGTTTCTTTCTTCGTTTCGCCGTTTCTTTCTTCGTTTCTATGTTTCTTTCTTCGTTTCTCCGTTTGTTTCTTCGTATCTCCGTTTCTTTCTTCGTTTCTCCGTTTCTTTCTTCGTTTCTCCGTTTCTTTCTTCGTATCTCCGTTTCTTCCTTCATTTCTCCGTTTCTTTCTTCGTTTCGCCGTTTCTTTCTTCGTTTCTCCGTTTCTTTCTTCGTTTCTCCGTTTGTTTCTTCGTATCTCCGTTTCTTTCTTCGTTTCTCCGTTTCTTTCTTCGTTTCTCCATTTATTTCTCCGTTTCTCCGTTTCTTTCTTCGTTTCTCCGTTTCTTTCTTCGTTTCTCCGCTTCTTTGTTCGTTTCACCGTTTCTTTCTGCGTTTCATCGCTTCTTTCTTCGTTACTCCGTTTCTTTCTTCGTTTCTCCGTTTCTTTCTTCGTTTCTCCGTTTCTTCCTTCGTTTCTCCGTTTCTGTGTTCGTTTCTCCGTTTCTTTCTTCGATCCACCGTTTCTTTCTTCGATTCTCCGTTTCTCTCTTCGTTTCTCCGTTTCTTTCTTCGTTTCTCCGTTTATATCTTCGTTTCTCCATTTATTTCTCCGCTTCTTTCTTCGTTTCTCCGTTTCTTTCTTCGTTTCTCCGTTTCTTTCTTCGTTTCCCCGTTTATATCTTCGTTTCTCCATTTATTTCTCCGCTTCTTTCTTCGTTTCTCCGTTTCATCCTTCGTTTCTCCGTTTCTTTCTTTGTTTCTCCGTTTCTTTCTTCGTTTCTCCGTTTCTTCCTTCGTTTCTCCGTTTCTGTGTTCGTTTCTCCGTTTCTTTCTTCGATCCACCGTTTCTTTCTTCGTTTCTCCGTTTCTTTCTTCGTTTCTCCGTTTCTTTCTTCGTTTCTCCATTTCTTTCTTCGATTCTCCGTTTCTTTCTTCGTTTCTCCGTTCCCTGGTTCGTTTCTCCGTTTATTTCTTCGTTTCTCCATTTATTTCTCCGTTTCTCCGTTTCTTTGTTCGTTTCTCCGTTTCTTTGTTCGTTTCTCCGTTTCTTTCTTCGTTTCTCCGTTTCTTTGTTCGTTTCTCCGTTTCTTTCTGCGTTTCATCGCTTCTTTCTTCGTTACTCCGTTTCTTTCTTCATTTCTCCGTTTCTTTCTTCGTTTCTCCGTTTCTTTCTTCGTTACTCCGTTTCTTTCTCCGTTTCTCCGTTTCTTTCTTCGTTTCTCCGTTTCTTTGTTCGTTTTTCCGTTTCTTTGTTCGTTTCTCCGTTTCTTTCTTCGTTTCTCCGTTTCTGTCTTCGTTTCTCCGTTTCTTTCTTCGTTTCTCCGCTTCTTTGTTCGTTTCTCCGTTTCTTTCTGCGTTTCATCGCTTCTTTCTTCGTTACTCCGTTTCTTTGTTCGTTTTTCCGTTTCTTTGTTCGTTTCTCCGTTTCTTTCTTCGTTTCTCCGTTTCTGTCTTCGTTTCTCCGTTTCTTTCTTCGTTTCTCCGTTTCTTTCTTCGTTTCTCCGTTTCTTTCTTCGTTTCTCCGTTTCTTTCTTCGTTTCTCCATTTCTTTCTTTGATTCTCCGTTTCTTTGTTCGTTTCTCCGTTTCTTAATTCGTTTCTACGTTTCCTTCTTCGTTTCTCCGTTTCTTTCTTCCTTCCTCCGTTTCTTTGTTCGTTTCTCCATTTATTTCTCCGTTTCTCCGTTTCTTTCTTCGTTTCTCCGTTTCTTTCTTCGTTTCACCGTTTCTTTCTTCGTTTCTCTGTTTCTTTCATCGTTTCTTCGTTTCTCCGTTTCTTTCTTCGTTTCTCCGTTTCTTTCTTCGTTTCTCCGTTTCCTTGTTCGTTTCTCCGTTTATTTCTTCGTTTCTCCATTTATTTCTCCGTTTCTCGGTTTCTTTCTTCGTTTCTCCGTTTCTTTCTTCGTTTCTCCGTTTCTTTCTTCGTTTCTCCGTTTCTTTCTTCTTTTCTCCGTTTCTTTGTTCGTTTCTCCGTTTCTATGTTCGTTTCTCCGTTTCCTTCTTCGTTTCTCCGTTTCCTTCTTCGTTTCTCAGTTTCTTTCTTCGTTTCTCCGTTTCTTTGTTCGTTTCTCCGTTTCTTTCTGCGTTTCATCGCTTCTTTCTTCGTTTCTCCGTTTCGTTCTTCGCTTCTCCGTTTCTTTCTTCGTTTCTCCGTTTATATCTTCGTTTCTCCGTTTCTTTGTTCGTTTCTCCGTTTCTTTCTGCGTTTCATCGCTTCTTTCTTCGTTTCTCCGTTTCGTTCTTCGCTTCTCCGTTTCTTTCTTCGTTTCTCCGTTTATATCTTCGTTTCTCCGTTTCTTTCTTCGTTTCTCCGTTTCTTTCTTCGTTTCTCCGTTTCCTTGTTCGTTTCTCCGTTTATTTCTTCGTTTCTGCATTTATTTCTCCGTTTCTTTCTTCGTATCTCCGTTTCTTTGTTCGTTTCTCCGTTTCTTTCTTCGTTTCTCAGTTTCCTTCTTCGTTTCTCCGTTTCTTTCTTCGTTTCTCCGTTTCTTTGTTCGTTTCTCCGATTCTTTCTGCGTTTCGTCGCTTCTTTCTTCGTTACTCCGTTTCTTTCTTCGTTTCTCCGTTTCTTTCTTCGTTTCTCCGTTTCTTTCTTCGTTTCTCCGTTTCTTTCTTCGTCTCTCCGTTTCTTTCTTCGTTTCTCCGTTTCTTTCTTCGTTTCTCCGTTTCCTTGTTCGTTTCTCCGTTTATTTCTTCGTTTCTCCATTTATTTCTCCGTTTCTTTCTTCGTTTCTCCGTTTCTTTGTTCGTTTCTCCGTTTCTTTCTTCGTTTCTGCGTTTCTTTCTGCGTTTCACCGTTTCTTTCTTCGTTTCTCCGTTTCTTTCTTTGTTTCTCCGTTCCTTTCTTCATTTCTCCGTTTATTTCTTCGTTTCTCCGTTTCATTCTTCGTTTCTGCGTTTCATTGTTCGTTTCTCTATTTCTTTCTTCGTTTCTCCGTTTCTTTCTCCGTTTCTCGGTTTATTTATTCTTTTCTCCGTTTCTTTCTTCGTTTCTCCGTTTATTTCTTCGTTTCTCCATTTATTTCTCCGTTTGTCCGTTTCTTTCTTCGTTTCTCCGTTTCCTTGTTCGTTTCTCCGTTTATTTCTTCGTTTCTCCATTTATTTCTCCGTTTCTCGGTATCTTTCTTCGTTTCTCCGTTTCTTTCTTCGTTTCTCCGTTTATATCTTCGTTTCTCCATTTATTTCTCCGCTTCTTTCTTCGTTTCTCCGTTTCATCCCTCGTTTGTCCGTTTCTTTCTTTGTTTCTCCGTTTCTTTCTTCGTTTCTCCGTTTCTTCCTTCGTTTCTCCGTTTCTTTGTTCGTTTCTCCGTTTGCTTGTTCGTTTCTCCATTTATTTCTTCGTTTCTCCATTTATTTCACCGTTTCTCCGTATCTTTCTTCGTTTCTCTGTTTCTTTCATCGTTTCTTCGTTTCTCCGTTTCCTTCTTCGTTTCTCCGTTTCTTTCTTCGTTTCTCCGTTTCTTTGTTCGTTTCTCCGTTTCTTTCTGCGTTTCATCGCTTCTTTCTTCGTTACTCCGTTTCTTTCTTCGTTTCTCCGTTTCTTTCTTCGTTTCTCCGTTTCTTTGTTCGTTTCACCGTTTCTTTGTTCGTTTCCCCGTTTCTTTCTTCGTTTCTCCGTTTACTTCTTCGTTTCTCTGTTTCTTTCATCGTTTCTTCGTTTCTCCGTTTCCTTCTTCGTTTCTCCGTTTCTTTCTTCGTTTCTCCGTTTCTTTGTTCGTTTCTCCGTTTCTTTCTGCGTTTCATCGCTTCTTTCTTCGTTACTCCGTTTCTTTCTTCGTTTCTCCGTTTCTTTCTTCGTTTCTCCGTTTCTTTGTTCGTTTCTGCGTTTCTTTGTTCGTTTCTCCGTTTCTTTGTTCGTTTCTCCGTTTCTTTCTTCGTTTCTCAGTTTCTTTCTCCGTCCCTCGGTTTATTTCTCCGATTCGCCGTTTCTTTCTTCGTTTCTCCATTTATTTCTCCGATTCTCCGTTTCTTTCTTCGTTTCTCAGTTTCTTTCTTCGTTTCTCCGTTTCTTTCTTCGTTTCTCCGTTTCTTTCTTCGTTTCTCCGTTTCTTTCATCGTTTCTTCGTTTCTCCGTTTCTTTCTTCGTTTCTCCGTTTCTTTCTTCGTTTCTCCGTTTGTTTCTTCGTTTCTCCGTTTCTTTCTTCGTTTCTCCGTTTCATTCTTCGTTTCTCCGTTTGTTTCTTCGTATCTCCGTTTCTTTGTTCGTTTCTCCGTTTCTTTCTTCGTTTCTCCGTTTCTTTCATCGTTTCTCCGTTTGTTTCTTCGATTCCCCGTTTATTTCTTCGTTTCTCCGTTTCTTTCTTCGTTTCTCCGTTTATTTCTTCATTTCTCCGTTCCTATCTTCGTTTCTCCGTTTCTTCCTTCGTTTCATCGTTTCTCCGTTTCTCCGTTTCTCGGTTTATTCCTTCGTTTCTCTATTTATTTCTCCGATTCTCCGTTTCTTTCTTCGTTTCTTCGTTTCTTTCATCGTTACTGCGTTTCTTTCTTCGTTTCTCCGCTTCTTTCTTCGTTTCTCCGTTTCTTTCTTCGTCTCTCCGTTTATTTCTTCGTTTCTCCATTTATTTCTCCGTTTTTCCGTTTCTTTCTCCGTTTCTCGGTTTATTTCTTCGTTTCTCCATTTATTTCTCCATTTCTCCGTTTCTTTCTTCGTTTCTCCGTTTGCTTCTTCGATTCTCCGTTTATTTCTTCATTTCTCCGTTTCTTCTTTCGTTTCTCCGTTTATTTCTTCGTTTCTCCATTTATTTCTCCGTGTCTCCGTTTCTTTCTTCGTTTCTACGTTTCTTTCTTCGTTTCTCCGTTTCTTTCTTCGTTTCTCCGTTTCTTTCTTCGTTTCGCCGTTTCTTTCTTCGTTTCTCCGTTTCTTTCCTCGTTTCTCCGTTTCTTTGTTCGTTTCTCCGATTCTTTCTCCGTTTCTCGGATTATTTCTTCGTTTCTCCGTTTCTTTCTTCGCTTCTCCGTTTCTTTCTTCGTTTCTCCGTTTCTTTCTTCGTTTCGCCGTTTCTTTCTTCGTTTCTATGTTTCTTTCTTCGTTTCTCCGTTTGTTTCTTCGTATCTCCGTTTCTTTCTTCGTTTCTCCGTTTCTTTCTTCGTTTCTCCGTTTCTTTCTTCGTATCTCCGTTTCTTCCTTCGTTTCTCCGTTTCTTTCTTCGTTTCGCCGTTTCTTTCTTCGTTTCTTTCTTCGTTTCTCCGTTTGTTTCTTCGTATCTCCGTTTCTTTCTTCGTTTCTCCGTTTCTTTCTTCGTTTCTCCATTTATTTCTCCGTTTCTCCGTTTCTTTCTTCGTTTCTCCGTTTCTTTCTTCGTTTCTCCGCTTCTTTGTTCGTTTCTCCGTTTCTTTCTGCGTTTCATCGCTCCTTTCTTCGTTACTCCGTTTCTTTCTTCGTTTCTCCGTTTCTTTCTTCGTTTCTCCGTTTCTTCCTTCGTTTCTCCGTTTCTGTGTTCGTTTCTCCGTTTCTTTCTTCGATCCACCGTTTCTTTCTTCGTTTCTCCGTTTCTTTCTTCGTTTCTCCGTTTCTTTCTTCGTTTCTCCATTTCTTTCTTCGATTCTCCGTTTCTTTCTTCGTTTCTCCGTTTCTTTCTTCGTTTCTCCGTTTATATCTTCGTTTCTCCATTTATTTCTCCGCTTCTTTCTTCGTTTCTCCGTTTCATCCTTCGTTTCTCCGTTTCTTTCTTTGTTTCTCCGTTTCTTTCTTCGTTTCTCCGTTTCTTCCTTCGTTTCTCCGTTTCTGTGTTCGTTTCTCCGTTTCTTTCTTCGATCCACCGTTTCTTTCTTCGTTTCTCCGTTTCTTTCTTCGTTTCTCCGTTTCTTTCTTCGTTTCTCCATTTATTTCTTCGATTCTCCGTTTCTTTCTTCGTTTCTCCGTTCCCTGGTTCGTTTCTCCTTTTATTTCTTCGTTTCTCCATTTATTTCTCCGTTTCTCCGTTTCTTTGTTCGTTTCTCCGTTTCTTTGTTCGTTTCTCCGTTTCTTTGTTCGTTTCTCCGTTTCTTTCTTCGTTTCTCCGTTTCTTTGTTCGTTTCTCCGTTTCTTTCTGCGTTTCATCGCTTCTTTCTTCGTTACTCCGTTTCTTTCTTCATTTCTCCGTTTCTTTCTTCGTTTCTCCGTTTCTTTCTTCGTTACTCCGTTTCTTTCTCCGTTTCTCCGTTTCTTTCTTCGTTTCTCCGTTTCTTTGTTCGTTTTTCCGTTTCTTTGTTCGTTTCTCCGTTTCTTTCTTCGTTTCTCCGTTTCTGTCTTCGTTTCTCCGTTTCTTTCTTCGTTTCTCCGCTTCTTTGTTCGTTTCTCCGTTTCTTTCTGCGTTTCATCGCTTCTTTCTTCGTTACTCCGTTTCTTTGTTCGTTTTTCCGTTTCTTTGTTCGTTTCTCCGTTTCTTTCTTCGTTTCTCCGTTTCTGTCTTCGTTTCTCCGTTTCTTTCTTCGTTTCTCCGTTTCTTTCTTCGTTTCTCCGTTTCTTTCTTCGTTTCTCCGTTTCTTTCTTCGTTTCTCCGTTTCTTTCTTCGTTTCTCCGTTTCTTTCTTCTTTTCTCCGTTTCTTTGTTCGTTTCTCCGTTTCTTTGTTCGTTTCTCCGTTTCCTTCTTCGTTTCTCCGTTTCCTTCTTCGTTTCTCAGTTTCTTTCTTCGTTTCTCCGTTTCTTTGTTCGTTTCTCCGTTTCTTTCTGCGTTTCATCGCTTCTTTCATCGTTTCTCCGTTTCGTTCTTCGCTTCTCCGTTTCTTTCTTCGTTTCTCCGTTTATATCTTCGTTTCTCCGTTTCTTTGTTCGTTTCTCCGTTTCTTTCTGCGTTTCATCGCTTCTTTCTTCGTTTCTCCGTTTCGTTCTTCGCTTCTCCGTTTCTTTCTTCGTTTCTCCGTTTATATCTTCGTTTCTCCGTTTCTTTCTTCGTTTCTCCGTTTCTTTCTTCGTTTCTCCGTTTCCTTGTTCGTTTCTCCGTTTATTTCTTCGTTTCTGCATTTATTTCTCCGTTTCTTTCTTCGTTTCTCCGTTTCTTTGTTCGTTTCTCCGATTCTTTCTGCGTTTCATCGCTTCTTTCTTCGTTACTCCGTTTCTTTCTTCGTTTCTCCGTTTCTTTCTTCGTTTCTCCGTTTCTTTCTTCGTTTCTCCGTTTCTTTCTTCGTTTCTCCGTTTCTTTCTTCGTTTCTCCGTTTCTTTCTTCGTTTCTCCGTTTCCTTGTTCGTTTCTCCGTTTATTTCTTCGTTTCTCCATTTATTTCTCCGTTTCTTTCTTCGTTTCTCCGTTTCTTTGTTCGTTTCTCCGTTTCTTTCTTCGTTTCTGCGTTTCTTTCTGCGTTTCACCGTTTCTTTCTTCGTTTCTCCGTTTCTTTCTTTGTTTCTCCGTTCCTTTCTACATTTCTCCGTTTATTTCTTCGTTTCTCCGTTTCATTCTTCGTTTCTGCGTTTCATTGTTCGTTTCTCTATTTCTTTCTTCGTTTCTCCGTTTCTTTCTCCGTTTCTCGGTTTATTTATTCTTTTCTCCGTTTCTTTCTTCGTTTCTCCGTTTATTTCTTCGTTTCTCCATTTATTTCTCCGTTTGTCCGTTTCTTTCTTCGTTTCTCCGTTTCTTTCTTCGTTTCTCCGTTTCCTTGTTCGTTTCTCCGTTTATTTCTTCGTTTCTCCATTTATTTCTCCGTTTCTCGGTATCTTTCTTCGTTTCTCCGTTTCTTTCTTCGTTTCTCCGTTTATATCTTCGTTTCTCCATTTATTTCTCCGCTTCTTTCTTCGTTTCTCCGTTTCATCCCTCGTTTGTCCGTTTCTTTCTTTGTTTCTCCGTTTCTTTCTTCGTTTCTCCGTTTCTTCCTTCGTTTCTCCGTTTCTTTGTTCGTTTCTCCGTTTGCTTGTTCGTTTCTCCATTTATTTCTTCGTTTCTCCATTTATTTCACCGTTTCTCCGTATCTTTCTTCGTTTCTCTGTTTCTTTCATCGTTTCTTCGTTTCTCCGTTTCCTTCTTCGTTTCTCCGTTTCTTTCTTCGTTTCTCCGTTTCTTTGTTCGTTTCTCCGTTTCTTTCTGCGTTTCATCGCTTCTTTCTTCTTTACTCCGTTTCTTTCTTCGTTTCTCCGTTTCTTTCTTCGTTTCTCCGTTTCTTTGTTCGTTTCACCGTTTCTTTGTTCGTTTCCCCGTTTCTTTCTTCGTTTCTCCGTTTACTTCTTCGTTTCTCTGTTTCTTTCATCGTTTCTTCATTTCTCCGTTTCCTTCTTCGTTTCTCCGTTTCTTTCTTCGTTTCTCCGTTTCTTTGTTCGTTTCTCCGTTTCTTTCTGCGTTTCATCGCTTCTTTCTTCGTTACTCCGTTTCTTTCTTCGTTTCTCCGTTTCTTTCTTCGTTTCTCCGTTTCTTTGTTCGTTTCTCCGTTTCTTTGTTCGTTTCTCCGTTTCTTTCTTCGTTTCTCCGTTTAGTTCTTCATTTCTCCGTTTCTTTCCTCGTCTCTCCGCGTCTTTTTTCGTTTTTCCGTTTATTTCTTCGTTTCTCCATTTATTTCCCCGTTTCTCCGTTTCTTTCTTCGTTTCTCCGTTTCTTTGTTCGTTTCTCCGTTTCTTTCCTCGTATCTCCGTTTCTTTGTTCGTTTCCCCGTTTCTTTCTTCGTTTCTCCGTTTACTTCTTCGTTTCTCTGTTTCTTTCATCGTTTCTTCATTTCTCCGTTTCCTTCTTCGTTTCTCCGTTTCTTTCTTCGTTTCTCCGTTTCTTTGTTCGTTTCTCCGTTTCTTTCTGCGTTTCATCGCTTCTTTCTTCGTTACTCCGTTTCTTTCTTCGTTTCTCCGTTTCTTTCTTCGTTTCTCCGTTTCTTTGTTCGTTTCTCCGTTTCTTTGTTCGTTTCTCCGTTTCTTTGTTCGTTTCTCCGTTTCTTTCTTCGTTTCTCCGTTTAGTTCTTCATTTCTCCGTTTCTTTCCTCGTCTCTCCGCGTCTTTTTTCGTTTTTCCGTTTATTTCTTCGTTTCTCCATTTATTTCCCCGTTTCTCCGTTTCTTTCTTCGTTTCTCCGTTTCTTTGTTCGTTTCTCCGTTTCTTTCCTCGTATCTCCGTTTCTTTCTTCGTTTCTCCGTTTCTTTCTTCGTTTCTCCGTTTCCTTGTTCGTTTCTCCGTTTATTTCTTCGTTTCTCCATTTATTTTCCGTTTCTCGGTTTCTTCCTTCGTTTCTCTGTTTCTTTCTTCGTTTCTCCGTTTCTTTCTTCGTTTCTCCGTTCATATCTTCGTTTCTCCATTTATTTCTCCGTTTCTTTCTCGGTTCCTCCGTTTCTTTCTTCGTTTCTCCGTTTCTTTCGTCATTTCTCCATTTCTTTCTTCGTTTCTCCGTTTCTTTCTTCGTATCTCCGTTTCTTTCTTCGTTTCTGCGTTCCTTTCTTCGTTTCTTCGTTTATTTCTTCGTTTCTCCATTTATTTCCCCGCTTCTCCGTTTCTTTCTTCGTTACTCGTGTTCTTTCTTCGTTTCTCCGTTCCTTTCTTCGTTTCTCCGTTTCTTTCTTCGTTTCTCCGTTTCTTTGTTCGTTTCTCCGTTTCTTTCATCGTTGCTCCGTTTCTTTCTTCGTTTCTCCGATTCTTTCTTCGTTTCTCCGTTTCTTTCTTCATTTCTCCGTTTCTTTGTTCGCTTCTCCGTTTCTTTCTTTGTTTCTCGGTTTCTTTCTTCGGTTCTCCGTTTCTTTCTTCGTTTCTCCGTTTCTTTCTTCGATTCTCCTTTTCTTTCTTCGTTTCTCCGTTTATTTCTTCGTTTCTCCGTTTCTTTCTTCGTTTCTTCGTTTATTTCTTCGTTTCTCCATTTATTTCTCCGTTTCTCCGTTTCTTTCTTCGTTACTGCGTTTCTTTCATCGTATCTCCGTTTCTTTCTTCGTTTCTCCGTTTCCTTGTTCGCTTCTCCGTTTATTTCTTCGTTTCTCTATTTATTTCTCCGTTTCTCCGTTTCTTTGTTCGTTTCTCCGTTTCTTTGTTCGTTTCTTCGTTTCTTTCTTCGTTTCTCCGTTTCTGTCTTCGTTTCTCTGTTTCTTTCTTTATTTCTCCGTTTCTTTCTTCAGTTCTCCATTTATTTCTACGTTTCTCCGTTTCATTCTTCATTTCTGCGTTTGTTTCTTCGTTTCGCCGTTTCTTTCTTCGTTTCTCCGTTTCTTTCCTCGTTTCTCCGTTTCTTTCTTCGTTTCTCCATTTATTTCACCGTTTCTCCGTATCTTTCTTCGTTTCTCCGTTTCTTTGTTTGTTTCTCCGTTTCTTTCTTCGTTTCTCAGTTTCTTTCTTCGTTTCTCCGTTTCTTTCTTCGTTTCTCCGATTCTTTCTTCGTTTCTCCGTTTCTTTCTTCGTTTCACAGTTTCCTTCTTCATTTCTCTGTTTCTTTCATCGTTTCTTCATTTCTCCGTTTATTTCTACGTTTCTCCGTTCCATTCTTCGTTTCTCCATTTCTTTCTTCGTTTCTCCGTTTCTTTCTTCGTTTCTACGTTTCCTGGTTCGTTTCTCCGTTTATTTCTTCATTTCTCCATTTATTTCTCCGTTTGTCCGTTTCTTTCTTCGTTTCTCCGTTTATTTGTTCCTTTCTCCGTTTCTTTCATCGTTTCTCCGTTTCGTTCTTCGTTTCTCCGTTTCTTTCTTCGTTTCTCCGTTTCTTTCTTCGTTTCTCCGTTTCTTCGTTCGCTTCTCCGTTTCTTTCTTCGTTTCTCCGTTTCTTTCTTCGTTTCTCCGTTTCCTTGTTCGTTTCTCCGTTTATGTCTTCGTTTCTCCATTTATTTCACCGTTTCTCCGTATCTTTCTTCGTTTCTCCGTTTCTTTGTTCGTTTCTCCGTTTCTTTCTTCGTTTCTCCGTTTCTTTCTTCGTTTCTCCGTTTCTTTCTTCGTTTCTCCGTTTCCTTGTTCGTTTCTCCGTTTATTTCTTCATTTCTCCATTTATTTCTCCGTTTGTCCGTTTCTTTCTTCGTTTCTCCGTTTATTTGTTCCTTTCTCCGTTTCTTTCATCGTTTCTCCGTTTCGTTCTTCGTTTCTCCGTTTCTTTCTTCGTTTCTCCGTTTCTTTCTTCGTTTCTCCGTTTCTTCGTTCGCTTCTCCGTTTCTTTCTTCGTTTCTCCGTTTCTTTCTTCGTTTCTACGTTTCCTGGTTCGTTTCTCCGTTTCATTCTTCGTTTCTCCGTTTCTTTGTTCGTTTCTCCGTTTCTTTGTTCGTTTCTCCGTTTATTTCTTCGTTTCTCCATTTATTTCTGCGTTTCTCCGTTTCTTTCTTCGTTTCTCCGTTTCTTTGTTCGTTTCTCCGTTTCTTTGTTCGTTTCTCCGTTTCTTTGTTCGTTTCTCCGCTTCTTTCTTCGTTTCTCCGTTTATTTCTTCGTTTCTCCATTTATTTCTCCGTTTCTCCGTTTCTTCCTTCGTCTCTCCGTTTATTTCTTCGTTTCTCCATTTATTTCTCCGTTTCTCCGTTTCTTTCCTCGTTTCTCCGTTTCGTTCTTCGTTTCTCCGTTTGCTTCTTCGATTCTCCGTTTATTTCTTCCTTTCTCCGTTTCTTTCTCCGTTTCTCCGTTTATTTCTTAGTTTCTCCGTTTCTTTCTTCGTTTCTTCGTTTCTTTCTCCATTTCTCCGTTTCTTTCTTCGTTTCTCCGTTTCTTCCTTCGTTTCATCGTTTCTCCGTTTCTCCGTTTCTCGGTTTGTTCCTTCGTTTCTCCATTTATTTCTCCGATTCTCCGTTTCGTTCTTCGTTTCTTCGTTTCTTTCATCGCTACTCCGTTTCTTTCTTCGTTTCTCCGTTTCTTTCTTCGTTTCTCCGTTTCTTTATTCGTTTCTCCGTTTATTTCTTCGTTTCTCCATTTATTTCTCGGTTTCCGTTTCTTTCTTCGTTTCTCCGTTTCCTTGTTCGTTTCTCCGTTTATTTCTTCGTTTCTCCATTTATTTCTCCGTTTCTCCGATTCTTTCTTCGTTTCTCCGTTTCTTTCTTCGTTTCTTCGTTTCTTTCATCGTTAATCCGTTTCTTTCTTCGTTTGTCCGTTTCTTTCTTCGTTTCTCCGTTTCTTTCTTCGTTTCTCCGTTTCTTTATTCGTTTCTCCGCTTCTTTCTTCGTTTCTCCGTTTATTTCTTCGTTTCTCCATTTATTTCTCCGTTTCTCCGTTTCTTCCTTCGTCTCTCCGTTTATTTCTTCGTTTCTCCATTTATTTCTCCGTTTCTCCGTTTCTTTCCTCGTTTCTCCGTTTCGTTCTTCGTTTCTCCGTTTGCTTCTTCGATTCTCCGTTTATTTCTTCCTTTCTCCGTTTCTTTCTTCGTTTCTCCGTTTATTTCTTAGTTTCTCCGTTTCTTTCTTCGTTTCTTCGTTTCTTTCTCCATTTCTCCGTTTCTTTCTTCGTTTCTCCGTTTCTTCCTTCGTTTCATCGTTTCTCCGTTTCTCCGTTTCTCGGTTTGTTCCTTCGTTTCTCCATTTATTTCTCCGATTCTCCGTTTCGTTCTTCGTTTCTTCGTTTCTTTCATCGCTACTCCGTTTCTTTCTTCGTTTCTCCGTTTCTTTCTTCGTTTCTCCGTTTCTTTATTCGTTTCTCCGTTTATTTCTTCGTTTCTCCATTTATTTCTCGGTTTCTCCGTTTCTTTCTTCGTTTCTCCGTTTCCTTGTTCGTTTCTCCGTTTATTTCTTCGTTTCTCCATTTATTTCTCCGTTTCTCCGATTCTTTCTTCGTTTCTCCGTTTCTTTCTTCGTTTCTTCGTTTCTTTCATCGTTAATCCGTTTCTTTCTTCGTTTGTCCGTTTCTTTCTTCGTTTCTCCGTTTCTTTCTTCGTTTCTCCGTTTCTTTATTCGTTTCTCCGTTTATTTCTTCGTTTCTCCATTTATTTCTCGGTTTCTCCGTTTCTTTCTTCGTTTCTCCGTTTCCTTGTTCGTTTCTCCGTTTATTTCTTCGTTTCTCCATTTATTTCTCCGTTTCTCCGATTCTTTCTTCGTTTCTCCGTTTCTTTCTTCGTTTCTTCGTTTCTTTCATCGTTACTCCGTTTCTTTCTTCGTTTGTCCGTCTCTTTCTTCGTTTCTTCGTTTCTATCCTCGTTTCTCCGTTTATTTCTCCGTTTCTCCGATTCTTTCTTCGTTTCTCCGTTTCTTTCTTCGTTTCTTCGTTTCTTTCATCGTTACTCCGTTTCTTTCTTCGTTTCTCCGTTTCTTTGTTCGATTCTCCGTTTATTTGTTCGTTTCTCCATTTATTTCTCCGTTTCTTTCTTCGGTACTCCATTTCTTTCTTCGATTCTCCGTTTCTTTCTTCGTTTCTCCGTTTCCTGGTTAGTTCCTCCGTTTATTTCTTCGTTTTTCCATTTATTTCTCCGTTTCTCCGTTTCTTTCTTCGTTTCTCCGTTTCTTTGTTCGTGTCTCCGTTTCTTTGTTCGTTTCTCTGTTTCTTTCTTCGTTCCTCCGTTTCTTTGTTCGTTTCTCCGTTTCTTTCTTCGTTTCTCAGTTTCTTTCTCCGTTCCTCGGTTTTTTTCTCCGATTCGCCGTTTCTTTCTTCGTTTCTCCATTTATTTCTCCGATTCTCCGTTTCTTTCTTCGTTTCTCCGTTTCTTTATTCGTTTCTCCGTTTCTTTGTTCGTTTCTGCGTTTCTTTGTTCGTTTCTCCGTTTCTTTGTTCGTTTCTCCGTTTCTTTCTTGGTTTCTCAGTTTCTTTCTCTGTCCCTCGGTTTATTTCTCCGATTCGCCGTTTCTTTCTTCGTTTCTCCATTTATTTCTCCGATTCTCCGTTTCTTTCTTCGTTTCTCAGTTTCTTTCTTCGTTTCTCCGTTTCTTTCTTCGTTTCTCCGTTTCTTTCTTCGTTTCTCCGTTTCTTTCATCGTTTCTTCGTTTCTCCGTTTCTTTCTTCGTTTCTCCGTTTATATCTTCGTTTCGCCATTTATTTCTCCGTTTCTTTCATCGTTTCTCCGTTTCATTCTTCGTTTCTCCGTTTATTTCTTCATTTCTCCGTTCCTATCTTCGTTTCTCCGTTTCTTCCTTCGTTTCATCGTTTCTCCGTTTCTCCGTTTCTCGGTTTATTCCTTCGTTTCTCTATTTATTTCTCCGATTCTCCGTTTCTTTCTTCGTTTCTTCGTTTCTTTCATCGTTACTGCGTTTCTTTCTTCGTTTCTCCGTTTCTTTCTTCGTTTCTCCGTTTCTTTCTTCGTCTCTCCGTTTATTTCTTCGTTTCTCCATTTATTTCTCCGTTTTTCCGTTTCTATCTCCGTTTCTCGGTTTATTTCTTCGTTTCTCCATTTATTTCTCCATTTCTCCGTTTCTTTCTTCGTTTCTCCGTTTGCTTCTTCGATTTTCCGTTTATTTCTTCATTTCTCCGATTCTACTTTCGTTTCTCCGTTTATTTCTTCGTTTCTCCATTTATTTCTCCGTTTCTCCGTTTCTTTCTTCGTTTCTCCGTTTCTTTCTTCGTTTCTCGGTTTATTTCTTCGTTTCTCCATTTATTTCTCCGTTTCTCCGTTTCTTTCTTCGTTTCTCCGTTTCTTTGTTCGTTTCTCCGTTTATTTCTTCGTTTCTCCATTTATTTCTCCGTTTCTCCGTTTCTTTCTTCGTTTCTCCGTTTCTTTCTTCGTTTCTTCGTTTCTTTCATCGCTACTCGGTTTCTTTCTTCGTTTCTCCGTTTCTTTCTTCGTTTCTCCGTTTCTTTCCTCGTTTCTCCGTTTCTTTGTTCGTTTCTCCGTTTCTTTCTCCGTTTCTCGGTTTATTTCTTCGTTTCTCCGTTTCTGTCTTCGTTTCGCCATTTCTTTCTTCGTTTCTCCGTTTCTTTCTTCGTTTCTCCGTTTGTTTCTTCGTATCTCCGTTTCTTTCTTCGTTTCTCCGTTTCTTTCTTCGTTTCTCCGTTTCTTTCTTCGCATCTGCGTTTCTTTCTTCGTTTCTCCGTTTCTTTCTTCGCTTCTCCGTTTATTTCTTCGTTTCTCCATTCATTTCTCCGTTTCTCCGTCTCTTTGTTCGTTTCTCCGTTTCTTTGTTCGTTTCTCCGTTTCTTTGTTCGTTTCTGCGTTTCTTTGTTCGTTTCTCCGTTTCTTTGTTCGTTTCTCCGTTTCTTTCTTCGTTTCTCAGTTTCTTTCTCCGTCCCTCGGTTTATTTCTCCGATTCGCCGTTTCTTTCTTCGTTTCTCCATTTATTTCTCCGATTCTCCGTTTCTTTCTTCGTTTCTCAGTTTCTTTCTTCGTTTCTCCGTTTCTTTCTTCGTTTCTCCGTTTCTTTCTTCGTTTCTCCGTTTCTTTCATCGTTTCTTCGTTTCTCCGTTTCTTTCTTCGTTTCTCCGTTTCTTTCTTCGTTTCTCCGTTTGTTTCTTCGTTTCTCCGTTTCTTTGTTCGTTTCTCCGTTTCATTCTTCGTTTCTCCGTTTGTTTCTTCGTATCTCCGTTTCTTTGTTCGTTTCTCCGTTTCTTTCTTCGTTTCTCCGTTTCTTTCATCGTTTCTCCGTTTGTTTCTTCGATTCCCCGTTTATTTCTTCGTTTCTCCGTTTCTTTCTTCGTTTCTCCGTTTATTTCTTCATTTCTCCGTTCCTATCTTCGTTTCTCCGTTTCTTCCTTCGTTTCATCGTTTCTCCGTTTCTCCGTTTCTCGGTTTATTCCTTCGTTTCTCTATTTATTTCTCCGATTCTCCGTTTCTTTCTTCGTTTCTTCGTTTCTTTCATCGTTACTGCGTTTCTTTCTTCGTTTCTCCGCTTCTTTCTTCGTTTCTCCGTTTCTTTCTTCGTCTCTCCGTTTATTTCTTCGTTTCTCCATTTATTTCTCCGTTTTTCCGTTTCTTTCTCCGTTTCTCTGTTTATTTCTTCGTTTCTCCATTTATTTCTCCATTTCTCCGTTTCTTTCTTCGTTTCTCCGTTTGCTTCTTCGATTCTCCGTTTATTTCTTCATTTCTCCGTTTCTTCTTTCGTTTCTCCGTTTATTTCTTCATTTCTCCATTTATTTCTCCGTGTCTCCGTTTCTTTCTTCGTTTCTCCGTTTCTTTCTTCGTTTCTCCGTTTCTTTCTTCGTTTCTCCGTTTCTTTCTTCGTTTCGCCGTTTCTTTCTTCGTTTCTCCGTTTCTTTCCTCGTTTCTCCGTTTCTTTCTTCGTTTCTCCATTTATTTCTCCGTTTCTCCGTTTCTTTCTTCGTTTCTCCGTTTCTTTCTTCGTTTCTCCGCTTCTTTGTTCGTTTCTCCGTTTCTTTCTGCGTTTCATCGCTTCTTTCTTCGTTTCTCCATTTATTTCACCGTTTCTCCGTTTCTTTCTTCGTTTCTCCGTTTCTTTGTTCGTTTCTCCGTTTCTTTGTTCGTTTCTCCGTTTCTTTCTTCGTTTCTCCGTTTCCTTCTTCGTTTCTCGGTTTCTTTCTCCGTTTCTCCGTTTCTTTGTTCGTTTCTCCGTTTCTTTCTGCGTTTCATCGCTTCTTTCTTCGTTTCTCCGTTTCTTTCTTCGTTTCTCCGTTTCTTTCTTCGTTTCTCCGTTTATATCTTCGTTTCTCCATTTATTTCTCCGCTTCTTTCTTCGTTTCTCCGTTTCATCCTTCGTTTCTCCGTTTCTTTCTTTGTTTCTCCGTTTCTTTCTTCGTTTCTCCGTTTCATCCTTCGTTTCTCCGTTTCTTTCTTCGTTTCTCCGTTTCTTTCTTCGTTTCTCCGTTTCCTTCTTCGTTTCTCCGTTTCTTTCTTCGTTTCTCCGTTTCTTTGTTCGTTTCTCCGTTTCTTTCTGCGTTTCATCGCTTCTTTCTTCGTTACTCCGTTTCTTTCTTCGTTTCTCCGTTTCTTTCTTCGTTTCTCCGTTTCTTTCTTCGTTTCTCCGTTTCTTTCTTCGTTTCTCCGTTTCTTCCTTCGTTTCTCCGTTTCTTTGTTCGTTTCTCCGTTTGCTTGTTCGTTTCTCCATTTATTTCTTCGTTTCTCCATTTATTTCTCCGTTTCTCCGTTTCTTTCTTCGTTTCTCCGTTTCTTTGTTCGTTTTTCCGTTTCTTTGTTCGTTTCTCCGTTTCTTTCTTCGTTTCTCCGTTTCTGTCTTCGTTTCTCCGTTTCTTTCTTCGTTTCTCCGTTTCTTTCTTTGATTCTCCGTTTCTTTGTTCGTTTCTCCGTTTCTTAATTCGTTTCTACGTTTCCTTCTTCGTTTCTCCGTTTCTTTCTTCCTTCCTCCGTTTCTTTGTTCGTTTCTCCATTTATTTCTCCGTTTCTCCGTTTCTTTCTTCGTTTCTCCGTTTCTTTCTTCGTTTCACCGTTTCTTTCTTCGTTTCTCTGTTTCTTTCATCGTTTCTTCGTTTCTCCGTTTCTTTCTTCGTTTCTCCGTTTCTTTCTTCGTTTCTCCGTTTCCTTGTTCGTTTCTCCGTTTATTTCTTCGTTTCTCCATTTATTTCTCCGTTTCTCGGTTTCTTTCTTCGTTTCTCCGTTTCTTTCTTCGTTTCTCCGTTTCTTTCTTCGTTTCTCCGTTTCTTTCTTCTTTTCTCCGTTTCTTTGTTCGTTTCTCCGTTTCTTTCTTCGTTTCTCCGTTTCTTTCTTCGTTTCTCCGTTTCTTTGTTCGTTTCTCCGTTTCTTTCATCGTTGCTCCGTTTCTTTCTTCGTTTCTCCGATTCTTTCTTCGTTTCTCCGTTTCTTTCTTCATTTCTCCGTTTCTTTGTTCGCTTCTCCGTTTCTTTCTTTGTTTCTCGGTTTCTTTCTTCGGTTCTCCGTTTCTTTCTTCGTTTCTCCGTTTCTTTCTTCGTTTCTCCTTTTCTTTCTTCGTTTCTCCGTTTATTTCTTCGTTTCTCCGTTTCTTTCTTCGTTTCTTCGTTTATTTCTTCGTTTCTCCATTTATTTCTCCGTTTCTCCGTTTCTTTCTTCGTTACTGCGTTTCTTTCATCCTATCTCCGTTTCTTTCTTCGTTTCTCCGTTTCCTTGTTCGCTTCTCCGTTTATTTCTTCGTTTCTCTATTTATTTCTCCGTTTCTCCGTTTCTTTGTTCGTTTCTCCGTTTCTTTGTTCGTTTCTTCGTTTCTTTCTTCGTTTCTCCGTTTCTGTCTTCGTTTCTCTGTTTCTTTCTTTGTTTCTCCGTTTCTTTCTTCAGTTCTCCATTTATTTCTACGTTTCTCCGTTTCATTCTTCATTTCTGCGTTTCTTTCTTCGTTTCGCCGTTTCTTTCTTCGTTTCTCCGTTTCTTTCCTCGTTTCTCCGTTTCTTTCTTCGTTTCTCCATTTATTTCACCGTTTCTCCGTATCTTTCTTCGTTTCTCCGTTTCTTTGTTTGTTTCTCCGTTTCTTTCTTCGTTTCTCCGTTTATTTCTTCGTTTCTCCATTTATTTCTCCGTTTGTCCGTTTCTTTCTTCGTTTCTCCGTTTCTTTCTTCGTTCCTCCGTTTCCTTGTTCGTTTCTCCGTTTATTTCTTCGTTTCTCCATTTATTTCTCCGTTTCTCGGTATCTTTCTTCGTTTCTCCGTTTCTTTCTTCGTTTCTCCGTTTATATCTTCGTTTCTCCATTTATTTCTCCGCTTCTTTCTTCGTTTCTCCGTTTCATCCCTCGTTTGTCCGTTTCTTTCTTTGTTTCTCCGTTTCTTTCTTCGTTTCTCCGTTTCTTCCTTCGTTTCTCCGTTTCTTTGTTCGTTTCTCCGTTTGCTTGTTCGTTTCTCCATTTATTTCTTCGTTTCTCCATTTATTTCACCGTTTCTCCGTATCTTTCTTCGTTTCTCTGTTTCTTTCATCGTTTCTTCGTTTCTCCGTTTCCTTCTTCGTTTCTCCGTTTCTTTCTTCGTTTCTCCGTTTCTTTGTTCGTTTCTCCGTTTCTTTCTGCGTTTCATCGCTTCTTTCTTCGTTACTCCGTTTCTTTCTTCGTTTCTCCGTTTCTTTCTTCGTTTCTCCGTTTCTTTGTTCGTTTCACCGTTTCTTTGTTCGTTTCCCCGTTTCTTTCTTCGTTTCTCCGTTTACTTCTTCGTTTCTCTGTTTCTTTCATCGTTTCTTCGTTTCTCCGTTTCCTTCTTCGTTTCTCCGTTTCTTTCTTCGTTTCTCCGTTTCTTTGTTCGTTTCTCCGTTTCTTTCTGCGTTTCATCGCTTCTTTCTTCGTTACTCCGTTTCTTTCTTCGTTTCTCCGTTTCTTTCTTCGTTTCTCCGTTTCTTTGTTCGTTTCTCCGTTTCTTTGTTCGTTTCTCCGTTTCTTTCTTCGTTTCTCCGTTTAGTTCTTCATTTCTCCGTTTCTTTCCTCGTCTCTCCGCGTCTTTTTTCGTTTTTCCGTTTATTTCTTCGTTTCTCCATTTATTTCCCCGTTTTTCCGTTTCTTTCTTCGTTTCTCCGTTTCTTTGTTCGTTTCTCCGTTTCTTTCCTCGTATCTCCGTTTCTTTGTTCGTTTCTCCGTTTCTTTCCTCGTATCTCCGTTTCTTTGTTCGTTTCTCCGTTTCTTTCCTCGTATCTCCGTTTCTTTCTTTGTTTCTCCTTTTATTTCGTCATTTCTCCATTTATTTCTCCGTTTCTCCGTTTCTTTCTTCGTTTCTCCGTTTCTTTGTTCGTTACTCCGTTTCTTTGTTCGTTTCTCCGTTTCTTTCTTCGTTTCTCCGTTTCTTTCTTCGTTTCTCCGTTTCTTTCTTCGTTTCTCCGTTTCCTTGTTCGTTTCTCCGTTTATTTCTTCGTTTCTCCATTTACTTCTCCGCTTCTTTCTTCGTTTCTCCGTTTCTTTGTTCGTTTCTCCGTTTCTTTGTTCGTTTCTCCGTTTCTTTCCTCGTTTCTGCGTTTCTTTCTGCGTTTCACCGTTTCTTTCCCCGTTTCTCGGTTTATTTATTCTTTTCTCCGTTTCTTTCTTCGTTTCTCCGTTTATTTCTTCGTTTCTCCATTTATTTCTCCGTTTCATTGTACGTTTCTCCATTTCTTTGTTCGTTTCTCCGTTTATTTCTTCGTTTCTCCATTTATTTCACCGTTTCTCCGTATCTTTCTTCGTTTCTCCGTTTCTTTGTTCGTTTCTCCGTTTCTTTCTTCGTTTCTCCGTTTCTTTCTTCGTTTCTACGTTTCTTTCTTCGTTTCTCCGTTTCCTTGTTCGTTTCTCCGTTTATTTCTTCGTTTCTCCATTTATTTTCCGTTTCTCGGTTTCTTCCTTCGTTTCTCTGTTTCTTTCTTCGTTTCTCCGTTTCTTTCTTCGTTTCTCCGTTCATATCTTCGTTTCTCCATTTATTTCTCCGTTTCTTTCTTCGTTCCTCCGTTTCTTTCTTCGTTTCTCCGTTTCATTCGTCATTTCTCCATTTCTTTCTTCGTTTCTCCGTTTCTTTCTTCGTATCTCCGTTTCTTTCTTCGTTTCTGCGTTCCTTTTTTCGTTTCTCCGTTTATTTCCTCGTTTCTCCATTTATTTCCCCGCTTCTCCGTTTCTTTCTTCGTTACTCGTGTTCTTTCTTCGTTTCTCCGTTCCTTTCTTCGTTTCTCCGTTTCTTTCTTCGTTTCTCCGTTTCTTTGTTCGTTTCTCCGTTTCTTTCATCGTTGCTCCGTTTCTTTCTTCGTTTCTCCGATTCTTTCTTCGTTTCTCCGTTTCTTTCTTCATTTCTCCGTTTCTTTGTTCGCTTCTCCGTTTCTTTCTTTGTTTCTCGGTTTCTTTCTTCGGTTCTCCGTTTCTTTCTTCGTTTCTCCGTTTCTTTCCCCGTTTCTCCGTTTCTTTGTTCGTTTCTCCGTTTCTTTGTTCGTTTCTCCTTTTCTTTGTTCGTTTCTCCGTTTCTTTCTTCGCTTCTCCGTTTCTTTGTTCGTTTCTCCGTTTATTTCTTCGTTTCTCCATTTATTTCCCCGCTTCTCCGTTTCTTTCTTCGTTACTCGTGTTCTTTCTTCGTTTCTCCGTTCCTTTCTTCGTTTCTCCGTTTCTTTCTTCGTTTCTCCGTTTCTTTGTTCGTTTCTCCGTTTCTTTCATCGTTGCTCCGTTTCTTTCTTCGTTTCTCCGATTCTTTCTTCGTTTCTCCGTTTCTTTCTTCATTTCTCCGTTTCTTTGTTCGCTTCTCCGTTTCTTTCTTTGTTTCTCCGTTTCTTTCTTCGGTTCTCCGTTTCTTTCCTCGTTTCTCCGTTTCTTTCATCGTTTCTCCGTTTCTTTCTTCGTTTCTCCGATTCTTTCTTCATTTCTCCGTTTCTTTCTTCATATCTCCGTTTCTTTGTTCGCTTCTCCGTTTCTTTCTTTGTTTCTCCGTTTCTTTCTTCGGTTCTCCGTTTCTTTCTTCGTTTCTCCGTTTCTTTCTTCGTTTCTCCGTTTCTTTCTTCGTTTCTGCGTTTCTTTCTGCGTTTCACCGTTTCTTTCCCCGTTTCTCGGTTTATTTATTCTTTTCTCCGTTTCTTTCTTCGTTTCTCCGTTTATTTCTTCGTTTCTCCATTTATTTCTCCGTTTCTTTTTTCGTTTCTCCGTTTCTTTCTGCGTTTCATCGCTTCTTTCTTCGTTACTCCGTTTCTTTCTTCGTTTCTCCGTTTCTTTCTTCATTTCGCCGTTTCTTTCTTCGTTTCTCCGTTTCTTTCCTTGTTTCTCCGTTTCTTTCTTCGTTTCTCCGTTTCTTTCCTCGTTTCTCCGTTACTTTGTTCGTTTCTCCGTTTCTTTCTCCGTTTCTCGGTTTATTTCTTCGTTTCTCCATTTATTTCTCCGTTTCTCCGTTTCTTTCTTCGTTTCTCCGTTTCTTTCTTCGTTTCTTCGTTTATTTCTCCGTTTCTCCGTTTCTTTCTTCGTTTCTCCGTTTCTTTCTTCGTTTCTCCGTTTCTTTGTTCGCTTCTCCGTTTCTCTCTTCGTTTCTCCGTTTCTTTCTTCGTCTCTCCGCGTCTTTTTTCGTTTTTCCGTTTATTTCTTCGTTTCTCCATTTATTTCCCCGTTTCTCCGTTTCTTTCTTCGTTTCTCCGTTTCTTTGTTCGTTTCTCCGTTTCTTTCCTCGTATCTCCGTTTCTTTGTTCGTTTCTCCGTTTCTTTCCTCGTATCTCCGTTTCTTTCTTTGTTTCTCCGTTTATTTCGTCATTTCTCCATTTATTTCTCCGTTTCTCCGTTTCTTTCTTCGTTTCTCCGTTTCTTTGTTCGTTACTCCGTTTCTTTGTTCGTTTCTCCGTTTCATTGTACGTTTCTCCATTTCTTTGTTCGTTTCTCCGTTTATTTCTTCGTTTCTCCATTTATTTCACCGTTTCTCCGTATCTTTCTTCGTTTCTCCGTTTCTTTGTTCGTTTCTCCGTTTCTTTCTTCGTTTCTCAGTTTCTTTCTTCGTTTCTCCGTTTCTTTCTTCGTTTCTCCGATTCTTTCTTCGTTTCTCCGTTTCTTTCTTCGTTTCTCGGTTTCTTTCTTCGGTTCTCCGTTTCTTTCTTCGTTTCTCCGTTTCTTTCTTCGTTTCTCCGTTTCTTCGTTCGCTTCTCCGTTTCTTTCTTCGTTTCTCCGTTTCTTTCTTCGTTTCTCCGTTTCCTTGTTCGTTTCTCCGTTTATGTCTTCGTTTCTCCATTTATTTCACCGTTTCTCCGTATCTTTCTTCGTTTCTCCGTTTGTTTGTTCGTTTCTCCGTTTCTTTCTTCGTTTCTCCGTTTCTTTCTTCGTTTCTCCGTTTCTTTCTTTGTTTCTCCGTTTCTTTCTTCGGTTCTCCGTTTCTTTCTTCGTTTCTCCGTTTCTTTCTTCGTTTCTCCGTTTCTTTCTTCGTTTCTGCGTTTCTTTCTGCGTTTCACCGTTTCTTTCCCCGTTTCTCGGTTTCTTTATTCTTTTCTCCGTTTCTTTCTTCGTTTCTCCGTTTATTTCTTCGTTTCTCCATTTATTTCTCCGTTTCTTTTTTCGTTTCTCCGTTTCTTTCTGCGTTTCATCGCTTCTTTCTTCGTTACTCCGTTTCTTTCTTCGTTTCTCCGTTTCTTTCTTCATTTCGCCGTTTCTTTCTTCGTTTCTCCGTTTCTTTCCTTGTTTCTCCGTTTCTTTCTTCGTTTCTCCGTTTCTTTCCTCGTTTCTCCGTTACTTTGTTCGTTTCTCCGTTTCTTTCTCCGTTTCTCGGTTTATTTCTTCGTTTCTCCATTTATTTCTCCGTTTCTCCGTTTCTTTCTTCGTTTCTCCGTTTCTTTCTTCGTTTCTTCGTTTATTTCTCCGTTTCTCCGTTTCTTTCTTCGTTTCTCCGTTTCTTTCTTCGTTTCTCCGTTTCTTTGTTCGCTTCTCCGTTTCTCTCTTCGTTTCTCCGTTTCTTTCTTCGTCTCTCCGCGTCTTTTTTCGTTTTTCCGTTTATTTCTTCGTTTCTCCATTTATTTCCCCGTTTCTCCGTTTCTTTCTTCGTTTCTCCGTTTCTTTGTTCGTTTCTCCGTTTCTTTCCTCGTATCTCCGTTTCTTTGTTCGTTTCTCCGTTTCTTTCCTCGTATCTCCGTTTCTTTCTTTGTTTCTCCGTTTATTTCGTCATTTCTCCATTTATTTCTCCGTTTCTCCGTTTCTTTCTTCGTTTCTCCGTTTCTTTGTTCGTTACTCCGTTTCTTTGTTCGTTTCTCCGTTTCATTGTACGTTTCTCCATTTCTTTCTTCGTTTCTTCGTTTATTTCTCCGTTTCTCCGTTTCTTTCTTCGTTTCTCCGTTTCTTTCTTCGTTTCTCCGTTTCTTTGTTCGCTTCTCCGTTTCTCTCTTCGTTTCTCCGTTTCTTTCTTCGTCTCTCCGCGTCTTTTTTCGTTTTTCCGTTTATTTCTTCGTTTCTCCATTTATTTCCCCGTTTCTCCGTTTCTTTCTTCGTTTCTCCGTTTCTTTGTTCGTTTCTCCGTTTCTTTCCTCGTATCTCCGTTTCTTTGTTCGTTTCTCCGTTTCTTTCCTCGTATCTCCGTTTCTTTCTTTGTTTCTCCGTTTATTTCGTCATTTCTCCATTTATTTCTCCGTTTCTCCGTTTCTTTCTTCGTTTCTCCGTTTCTTTATTCGTTACTCCGTTTCTTTGTTCGTTTCTCCGTTTCATTGTACGTTTCTCCATTTCTTTGTTCGTTTCTCCATTTATTTCCCCGCTTCTCCGTTTCTTTCTTCGTTACTCGTGTTCTTTCTTCGTTTCTCCGTTCCTTTCTTCGTTTCTCCGTTTCTTTCTTCGTT
The DNA here is from genome assembly GCF_051014685.1 of Ptiloglossa arizonensis. Lineage (NCBI taxonomy): Eukaryota > Metazoa > Arthropoda > Insecta > Hymenoptera > Colletidae > Ptiloglossa > Ptiloglossa arizonensis. The sequence goes on from NW_027478393.1 coordinate 1,203,915, forward strand.
TCTCCGTTTCTTTCTTCGCTTCTGCGTTCCTTTCTCCGTTTCTCCGTATCTTTCTTCGCTTCTCCGTTTCTTTGTTCGTTTCTCCGTTTCTTTGTTCGTTTCTCCATTTCTTTCTTCGTTTCTCCATTTATTTCCCCGTTTCTCCGTTTCTTTGTTCGTTTCTCCGATTCTTTGTTCGTTTCTCCGTTTCTTTGTTCGTTTCTCCGTTTCTTTCTTCGCTTCTCCGTTTCTTTGTTCGTTTCTCCGTTTATTTCTTCGTTTCTCCATTTATTTCCCCGCTTCTCCGTTTCTTTCTTCGTTACTCGTGTTCTTTCTTCGTTTCTCCGTTCCTTTCTTCGTTTCTCCGTTTCTTTCTTCGTTTCTCCGTTTCTTTGTTCGTTTCTCCGTTTCTTTCATCGTTGCTCCGTTTCTTTCTTCGTTTCTCCGATTCTTTCTTCGTTTCTCCGTTTCTTTCTTCATTTCTCCGTTTCTTTGTTCGCTTCTCCGTTTCTTTCTTTGTTTCTCCGTTTCTTTCTTCGGTTCTCCGTTTCTTTCTTCGTTTCTCCGTTTCTTTCATCGTTGCTCCGTTTCTTTCTTCGTTTCTCCGAATCTTTCTTCATTTCTCCGTTTCTTTCTTCATTTCTCCGTTTCTTTGTTCGCTTCTCCGTTTCTTTCTTTGTTTCTCCGTTTCTTTCTTCGGTTCTCCGTTTCTTTCTTCGTTTCTCCGTTTCTTTCTTCGTTTCTCCGTTTCTTTCTTCGTATCTCCGTTTCTTTCTTCGTTTCTGCGTTCCTTTCTCCGTTTCTCCGTTTATTTCTTCGTTTCTCCATTTATTTCCCCGTTTCTCCGTTTCTTTGTTCGTTTCTCCGTTTCTTTGTTCGTTTCTCCGTTTCTTTGTTCGTTTCTCCGTTTCTTTCTTCGCTTCTCCGTTTCTTTGTTCGTTTCTCCATTTATTTCTTCGTTTCTCCATTTATTTCCCCGCTTCTCCGTTTCTTTCTTCGTTACTCGTGTTCTTTCTTCGTTTCTCCGTTCCTTTCTTCGTTTCTCCGTTTCTTTCTTCGTTTCTCCGTTTCTTTGTTCGTTTCTCCGTTTCTTTCTTCGTTTCTCCGTTTCTTCGTTCGCTTCTCCGTTTCTTTCTTCGTTTCTCCGTTTCCTTGTTCGTTTCTCCGTTTATGTCTTCGTTTCTCCATTTATTTCACCGTTTCTCCGTATCTTTCTTCGTTTCTCCGTTTCTTTGTTCGTTTCTCCGTTTCTTTCTTCGTTTCTCCGTTTCTTTCTTCGTTTCTCCGTTTCTTCCTTCGTTTCTCCGTTTCATTGTTCGTTTCTCCGTTTCTTTCTTCGTTTCTCCGTTTCTTTGTTTGTTTCGCCGTTTCATTCTTCATTTCTCCGTTTCTTTCTTCGTATCTCCGTTTCTTTCTTCGCTTCTGCGTTCCTTTCTTCGTTTCTCCGTATCTTTCTTCGCTTCTCCGTTTCTTTGTTCGTTTCTCCGTTTCTTTGTTCGTTTCTCCATTTCTTTCTTCGTTTCTCCATTTATTTCCCCGTTTCTCCGTTTCTTTGTTCGTTTCTCCGTTTCTTTGTTCGTTTCTCCGTTTCTTTGTTCGTTTCTCCGTTTCTTTCTTCGCTTCTCCGTTTCTTTGTTCGTTTCTCCGTTTATTTCTTCGTTTCTCCATTTATTTCCCCGCTTCTCCGTTTCTTTCTTCGTTACTCGTGTTCTTTCTTCGTTTCTCCGTTCCTTTCTTCGTTTCTCCGTTTCTTTCTTCGTTTCTCTGTTTCTTTGTTCGTTTCTCCGTTTCTTTCATCGTTGCTCCGTTTCTTTCTTCGTTTCTCCGATTCTTTCTTCGTTTCTCCGTTTCTTTCTTCATTTCTCCGTTTCTTTGTTCGCTTCTCCGTTTCTTTCTTTGTTTCTCCGTTTCTTTCTTCGGTTCTCCGTTTCTTTCTTCGTTTCTCCGTTTCTTTCATCGTTGCTCCGTTTCTTTCTTCGTTTCTCCGAATCTTTCTTCATTTCTCCGTTTCTTTCTTCATTTCTCCGTTTCTTTGTTCGCTTCTCCGTTTCTTTCTTTGTTTCTCCGTTTCTTTCTTCGGTTCTCCGTTTCTTTCTTCGTTTCTCCGTTTCTTTCTTCGTTTCTCCGTTTCTTTCTTCGTATCTCCGTTTCTTTCTTCGTTTCTGCGTTCCTTTCTCCGTTTCTCCGTTTATTTCTTCGTTTCTCCATTTATTTCCCCGTTTCTCCGTTTCTTTGTTCGTTTCTCCGTTTCTTTGTTCGTTTCTCCGTTTCTTTGTTCGTTTCTCCGTTTCTTTCTTCGCTTCTCCGTTTCTTTGTTCGTTTCTCCATTTATTTCTTCGTTTCTCCATTTATTTCCCCGCTTCTCCGTTTCTTTCTTCGTTACTCGTGTTCTTTCTTCGTTTCTCCGTTCCTTTCTTCGTTTCTCCGTTTCTTTCTTCGTTTCTCCGTTTCTTTGTTCGTTTCTCCGTTTCTTTCTTCGTTTCTCCGTTTCTTCGTTCGCTTCTCCGTTTCTTTCTTCGTTTCTCCGTTTCTTTCTTTGTTTCTCCGTTTCTTTCTTCGGTTCTCCGTTTCTTTCTTCGTTTCTCCGTTTCTTTCTTCGTTTCTCCGTTTCTTTCTTCGTTTCTCCGTTTCTTTCTTCGTTTCTCCGTTTCTTTCTTCGTTTCTTCATTTATTTCTTCGTTTCTCCGTTTCTTTGTCCGCTTCTCCATTTCTTTCTCCGTTTCTCCGTTTCATTCTTCATTTCTGCGTTTCTTTGTCCGTTTCTCCGTTTCTTTCTTCATTTCTCCGTTTATTTCTTCGTTTCTCCGTTTCTTTGTTCGTTACTCCGTTTCTTTGTTCGTTTCTCCGTTTCATTGTTCGTTTGTCCGTTTCTTTGTTCGTTTCTCCGTTTATTTCTTCGTTTCTCCATTTATTTCTCCGTTTCTCCGTTTCTTTCTTCGTTACTCCGGTTCTTTCTTCGTTTCTCCGTTTCTTTCTTCGTTTCTCCGTTTCTTTCTTCGTTTCTCCGTTTATGTCTTCGTTTCTCCATTTATTTCACCGTTTCTCCGTATCTTTGTTCGTTTCTCCGTTTCTTTGTTCGTTTCTCCGTTTCTTTGTTCGTTTCTCCGTTTCTTTCTTCGTTTCTCCGTTTCTTTCTTCGTTTCTCCGTTTCTTTCTTCGTTTCTCCGTTTCCTTGTTCGTTTCTCCGTTTATTTCTTCATTTCTCCATTTATTTTCCGTTTCTCGGTTTCTTTCTTCGTTTCTCCGTTTCTTTCTTCGTTTCTCCGTTTCTTTCTTCGTTTCTCCGTTTCTTTCTTCGTTTCTCCATTTATTTCTCCGATTCTCTGTCTCTTTCTTCGTTTCTCAGTTTCTTTCTTCGTTTCTCCGTTTCTTTCTTCGTTTCTCCGATTCTTTCTTCGATTCTCCGGTTCCTTCTTCGTTTCACAGTTTCCTTCTTCGTTTCTGTGTTTCTTTCATCGTTTCTTAGTTTCTGGGTTTCTCCGTTTCTTTCTTCGTTTCTCCGTTTATATCTTCGTTTGTCCATTTATATCTCCGTTTCTTTCTTCGTTTCTCCGTTTCTTTCATCGTTTCACCGTTTCTTTCTTCGTTTCTCTGTTTCTTTCATCGTTTCTTCGTTTCTCCGTTTCTTTCTTCGTATCTCCGTTTATATCTTCGTTTCTCCGTTTCTTCCTTCGTTTCTCCGTTTCTTTCTTCGTTTCTCCGTTTCTTTGTTGGTTTCTCCGTTTCTTTCTTTGTTACTCCGTTTCTTTCTTCATTTCTCCGTTTATTTCTACCATTCTCCGTTTCATTCTTCATTTCTGCGTTTCTTTGTCCGTTTCTCTGTTTCTTTCTTCGTTTCTCCGCTTCTTCTTCCGTTTCTCGGTTTATTTCTCCGTTTCTTCGTTTCATTCTTCGTTTCTTCGTTTCTTTCTTCATTTCTCCATTTCTTTCTTCGTTTCTCCGTTTCTATCTTCGTTTCTCCGTTTCTCTCTTCATTTCTCCGTTTATTTCTACTTTTCTCTGTTTCATTCTTCGTTTCTGCGTTTCTTTGTCCGTTTCTCTGTTTCTTTCTTTGTTTCTCCGTTTCTTTCTCCGTTTCTCGTTTTATTTCTTCGTTTCTTCGTTTCTTTCTTCGGTTCTTCATTTCTTTCTTCATTTCTACGTTTCTTTCTTCGTTTCTCCGTTTCTTTCTTCGTTTCTCCGTTCATATCTTCGTTTCTCCATTTATTTCTCCGTTTCTTTCTTCGTTCCTCCGTTTCTTTCTTCGTTTCTCCGATTCCTTGTTCGTTTCTCCGTTTATTTCTTCATTTCTCCATTTATTTTCCGTTTCTCGGTTTCTTTCTTCGTTTCTCCGTTTCTTTCTTCGTTTCTCCGTTTCTTTCTTCGTTTCTCCGTTTCTTTCTTCGTTTCTCCATTTATTTCTCCGATTCTCTGTCTCTTTCTTCGTTTCTCAGTTTCTTTCTTCGTTTCTCCGTTTCTTTCTTCGTTTCTCCGATTCTTTCTTCGATTCTCCGGTTCCTTCTTCGTTTCACAGTTTCCTTCTTCGTTTCTGTGTTTCTTTCATCGTTTCTTAGTTTCTGGGTTTCTCCGTTTCTTTCTTCGTTTCTCCGTTTATATCTTCGTTTGTCCATTTATATCTCCGTTTCTTTCTTCGTTTCTCCGTTTCTTTCATCGTTTCACCGTTTCTTTCTTCGTTTCTCTGTTTCTTTCATCGTTTCTTCGTTTCTCCGTTTCTTTCTTCGTATCTCCGTTTATATCTTCGTTTCTCCGTTTCTTCCTTCGTTTCTCCGTTTCTTTCTTCGTTTCTCCGTTTCTTTGTTGGTTTCTCCGTTTCTTTCTTTGTTACTCCGTTTCTTTCTTCATTTCTCCGTTTATTTCTACCATTCTCCGTTTCATTCTTCATTTCTGCGTTTCTTTGTCCGTTTCTCTGTTTCTTTCTTCGTTTCTCCGCTTCTTCTTCCGTTTCTCGGTTTATTTCTCCGTTTCTTCGTTTCATTCTTCGTTTCTTCGTTTCTTTCTTCATTTCTCCATTTCTTTCTTCGTTTCTCCGTTTCTATCTTCGTTTCTCCGTTTCTCTCTTCATTTCTCCGTTTATTTCTACTTTTCTCTGTTTCATTCTTCGTTTCTGCGTTTCTTTGTCCGTTTCTCTGTTTCTTTCTTTGTTTCTCCGTTTCTTTCTCCGTTTCTCGTTTTATTTCTTCGTTTCTTCGTTTCTTTCTTCGGTTCTTCATTTCTTTCTTCATTTCTACGTTTCTTTCTTCGTTTCTCCGTTTCTTTCTTCGTTTCTCCGTTCATATCTTCGTTTCTCCATTTATTTCTCCGTTTCTTTCTTCGTTCCTCCGTTTCTTTCTTCGTTTCTCCATTTCTTTCTTCGTTTCTCCGTTTCTTCCTTCGTTTCTCCGTTTCCTTGTTCGTTTCTCCGTTTCTTTGTTCGTTTCTCCGTTTCTTTCTTCGTTTCTCCGTTTCTTTGTTCGTTTCGCCGTTTCATTCTTCATTTCTCCGTTTCTTTCTTCGTATCTCCGTTTCTTTCTTCGTTTCTGCGTTCCTTTCTTCGTTTCTCCGTATCTTTCTTCGTTTCTCCGTTTCTTTGTTCGTTTCTCCGTTACTTTGTTCGTTTCTCCGTTTCTTTGTTCGTTTCTCCGTTTCTTTCTTCGTTTCTCCATTTATTTCCCCGTTTCTCCGTTTCTTTGTTCGTTTCTCCGTTTCTTTGTTTTTTTCACCGTTTCTTTGTTCGTTTCTCCGTTTCTTTCTTCGTTTCTCCGTTTATTTCTTCGTTTCTCCGTTTCTTTCTTCGTTTCTTCGTTTATTTCTTCGTTTCTCCATTTATTTCTTCGTTACTGCGCTTCTTTCATCGTATCTCCGTTTCTTTCTTCGTTTCTCCGTTTCCTTGTTCGTTTCTCCGTTTATTTCTTCGTTTCTCCGTTTCTGTCTTCGTTTCTCCGTTTCTTTCTTCGTTTCTCCGTTTCCTTGTTCGTTTCTCCGTTTATGTCTTCGTTTCCCCATTTATTTCACCGTTTCTCCGTATCTTTCTTCGTTTATCCGTTTCTTTGTTCGTTTGACCGTTTCTGTCTTCGTTTCTCCGTTTCTTTGTTTGTTTCTCCATTTCTTTCTTCGTTTCTCCGTTTCTTTCTTCGTTTCTCCATTTATTTCTCCGATTCTCTGTTTCTTTCTTCGTTTCTCAGTTTCTTTCTTCGTTTCTCCGTTTCTTTCTTCGTTTCTCCGATTCTTTCTTCGTTTCTCCGTTTCTTTCTTCGTTTCACAGTTTCCTTCTTCGTTTCTCTGTTTCTTTCATCGTTTCTTCGTTTCTCCGTTTCTCTATTTCTTTCTTCGTTTCTCCGTTTATATCTTCGTTTGTCCATTTATATCTCCGTTTCTTTCTTCGTTTCTCCGTTTCTTTCTTCGTTTCGCCGCTTCTTTCTTCGTTTCTCTGTTTCTTTCATCGTTTCTTCGTTTCTCCGTTTATATCTTCGTTTCTCCATTTATTTCGCCGCTTCTTTCTTCGTTTCTCTGTTTCTTTCATCGTTTCTTCGTTTCTCCGTTTATATCTTCGTTTCTCCATTTATTTCGCCGCTTCTTTCTTCGTTTCTCCGTTTCATCCTTCGTTTCTCCGTTTCTTTCTTCGTTTCTCCGATTCTTTCTTCGTTTCTCCGTTTCTTTCTTCGTTTCACAGTCTCCTTCTTCGTTTCTCTGTTTCTTTCATCGTTTCTTCGTTTCTCCGTTTCTCCGTTTGTTTCTTCGTTTCTCCGTTTATATCTTCGTTTGTCCATTTATATCTCCGTTTCTTTCTTCGTTTCTCCGTTTCTTTCTTCGTTTCGCCGCTTCTTTCTTCGTTTCTCTGTTTCCTTCATCGTTTGTTCGTTTCTCCGTTTCTTTCTTCGTTTCTCCGTTTATATCTTCGTTTCTCCGTTTCATCCTTCGTTTCTCCGTTTCTTTCTTCGTTTCTCCGTTTTTTCTTTGTTTCTCCGTTTCTTTCTTCATTTCTCCGTTTATTTCTACGTTTCTCCGTTTCATTCTTCATTTCTGCGTTTCTTTGTCCGTTTCTCCGTTTCTTTCTTCGTTTCTCCGTTTCTTTTTTCGTTTCTCCGTTTCTTTCTTCGTTTCTCCGTTTCGTTCTTCGTTTCGCCGTTTCTTTCTTCGTTTCTCCGTTTCTTTGTCCGCTTCTCCATTTCTTTCTCCGTTTCTCCGTTTCATTCTTCATTTCTGCGTTTCTTTGTCCGTTTCTCCGTTTCTTTCTTCGTTTCTCGGTTTCTTTCTTCGTTTCTCCGTTTCTTTGTTCGTTACTCCGTTTCTTTGTTCGTTTCTCCGTTTCATTGTTCGTTTGTCCGTTTCTTTGTTCGTTTCTCCGTTTATTTCTTCGTTTCTCCATTTATTTCTCCGTTTCTCCGTTTCTTTCTTCGTTACTCCGGTTCTTTCTTCGTTTCTCCGTTTCTTTCTTCGTTCCTCCGTTTCTTTCTTCGTTTCTCCGTTTATGTCTTCGTTTCTCTATTTATTTCACCGTTTCTCCGTATCTTTCTTCGTTTCTCCGTTTCTTTGTTCGTTTCTCCGTTTCTTTCTTCGTTTCTCCGTTTCTTTCTTCGTTTCTCCGTTTCTTTCTTCGTTTCTCCGTTTCCTTGTTCGTTTCTCCGTTTATTTCTTCGTTTCTCCATTTATTTTCCGTTTCTCGGTTTCTTTCTTCGTTTCTCCGTTTCTTTCTTCGTTTCTCCGTTTCTTTCTTCGATTCTCCGTTTCTTTCTTCGTTTCTCCATTTATTTCTCCGATTCTCTGTCTCTTTCTTCGTTTCTCAGTTTCTTTCTTCGTTTCTCCGTTTCTTTCTTCGTTTCTCCGATTCTTTCTTCGATTCTCCGGTTCCTTCTTCGTTTCACAGTTTCCTTCTTCGTTTCTGTGTTTCTTTCATCGTTTCTTAGTTTCTGGGTTTCTCCGTTTCTTTCTTCGTTTCTCCGTTTATATCTTCGTTTGTCCATTTATATCTCCGTTTCTTTCTTCGTTTCTCCGTTTCTTTCTTCGTTTCACCGTTTCTTTCTTCGTTTCTCTGTTTCTTTCATCGTTTCTTCGTTTCTCCGTTTCTTTCTTCGTATCTCCGTTCATATCTTCGTTTCTCCGTTTCTTCCTTCGTTTCTCCGTTTCTTTCTTCGTTTCTCCGTTTCTTTGTTGGTTTCTCCGTTTCTTTCTTTGTTTCTCCGTTTCTTTCTTCGTATCTCCGTTTCTTTCTTCGTTTCTGCGTTCCTTTCTTCGTTTCTCCGTATCTTTCTTCGTTTCTCCGTTTCTTTGTTCGTTTCTCCGTTACTTTGTTCGTTTCTCCGTTTCTTTGTTCGTTTCTCCGTTTCTTTCTTCGTTTCTCCATTTATTTCCCCGTTTCTCCGTTTCTTTGTTCGTTTCTCCGTTTCTTTGTTTGTTTCTCCGTTTCTTTGTTCGTTTCTCCGTTTCTTTGTTCGTTTCTCCGTTTCTTTCTTCGCTTCTCCGTTTCTTTGTTCGTCTCTCCGTTTATTTCTTCGTTTCTCCATTTATTTTCCCGCTTCTCCATTTCTTTCTTCGTTACTCGTGTTCTTTCTTCGTTTCTCCGTTCCTTTCTTCGTTTCTCCGTTTCTTTCTTCGTTTCTCCGTTTCTTTGTTCTTTTCTCCGTTTCTTTCATCGTTGCTCCGCTTCTTTCTTCGTTTCTCCGATTCTATCTTCGTTTCTCCGTTTCTTTCTTCATTTCTCCGTTTCTTTGTTCGTTTCTCCGTTTCTTTCTTTGTTTCTCCGTTTCTTTCTTCGGTTCTCCGTTTCTTTCTTCGTTTCTCCGTTTCTTTCTTCGTTTCTCCGTTTCTTTCTTCGTTTCTCAGTTTATTTCTTCGTTTCTCCGTTTCTTTCTTCGTTTCTTCGTTTATTTCTTCGTTTCTCCATTTATTTCTCCGTTTCTCCGTTTCTTTCTTCGTTACTGCGCTTCTTTCATCGTATCTCCGTTTCTTTCTTCGTTTCTCCGTTTCCTTGTTCGTTTCTCCGTTTATTTCTTCGTTTCTCCATTTATTTCTCCGTTTCTCCGTTTCTTTGTTCGTTTCTCCGTTTCTTTGTTCGTTTCTCCGTTTCTTTCTTCGTTTCTCCGTTTCTGTCTTCGTTTCTCCGTTTCTTTCTTCGTTTCTCCGTTTCCTTGTTCGTTTCTCCGTTTATGTCTTCGTTTCCCCATTTATTTCACCGTTTCTTCGTATCTTTCTTCGTTTATCCGTTTCTTTGTTCGTTTGACCGTTTCTGTCTTCGTTTCTCCGTTTCTTTGTTTGTTTCTCCATTTCTTTCTTCGTTTCTCCGTTTCTTTCTTCGTTTCTCCATTTATTTCTCCGATTCTCTGTTTCTTTCTTCGTTTCTCAGTTTCTTTCTTCGTTTCTCCGTTTCTTTCTTCATTTCTCCGTTTCTTTGTTCGCTTCTCCGTTTCTTTCTTTGTTCCTCCGTTTCTTTCTTCATTTCTCCGTTTATTTCTACATTTCTCCGTTTCATTCTTCATTTCTGCGTTTCTTTGTCCGTTTCTCTGTTTCTTTCTTCGTTTCTCCGTTTCTTTTTCCGTTTGTTGGTTTATTTCTCCGTTTCTTCGTTTCATTCTTCGTTTCTTCGTTTCTTTCTTCATTTCTCCATTTCTTTCTTCGTTTCTCCGTTTCTTTCTTCGTTCCTCCGTTTCTCTCTTCATTTCTCCGTTTATTTCTACGTTTCTCCGTTTCATCCTTCGTTTCTGCGTTTCTTTGTCCGTTTCTCTGTTTCTTTCTTCGTTTCTCCGTTTCTTTCTCCGTTTCTCGGTTTATTTCTTCGTTTCATCGTTTCTTTCTTCGGTTCTTCATTTCTTTCTTCATTTCTCCGTTTCTTTCTTCGTTTCTCCGTTTCTTTCTTCGTTTCTCCGTTCATATCTTCGTTTCTCCATTTATTTCTCCGTTTCTTTCTTCGTTCCTCCGTTTCTTTCTTCGTTTCTCCGTTTCTTTCTTCGTTTCTCCGTTTCTTCCTTCGTTTCTCCGTTTCCTTGTTCGTTTCTCCGTTTCTTTCTTCGTTTCTCCGTTTCTCTCTTCATTTCTCCGTTTATTTCTACGTTTCTCCGTTTCATCCTTCGTTTCTGCGTTTCTTTGTCCGTTTCTCTGTTTCTTTCTTCGTTTCTCCGTTTCTTTCTCCGTTTCTCGGTTTATTTCTTCGTTTCATCGTTTCTTTCTTCGGTTCTTCATTTCTTTCTTCATTTCTCCATTTATTTCTCCGTTTCTTTCTTCGTTCCTCCGTTTCTTTCTTCGTTTCTCCGTTTCTTTCTTCGTTTCTCCGTTTCTTCCTTCGTTTCTCCGTTTCCTTGTTCGTTTCTCCGTTTCTTTCTTCGTTTCTCCGTTTCTTTGTTCGTTTCGCCGTTTCATTCTTCATTTCTCCGTTTCTTTCTTGGTATCTCCGTTTCTTTCTTCGTTTCTGCGTTCCTTTCTTCGTTTCTCCGTATCTCTCTTCGTTTCTCCGTTTCTTTGTTCGTTTCTCCGTTTCTTTGTTCGTTTCTCCGTTTCTTTCTTCGTTTCTCCATTTATTTCCCCGTTTCTCCGTTTCTTTGTTCGTTTCTCCGTTTCTTTGTTCGTTTCTCCGTTTCTTTCTTCGTTTCTCCGTTTATTTCTTCGTTTCTCCGTTTCTTTCTTCGTTTCTCCGTTTCTTTCTTCGCTTCCCCGTTTCTTTGTTCGTTTCTCCGTTTATTTCTTCGTTTCTCCACTTATTTCCCCGCTTCTCCGTTTCTTTCTTCGTTAGTCGTGTTCTTTCTTCGTTTCTCCGTTCCTTTCTTCGTTTCTCCGTTTCTTTCTTCATTTCTCCGTTTCTTTCTTCGTTTCTCCGTTTCTTTCATCGTTGCTCCGTTTCTTTCTTCGTTTCTCCGATTCTTTCTTCGTTTCTCCGTTTCTTTCTTCATTTCTCCGTTTCTTTGTTCGCTTCTCCGTTTCTTTCTTTGTTTCTCCGTTTCTTTCTTCGGTTCTCCGTTTCTTTCTTCGTTTCTCCGTTTCTTTCTTCGTTTCTCCGTTTGTTTCTTCGTTTCTCCATTTATTTCTCCGTTTCTCCGTTTCTTTCTTCGTTACTGCGTTTCTTTCATCGTATCTCCGTTTCTTTGTTCGTTTCTCCGTTTCTTTGTTCGTTTCTCCGTTGCTTTCTTCGTTTCTCCGTTTCTGTCTTCGTTTCTCCGTTTCTTTCTTCGTTTCTCCGTTTCCTTGTTCGTTTCTCCGTTTATGTCTTCGTTTCTCCATTTATTTCACCGTTTCTCCGTATCTTTCTTCGTTTCTCCGTTTCTTTGTTCGTTTCACCGTACTTTCTTCGTTTCTCCGTTTCTTTGTTTGTTTCTCCATTTCTTTCTTCGTTTCTCCGATTCTTTCTTCGTTTCTCCATTTATTTCTCCGATTCTCTGTTTCTTTCTTCGTTTCTCAGTTTCTTTCTTCGTTTCTCCGTTCCTTTCTTCGTTTCTCCGTTTCTTTCTTCGTTTCTCCGTTTCTTTCTTCGTTTCTCCGTTTCTTTGTTCGTTTCTCCGTTTCTTTCATCGTTGCTCCGCTTCTTTCTTCGTTTCTCCGATTCTTTCTTCGTTTCTCCGTTTCTCCGTTTCTTTCTTCATTTCTCCGTTTCTTTGTTCGTTTCTCCGTTTCTTTCTTTGTTTCTCCGTTTCTTTCTTCGGTTCTCCGTTTCTTTCTTCGTTTCTCCGTTTCTTTCTTCGTTTCTCCGTTTCTTTCTTCGTTTCTCCGTTTATTTCTTCGTTTCTCCGTTTCTTTCATCGTTTCTTCGTTTATTTCTTCGTTTCTCCATTTATTTCTTCGTTACTGCGCTTCTTTCATCGTATCTCCGTTTCTTTCTTCGTTTCTCCGTTTCCTTGTTCGTTTCTCCGTTTATTTCTTCGTTTCTCCGTTTCTGTCTTCGTTTCTCCGTTTCTTTCTTCGTTTCTCCGTTTCCTTGTTCGTTTCTCCGTTTATGTCTTCGTTTCCCCATTTATTTCACCGTTTCTCCGTATCTTTCTTCGTTTATCCGTTTCTTTGTTCGTTTGACCGTTTCTGTCTTCGTTTCTCCGTTTCTTTGTTTGTTTCTCCATTTCTTTCTTCGTTTCTCCGTTTCTTTCTTCGTTTCTCCATTTATTTCTCCGATTCTCTGTTTCTTTCTTCGTTTCTCAGTTTCTTTCTTCGTTTCTCCGTTTCTTTCTTCGTTTCTCCGATTCTTTCTTCGTTTCTCCGTTTCTTTCTTCGTTTCACAGTTTCCTTCTTCGTTTCTCTGTTTCTTTCATCGTTTCTTCGTTTCTCCGTTTCTCTGTTTCTTTCTTCGTTTCTCCGTTTATATCTTCGTTTGTCCATTTATATCTCCGTTTCTTTCTTCGTTTCTCCGTTTCTTTCTTCGTTTCGCCGCTTCTTTCTTCGTTTCTCTGTTTCTTTCATCGTTTCTTCGTTTCTCCGTTTATATCTTCGTTTCTCCATTTATTTCGCCGCTTCTTTCTTCGTTTCTCCGTTTCATCCTTCGTTTCTCCGTTTCTTTCTTCGTTTCTCCGATTCTTTCTTCGTTTCTCCGTTTCTTTCTTCGTTTCACAGTCTCCTTCTTCGTTTCTCTGTTTCTTTCATCGTTTCTTCATTTCTCCGTTTCTCCGTTTCTTTCTTCGTTTCTCCGTTTATATCTTCGTTTGTCCATTTATATCTCCGTTTCTTTCTTCGTTTCTCCGTTTCTTTCTTCGTTTCGCCGCTTCTTTCTTCGTTTCTCTGTTTCCTTCATCGTTTGTTCGTTTCTCCGTTTCTTTCTTCGTTTCTCCGTTTATATCTTCGTTTCTCCGTTTCATCCTTCGTTTCTCCGTTTCTTTCTTCGTTTCTCCGTTTTTTCTTTGTTTCTCCGTTTCTTTCTTCATTTCTCCGTTTATTTCTACGTTTCTCCGTTTCATTCTTCATTTCTGCGTTTCTTTGTCCGTTTCTCCGTTTCTTTCTTCGTTTCTCCGTTTCTTTTTTCGTTTCTCCGTTTCTTTCTTCGTTTCTCCGTTTCGTTCTTCGTTTCGCCGTTTCTTTCTTCGTTTCTCCGTTTCTTTGTCCGCTTCTCCATTTCTTTCTCCGTTTCTCCGTTTCATTCTTCATTTCTGCGTTTCTTTGTCCGTTTCTCCGTTTCTTTCTTCGTTTCTCGGTTTCTTTCTTCGTTTCTCCGTTTCTTTGTTCGTTACTCCGTTTCTTTGTTCGTTTCTCCGTTTCATTGTTCGTTTGTCCGTTTCTTTGTTCGTTTCTCCGTTTATTTCTTCGTTTCTCCATTTATTTCTCCGTTTCTCCGTTTCTTTCTTCGTTACTCCGGTTCTTTCTTCGTTTCTCCGTTTCTTTCTTCGTTTCTCCGTTTCTTTCTTCGTTTCTCCGTTTATGTCTTCGTTTCTCTATTTATTTCACCGTTTCTCCGTATCTTTCTTCGTTTCTCCGTTTCTTTGTTCGTTTCTCCGTTTCTTTCTTCGTTTCTCCGTTTCTTTCTTCGTTTCTCCGTTTCTTTCTTCGTTTCTCCGTTTCCTTGTTCGTTTCTCCGTTTATTTCTTCGTTTCTCCATTTATTTTCCGTTTCTCGGTTTCTTTCTTCGTTTCTCCGTTTCTTTCTTCGTTTCTCCGTTTCTTTCTTCGATTCTCCGTTTCTTTCTTCGTTTCTCCATTTATTTCTCCGATTCTCTGTCTCTTTCTTCGTTTCTCAGTTTCTTTCTTCGTTTCTCCGTTTCTTTCTTCGTTTCTCCGATTCTTTCTTCGATTCTCCGGTTCCTTCTTCGTTTCACAGTTTCCTTCTTCGTTTCTGTGTTTCTTTCATCGTTTCTTAGTTTCTGGGTTTCTGCGTTTCTTTCTTCGTTTCTCCGTTTATATCTTCGTTTGTCCATTTATATCTCCGTTTCTTTCTTCGTTTCTCCGTTTCTTTCTTCGTTTCACCGTTTCTTTCTTCGTTTCTCTGTTTCTTTCATCGTTTCTTCGTTTCTCCGTTTCTTTCTTCGTATCTCCGTTCATATCTTCGTTTCTCCGTTTCTTCCTTCGTTTCTCCGTTTCTTTCTTCGTTTCTCCGTTTCTTTGTTGGTTTCTCCGTTTCTTTCTTTGTTTCTCCGTTTCTTTCTTCATTTCTCCGGTTATTTCTACGTTTCTCCGTTTCATTCTTCATTTCTGCGTTTCTTTGTCCATTTCTCTGTTTCTTTCTTCGTTTCTCCGTTTCTTTTTCCGTTTCTCGGTTTATTTTTCCGTTTCTTCGTTTCATTCTTCGTTTCTTCGTTTCTTTCTTCATTTCTCCATTTCTTTCTTCGTTTCTCCGTTTCTATCTTCGTTTCTCCGTTTCTCTTTTCATTTCTCCGTTTATTTCTACTTTTCTCTGTTTCATTCTTCGTTTCTGCGTTTCTTTGTCCGTTTCTCTGTTTCTTTCTTTGTTTCTCCGTTTCTTTCTCCGTTTCTCGTTTTATTTCTTCGTTTCTTCGTTTCTTTCTTCGGTTCTTCATTTCTTTCTTCATTTCTACGTTTCTTTCTTCGTTTCTCCGTTTCTTTCTTCGTTTCTCCGTTCATATCTTTGTTTCTCCATTTATTTCTCCGTTTCTTTCTTCGTTCCTCCGTTTCTTTCTTCGTTTCTCCATTTCTTTCTTCGTTTCTCCGTTTCTTCCTTCGTTTCTCCGTTTCCTTGTTCGTTTCTCCGTTTCCTTGTTCGTTTCTCCGTTTCTTTGTTCGTTTCGCCGTTTCATTCTTCATTTCTCCGTTTCTTTCTTCGTATCTCCGTTTCTTTCTTCGTTTCTGCGTTCCTTTCTTCGTTTCTCCGTATCTTTCTTCGTTTCTCCGTTTCTTTGTTCGTTTCTCCGTTACTTTGTTCGTTTCTCCGTTTCTTTGTTCGTTTCTCCGTTTCTTTCTTCGTTTCTCCATTTATTTCCCCGTTTCTCCGTTTCTTTGTTCGTTTCTCCGTTTCTTTGTTTGTTTCTCCGTTTCTTTGTTCGTTTCTCCGTTACTTTGTTCGTTTCTCCGTTTCTTTGTTCGTTTCTCCGTTTCTTTCTTCGTTTCTCCATTTATTTCCCCGTTTCTCCGTTTCTTTGTTCGTTTCTCCGTTTCTTTGTTTGTTTCTCCGTTTCTTTGTTCGTTTCTCCGTTTCTTTGTTCGTTTCTCCGTTTCTTTCTTCGCTTCTCCGTTTCTTTGTTCGTTTCTCCGTTTATTTCTTCGTTTCTCCATTTATTTTCCCGCTTCTCCATTTCTTTCTTCGTTACTCGTGTTCTTTCTTCGTTTCTCCGTTCCTTTCTTCGTTTCTCCGTTTCTTTCTTCGTTTCTCCGTTTCTTTGTTCTTTTCTCCGTTTCTTTCATCGTTGCTCCGCTTCTTTCTTCGTTTCTCCGATTCTATCTTCGTTTCTCCGTTTCTTTGTTCATTTCTCCGTTTCTTTGTTCGTTTCTCCGTTTCTTTCTTTGTTTCTCCGTTTCTTTCTTCGGTTCTCCGTTTCTTTCTTCGTTTCTCCGTTTCTTTCTTCGTTTCTCCGTTTCTTTCTTCGTTTCTCAGTTTATTTCTTCGTTTCTCCGTTTCTTTCTTCGTTTCTTCGTTTATTTCTTCGTTTCTCCATTTATTTCTCCGTTTCTCCGTTTCTTTCTTCGTTACTACGCTTCTTTCATCGTATCTCCGTTTCTTTCTTCGTTTCTCCGTTTCCTTGTTCGTTTCTCCGTTTATTTCTTCGTTTCTCCATTTATTTCTCCGTTTCTCCGTTTCTTTGTTCGTTTCTCCGTTTCTTTGTTCGTTTCTCCGTTTCTTTCTTCGTTTCTCCGTTTCTGTCTTCGTTTCTCCGTTTCTTTCTTCGTTTCTCCGTTTCCTTGTTCGTTTCTCCGTTTATGTCTTCGTTTCCCCATTTATTTCACCGTTTCTTCGTATCTATCTTCGTTTATCCGTTTCTTTGTTCGTTTGACCGTTTCTGTCTTCGTTTCTCCGTTTCTTTGTTTGTTTCTCCATTTCTTTCTTCGTTTCTCCGTTTCTTTCTTCGTTTCTCCATTTATTTCTCCGATTCTCTGTTTCTTTCTTCGTTTCTCAGTTTCTTTCTTCGTTTCTCCGTTTCTTTCTTCATTTCTCCGTTTCTTTGTTCGCTTCTCCGTTTCTTTCTTTGTTCCTCCGTTTCTTTCTTCATTTCTCCGTTTATTTCTACGTTTCTCCGTTTCATTCTTCATTTCTGCGTTTCTTTGTCCGTTTCTCTGTTTCTTTCTTCGTTTCTCCGTTTCTTTTTCCGTTTGTTGGTTTATTTCTCCGTTTCTTCGTTTCATTCTTCGTTTCTTCGTTTCTTTCTTCATTTCTCCATTTCTTTCTTCGTTTCTCCGTTTCTTTCTTCGTTCCTCCGTTTCTCTCTTCATTTCTCCGTTTATTTCTACGTTTCTCCGTTTCATCCTTCGTTTCTGCGTTTCTTTGTCCGTTTCTCTGTTTCTTTCTTCGTTTCTCCGTTTCTTTCTCCGTTTCTCGGTTTATTTCTTCGTTTCATCGTTTCTTTCTTCGGTTCTTCATTTCTTTCTTCATTTCTCCGTTTCTTTCTTCGTTTCTCCGTTTCTTTCTTCGTTTCTCCGTTCATATCTTCGTTTCTCCATTTATTTCTCCGTTTCTTTCTTCGTTCCTCCGTTTCTTTCTTCGTTTCTCCGTTTCTTTCTTCGTTTCTCCGTTTCTTCCTTCGTTTCTCCGTTTCCTTGCTCGTTTCTCCGTTTCTTTCTTCGTTTCTCCGTTTCTCTCTTCATTTCTCCGTTTATTTCTACGTTTCTCCGTTTCATCCTTCGTTTCTGCGTTTCTTTGTCCGTTTCTCTGTTTCTTTCTTCGTTTCTCCGTTTCTTTCTCCGTTTCTCGGTTTATTTCTTCGTTTCATCGTTTCTTTCTTCGGTTCTTCATTTCTTTCTTCATTTCTCCGTTTCTTTCTTCGTTTCTCCGTTTCTTTCTTCGTTTCTCCGTTCATATCTTCGTTTCTCCATTTATTTCTCCGTTTCTTTCTTCGTTCCTCCGTTTCTTTCTTCGTTTCTCCGTTTCTTTCTTCGTTTCTCCGTTTCTTCCTTCGTTTCTCCGTTTCCTTGTTCGTTTCTCCGTTTCTTTCTTCGTTTCTCCGTTTCTTTGTTCGTTTCGCCGTTTCATTCTTCATTTCTCCGTTTCTTTCTTCGTATCTCCGTTTCTTTCTTCGTTTCTGCGTTCCTTTCTTCGTTTCTCCGTATCTCTCTTCGTTTCTCCGTTTCTTTGTTCGTTTCTCCGTTTCTTTGTTCGTTTCTCCGTTTCTTTCTTCGTTTCTCCATTTATTTCCCCGTTTCTCCGTTTCTTTGTTCGTTTCTCCGTTTCTTTGTTCGTTTCTCCGTTTCTTTCTTCGTTTCTCCGTTTATTTCTTCGTTTCTCCGTTTCTTTCTTCGTTTCTCCGTTTCTTTCTTCGCTTCCCCGTTTCTTTGTTCGTTTCTCCGTTTATTTCTTCGTTTCTCCACTTATTTCCCCGCTTCTCCGTTTTTTTCTTCGTTAGTCGTGTTCTTTCTTCGTTTCTCCGTTCCTTTCTTCGTTTCTCCGTTTCTTTCTTCATTTCTCCGTTTCTTTCTTCGTTTCTCCGTTTCTTTCATCGTTGCTCCGTTTCTTTCTTCGTTTCTCCGATTCTTTCTTCGTTTCTCCGTTTCTTTCTTCATTTCTCCGTTTCTTTGTTCGCTTCTCCGTTTCTTTCTTTGTTTCTCCGTTTCTTTCTTCGGTTCTCCGTTTCTTTCTTCGTTTCTCCGTTTCTTTCTTCGTTTCTCCGTTTGTTTCTTCGTTTCTCCATTTATTTCTCCGTTTCTCCGTTTCTTTCTTCGTTACTGCGTTTCTTTCATCGTATCTCCGTTTCTTTGTTCGTTTCTCCGTTTCTTTGTTCGTTTCTCCGTTGCTTTCTTCGTTTCTCCGTTTCTGTCTTCGTTTCTCCGTTTCTTTCTTCGTTTCTCCGTTTCCTTGTTCGTTTCTCCGTTTATGTCTTCGTTTCTCCATTTATTTCACCGTTTCTCCGTATCTTTCTTCGTTTCTCCGTTTCTTTGTTCGTTTCACCGTACTTTCTTCGTTTCTCCGTTTCTTTGTTTGTTTCTCCATTTCTTTCTTCGTTTCTCCGTTTCTTTCTTCGTTTCTCCATTTATTTCTCCGATTCTCTGTTTCTTTCTTCGTTTCTCAGTTTCTTTCTTCGTTTCTCCGTTTCTTTCTTCGTTTCTCCGATTCTTTCTTCGTTTCTCCGTTTCTTTCTTCGTTTCACAGTTTCCTTCTTCGTTTCTCTGTTTCTTTCATCGTTTCTACGTTTCTCCGTTTCTCCGTTTCTTTCTTCGTTTCTCCGTTTATATCTTCGTTTGTCCATTTATATATCCGTTTCTTTCTTCGTTTCTCCGTTTCTTTCTTCGTTTCACCGTTTCTTTCTTCGTTTCTCTGTTTCTTTCATCGTTTCTTCGTTTCTCCGTTTCTTTCTTCGTATCTCCGTTTATATCTTCGTTTCTCCGTTTCTTCCTTCGTTTCTCCGTTTCTTTCTTCGTTTCTCCGTTTCTTTGTTGGTTTCTCCGTTTCTTTCTTTGTTTCTCCGATTCTTTCTTCATTTCTCCGGTTATTTCTACGTTTCTCCGTTTCATTCTTCATTTCTGCGTTTCTTTGTCCGTTTCTCTGTTTCTTTCTTCGTTTCTCCGTTTCTTTTTCCGTTTCTCGGTTTATTTCTCCGTTTCTTCGTTTCATTCTTCGTTTCTTCGTTTCTTTCTTCATTTCTCCATTTCTTTCTTCGTTTCTCCGTTTCTATCTTCGTTTCTCCGTTTCTCTTTTCATTTCTCCGTTTATTTCTACTTTTCTCTGTTTCATTCTTCGTTTCTGCGTTTCTTTGTCCGTTTCTCTGTTTCTTTCTTTGTTTCTCCGTTTCTTTCTCCGTTTCTCGTTTTATTTCTTCGTTTCTTCGTTTCTTTCTTCGGTTCTTCATTTCTTTCTTCATTTCTACGTTTCTTTCTTCGTTTCTCCGTTTCTTTCTTCGTTTCTCCGTTCATATCTTTGTTTCTCCATTTATTTCTCCGTTTCTTTCTTCGTTCCTCCGTTTCTTTCTTCGTTTCTCCATTTCTTTCTTCGTTTCTCCGTTTCTTCCTTCGTTTCTCCGTTTCCTTGTTCGTTTCTCCGTTTCCTTGTTCGTTTCTCCGTTTCTTTCTTCGTTTCTCCGTTTCTTTGTTCGTTTCGCCGTTTCATTCTTCATTTCTCCGTTTCTTTCTTCGTATCTCCGTTTCTTTCTTCGTTTCTGCGTTCCTTTCTTCGTTTCTCCGTATCTTTCTTCGTTTCTCCGTTTCTTTGTTCGTTTCTCCGTTACTTTGTTCGTTTCTCCGTTTCTTTGTTCGTTTCTCCGTTTCTTTCTTCGTTTCTCCGTTTCTTTCTTCGTTTCTCCGTTTGTTTCTTCGTTTCTCCATTTATTTCTCCGTTTCTCCGTTTCTTTCTTCGTTACTGCGTTTCTTTCATCGTATCTCCGTTTCTTTGTTCGTTTTTCCGTTTCTTTGTTCGTTTCTCCGTTTCTTTCTTCGTTTCTCCGTTTCTGTCTTCGTTTCTCCGTTTCTTTCTTCGTTTCTCCGTTTCCTTGTTCGTTTCTCCGTTTATGTCTTCGTTTCTCCATTTATTTCACCGTTTCTCCGTATCTTTCTTCGTTTCTCCGTTTCTTTGTTCGTTTCACCGTACTTTCTTCGTTTCTCCGTTTCTTTGTTTGTTTCTCCATTTCTTTCTTCGTTTCTCCGTTTCTTTCTTCGTTTCTCCATTTATTTCTCCGATTCTCAGTTTCTTTCTTCGTTTCTCCGTTTCTTTCTTCGTTTCTCCGATTCTTTCTTCGTTTCTCCGTTTCTTTCTTCGTTTCACAGTTTCCTTCTTCGTTTCTCTGTTTCTTTCATCGTTTCAACGTTTCTCCGTTTCTCCGTTTCTTTCTTCGTTTCTCCGTTTATATCTTCGTTTGTCCATTTATATCTCCGTTTCTTTCTTCGTTTCTCCGTTTCTTTCTTCGTTTCGCCGCTTCTTTCTTCGTTTCTCTGTTTCTTTCATCGTTTCTTCGTTTCTCCGTTTATATCTTCGTTTCTCCATTTATTTCTCCGCTTCTTTCTTCGTTTCTCCGTTTCATCCTTCGTTTCTCAGTTTCTTTCTTCGTTTCTCCGTTTCTTTCTTCATTTCTCCGTTTCTTTCTTCGTTTCTCCGTTTCTTTCATCGTTGCTCCGTTTCTTTCTTCGTTTCTCCGATTCTTTCTTCGTTTCTCCGTTTCTTTCTTCATTTCTCCGTTTCTTTGTTCGCTTCTCCGTTTCTTTCTTTGTTTCTCCGTTTCTTTCTTCGGTTCTCCGTTTCTTTCTTCGTTTCTCCGTTTCTTTCTTCGTTTCTCCGTTTGTTTCTTCGTTTCTCCATTTATTTCTCCGTTTCTCCGTTTCTTTCTTCGTTACTGCGTTTCTTTCATCGTATCTCCGTTTCTTTGTTCGTTTTTCTGTTTCTTTGTTCGTTTCTCCGTTTCTTTCTTCGTTTCTCCGTTTCTGTCTTCGTTTCTCCGTTTCTTTCTTCGTTTCTCCGTTTCCTTGTTCGTTTCTCCGTTTATGTCTTCGTTTCTCCATTTATTTCACCGTCTCTCCGTATCTTTCTTCGTTTCTCCGTTTCTTTGTTCGTTTCACCGTACTTTCTTCGTTTCTCCGTTTCTTTGTTTGTTTCTCCATTTCTTTCTTCGTTTCTCCGTTTCTTTCTTCGTTTCTCCATTTATTTCTCCGATTCTCTGTTTCTTTCTTCGTTTCTCAGTTTCTTTCTTCGTTTCTCCGTTTCTTTCCTCGTTTCTCCGTTTCTTTGTCCGTTTCTCCATTTCTTTCTCCGTTTCTCCGTTTCATTCTTCATTTCTGCGTTTCTTTGTCCGTTTCTCCGTTTCTTTCTTCGTTTCTCGGTTTCTTTCTTCGTTTCTCCGTTTCTTTGTTCGGTACTCCGTTTCTTTGTTCGTTTCTCCGTTTCATTGTTCGTTTGTCCGTTTCTTTGTTCGTTTCTCCGTTTATTTCTTCGTTTCTCCATTCATTTCTCCGTTTCTCCGTTTCTTTCTTCGTTACTCCGGTTCTTTCTTCGTTTCTCCGTTTCTTTCTTCGTTTCTCCGTTTCCTTGTTCGTTTCTCCGTTTATGTCTTCGTTTCTCCATTTATTTCACCGTTTCTCCGTATCTTTCTTCGTTTCGCCGTTTCTTTGTTCGTTTCTCCGTTTCTTTCTTCGTTTCTCCGTTTCTTTCATCGTTTCTACGTTTCTCCGTTTCTCCGTTTCTTTCTTCGTTTCTCCGTTTATATCTTCGTTTGTCCATTTATATATCCGTTTCTTTCTTCGTTTCTCCGTTTCTTTCTTCGTTTCACCGTTTCTTTCTTCGTTTCTCTGTTTCTTTCATCGTTTCTTCGTTTCTCCGTTTCTTTCTTCGTATCTCCGTTTATATCTTCGTTTCTCCGTTTCTTCCTTCGTTTCTCCGTTTCTTTCTTCGTTTCTCCGTTTCTTTGTTGGTTTCTCCGTTTCTTTCTTTGTTTCTCCGATTCTTTCTTCATTTCTCCGGTTATTTCTACGTTTCTCCGTTTCATTCTTCATTTCTGCGTTTCTTTGTCCGTTTCTCTGTTTCTTTCTTCGTTTCTCCGTTTCTTTTTCCGTTTCTCGGTTTATTTCTCCGTTTCTTCGTTTCATTCTTCGTTTCTTCGTTTCTTTCTTCATTTCTCCATTTCTTTCTTCGTTTCTCCGTTTCTATCTTCGTTTCTCCGTTTCTCTTTTCATTTCTCCGTTTATTTCTACTTTTCTCTGTTTCATTCTTCGTTTCTGCGTTTCTTTGTCCGTTTCTCTGTTTCTTTCTTTGTTTCTCCGTTTCTTTCTCCGTTTCTCGTTTTATTTCTTCGTTTCTTCGTTTCTTTCTTCGGTTCTTCATTTCTTTCTTCATTTCTACGTTTCTTTCTTCGTTTCTCCGTTTCTTTCTTCGTTTCTCCGTTCATATCTTTGTTTCTCCATTTATTTCTCCGTTTCTTTCTTCGTTCCTCCGTTTCTTTCTTCGTTTCTCCATTTCTTTCTTCGTTTCTCCGTTTCTTCCTTCGTTTCTCCGTTTCCTTGTTCGTTTCTCCGTTTCCTTGTTCGTTTCTCCGTTTCTTTCTTCGTTTCTCCGTTTCTTTGTTCGTTTCGCCGTTTCATTCTTCATTTCTCCGTTTCTTTCTTCGTATCTCCGTTTCTTTCTTCGTTTCTGCGTTCCTTTCTTCGTTTCTCCGTATCTTTCTTCGTTTCTCCGTTTCTTTGTTCGTTTCTCCGTTACTTTGTTCGTTTCTCCGTTTCTTTGTTCGTTTCTCCGTTTCTTTCTTCGTTTCTCCGTTTCTTTCTTCGTTTCTCCGTTTGTTTCTTCGTTTCTCCATTTATTTCTCCGTTTCTCCGTTTCTTTCTTCGTTACTGCGTTTCTTTCATCGTATCTCCGTTTCTTTGTTCGTTTTTCCGTTTCTTTGTTCGTTTCTCCGTTTCTTTCTTCGTTTCTCCGTTTCTGTCTTCGTTTCTCCGTTTCTTTCTTCGTTTCTCCGTTTCCTTGTTCGTTTCTCCGTTTATGTCTTCGTTTCTCCATTTATTTCACCGTTTCTCCGTATCTTTCTTCGTTTCTCCGTTTCTTTGTTCGTTTCACCGTACTTTCTTCGTTTCTCCGTTTCTTTGTTTGTTTCTCCATTTCTTTCTTCGTTTCTCCGTTTCTTTCTTCGTTTCTCCATTTATTTCTCCGATTCTCAGTTTCTTTCTTCGTTTCTCCGTTTCTTTCTTCGTTTCTCCGATTCTTTCTTCGTTTCTCCGTTTCTTTCTTCGTTTCACAGTTTCCTTCTTCGTTTCTCTGTTTCTTTCATCGTTTCAACGTTTCTCCGTTTCTCCGTTTCTTTCTTCGTTTCTCCGTTTATATCTTCGTTTGTCCATTTATATCTCCGTTTCTTTCTTCGTTTCTCCGTTTCTTTCTTCGTTTCGCCGCTTCTTTCTTCGTTTCTCTGTTTCTTTCATCGTTTCTTCGTTTCTCCGTTTATATCTTCGTTTCTCCATTTATTTCTCCGCTTCTTTCTTCGTTTCTCCGTTTCATCCTTCGTTTCTCAGTTTCTTTCTTCGTTTCTCCGTTTCTTTCTTCATTTCTCCGTTTCTTTCTTCGTTTCTCCGTTTCTTTCATCGTTGCTCCGTTTCTTTCTTCGTTTCTCCGATTCTTTCTTCGTTTCTCCGTTTCTTTCTTCATTTCTCCGTTTCTTTGTTCGCTTCTCCGTTTCTTTCTTTGTTTCTCCGTTTCTTTCTTCGGTTCTCCGTTTCTTTCTTCGTTTCTCCGTTTCTTTCTTCGTTTCTCCGTTTGTTTCTTCGTTTCTCCATTTATTTCTCCGTTTCTCCGTTTCTTTCTTCGTTACTGCGTTTCTTTCATCGTATCTCCGTTTCTTTGTTCGTTTTTCTGTTTCTTTGTTCGTTTCTCCGTTTCTTTCTTCGTTTCTCCGTTTCTGTCTTCGTTTCTCCGTTTCTTTCTTCGTTTCTCCGTTTCCTTGTTCGTTTCTCCGTTTATGTCTTCGTTTCTCCATTTATTTCACCGTCTCTCCGTATCTTTCTTCGTTTCTCCGTTTCTTTGTTCGTTTCACCGTACTTTCTTCGTTTCTCCGTTTCTTTGTTTGTTTCTCCATTTCTTTCTTCGTTTCTCCGTTTCTTTCTTCGTTTCTCCATTTATTTCTCCGATTCTCTGTTTCTTTCTTCGTTTCTCAGTTTCTTTCTTCGTTTCTCCGTTTCTTTCCTCGTTTCTCCGTTTCTTTGTCCGTTTCTCCATTTCTTTCTCCGTTTCTCCGTTTCATTCTTCATTTCTGCGTTTCTTTGTCCGTTTCTCCGTTTCTTTCTTCGTTTCTCGGTTTCTTTCTTCGTTTCTCCGTTTCTTTGTTCGGTACTCCGTTTCTTTGTTCGTTTCTCCGTTTCATTGTTCGTTTGTCCGTTTCTTTGTTCGTTTCTCCGTTTATTTCTTCGTTTCTCCATTCATTTCTCCGTTTCTCCGTTTCTTTCTTCGTTACTCCGGTTCTTTCTTCGTTTCTCCGTTTCTTTCTTCGTTTCTCCGTTTCCTTGTTCGTTTCTCCGTTTATGTCTTCGTTTCTCCATTTATTTCACCGTTTCTCCGTATCTTTCTTCGTTTCGCCGTTTCTTTGTTCGTTTCTCCGTTTCTTTCTTCGTTTCTCCGTTTCTTTCTTCGTTTCTCCGTTTCTTTCTTCGTTTCTCCGTTTCCTTGTTCGTTTCTCCGTTTATTTCTTCGTTTCTCCATTTATTTTCCGTTTCTCGGTTTCTTTCTTCGTTTCTCCGTTGCTTTCTTCGTTTCTCCGTTTCTTTCTTCGTTTCTCCGTTTCTTTCTTCCTTTCTCCATTTATTTCTCCGATTCTCTGTCTCTTTCTTCGTTTCTCAGTTTCTTTCTTCGTTTCTCCGTTTCTTTCTTCGTTTCTCCGATTCTTTCTTCGTTTCTCCGGTTCCTTCTTCGTTTCACAGTTTCCTTCTTCGTTTCTGTGTTTCTTTCATCGTTTCTTCGTTTCTGCGTTTCTCCGTTTCTTTCTTCGTTTCTCCGTTTATATCTTCGTTTGTCCATTTATATCTCCGTTTCTTTCTTCGTTTCTCCGTTTCTTTCTTCGTTTCACCGTTTCTTTCTTCGTTTCTCTGTTTCTTTCATCGTTTCTTCGTTTCTCCGTTTCTTTCTTCGTATCTCCGTTTATATCTTCGTTTCTCCATTATTTCTCCGCTTCTTTCTTCGTTTCTCCGTTCATCCTTCGTTTCTCCGTTTCTTTCTTCGTTTCTCCGTTTCTTTGTTGGTTTCTCCGTTTCTTTCTTTGTTTCTCCGCTTCTTTCTTCATTTCTCCGTTTATTTCTACGTTTCTCCGTTTCATTCTTCATTTCTGCGTTTCTTTGTCCGTTTCTCTGTTTCTTTCTTCGTTTCTCCGTTTCTTTTTCCGTTTCTCGGTTTATTTCTCCGTTTCTTCGTTTCATTCTTCGTTTCTTCGTTTCTTTCTTCATTTCTCCATTTCTTTCTACGTTTCTCTGTTTCTTTCTTCGTTTCTCCGTTTCTCTCTTCATTTCTCCGTTTATTTCTACGTTTCTCCGTTTCATTCTTCGTTTCTGCGTTTCTTTGTCCGTTTCTCTGTTTCTTTCTTCGTTTCTCCGTTTCTTTCTCCGTTTCTCGGTTTATTTCTTCGTTTCTTCGTTTCTTTCTTCGGTTCTTCATTTCTTTCTTCATTTCTCCGTTTCTTTGTTCGCTTCTCCGTTTGTTTCTTTGTTTCTCCGTTTCTTTGTTCGTTTCTCCGTTTCCTTGTTCGTTTCTCCGTTTATGTCTTCGTTTCTCCATTTATTTCACCGTTTCTCCGTATCTTTCTTCGTTTCTCCGTTTCTTTGTTCGTTTCACCGTTTCTTTCTTCGTTTCTCCGTTTCTTTGTTTGTTTCTCCATTTCTTTCTTCGTTTCTCCGTTTCTTTGTTCGTTTCGCCGTTTCATTCTTCGTTTCTCCGTTTCTTTCTTCGTATCTCCGTTTCTTTCTTCGTTTCTGCGTTCCTTTCTTCGTTTCTCCGTATCTTTCTTCGTTTCTCCGTTTCTTTCTTCGTTTCTCCGTTTCTTTCTTCGTTCCTCCGTTTCTTTCTTCGTTTCTCCGTTTCTTTCTTCGTTTCTCCGTTTCTTTCTTCGTTTCTCCGTTTCTTTGTTCGTTTCGCCGTTTCATTCTTCGTTTCACCGTTTCTTTCTTCGTTTCTCCGTTTCTTTCTTCGTTCCTCCGTTTCTTTCTTCGTTTCTCCGTTTCTTTCTTCGTTTCTCCGTTTCATTCTTCGTTTCTCCGTTTCCTTGTTCGTTTCTCCGTTTCTTTCTTCGTTTCTGCGTTTCTTTGTTCGTTTCGCCGCTTCATTCTTCGTTTCTCCGTTTCTTTCTTCGTATCTCCGTTTCTTTCTTCGTTTCTCCGTTTCCTTGTTCGTTTCTCCATTTCTTTGTTCGTTTCTCCGTTTCTTTCTTCGTTTCTCCGTTTCTTTGTTTGATCCTCCATTTCTTTCTTCGTTTCTCCGTTTCTTTCTCCGTTTCTCCACTTATTTCACTGTTTCTCCGTTTCTTTCTTCGTTTCTCCGTTTCTTTCTTCGTTTCTCCGTTTCTCTCTTCGTTTCTCCGTTTCTTTCTCCGTTTCTCCGTTTCTTTCTTCGTTTCTCCATTTCTTTCTTCGTTTCTCCGTTTCTTTGTTCGTTTCTTCGTTTCTTTGTTCGTTTCATCGTTTCTTTCTTCGTTTCTCCGTTTCTTTCTTCGTTTCTCCGTTTCTTTCTTCGTTTCCCCGTTTCTTACTTCGTTTCTCCGTTTCTTTGTTCGTTTCTCCGTTTCTTTGTTCGTTTCTCCGTTTCTTTGTTCGTTTCTCTGATTCTTTGTTCGTTTCTCCGTTTCTTTGCTCGTTTCTCCGTTTATTTCTTCGTTTCTCCATTTATTCCTCCGTTTCTCCGTTTCTCCATTTATTCCTCCGTTTCTCCGTTTCTTTCTCCGTTACTGCGTTTCTATCTTCGTTTCTCCATTTATTTCTCCGCTTCTCCGTTTCTTTCTTCGTTACTCCGTTTCTTTCATCGTATCTCCGTTTCTTTGTTCGTTTCTTCGTTTCTTTCTTCGTTTCTTCATTTCTTTCTTCGGTTTCGAGTATAAGACTTGCGAAAATTTTGATTGTTTCTCAACCATTCCTTAACTTCAAACTCCCATATCCCGCGAACGGATTGACGAACTCGAGAATTTCCTATTGCATCTGAAAGCAGAAACTCTCCCGATTACAACGGTATGTGTATTTTTGCCCTAGGCCAAAATAGTTATTTGTTTCGAGTGTCAGACTTGCGAAAATTTTGATGGTTTCTCAACCATTCCTTAACTCCAAACTCCCATATCTCGCGAACGCATTGACGAACTCGAGAAATTCCTGTTGCATCTGATAGTAGAAACTCGCCCGATTACAAAGGTATGTGTATTTTTCCCCTAGGTCATTGTAGTTATTGGTTTCGAGTATCAGATTTGCGAAAATTTTGATGGTTTCTCAACCATTCCTTAACTTCAAACTCCCATATCTCGCGAACGGATTGACGAACTCGAGAAATTCCTGTTGCCCCTGAAAGTAGGAACTCGCCCGATTACAACGGTATGTGTATTTCTCCCCTACGCCATTCCAGTTATTGGTTTCGAGTATCAGAGCAGCGAAAGTTTTGGCGGTTTCACAACAGTTCCATGACTTCAAACTCCCATATCTCGCGAACGGATTGACAGACTCGAGAAATTCCTGTTGCATCTGAAAGTAGAAACTCGCCCGATTACAACGCTATGTGTATTTTTCCCATAGGCCATTGTAGTTATTGGTTTCGAGTATCAGACTTGCGAAAATTTTGATGGTTTCTCAACCATTACTAAACCTCAAACTCCCATATCTCGCGAACGGATTGACGAACTCGAGAAATTCCTGTTGCATCTGAACGCAGACACTCGCCCGTTTACAACGGTATGTGTATTTTTCCCATAGGCCATTGTAGTTATTGGTTTCGAGTATCAGACTTGCGAAAATTTTGATGGTTTCTCAACCATTACTAAACCTCAAACTCCCATATCTCGCGAACGGATTGACGGACTCGAGAAGTTCCTGTTGCATCTGAAAGTAGAAACTCGCCCGATTACAACGGTATGTGTATTTTTGCCCTAGGCCATAGTAGTTATTGGTTTCGAGTATCAGACTTGCGAAAATTTTGACGGTTTCTCAACCATTCCATAACTTCAAACTCCCATATATGCGAACGGATTGACGAACTCGAGAAATTCCAGTTGCGTCTGAAAGTTGAAACTCGCCCGATTACAACGATATGTGTATTTTTGCTCTAGACCATAGTAGTTATTGGTTTCGAGTATCAGACTTGCGAAAACTTTGATGGTTTCTCATCCATTCCTTAACCTCAAACTCACATATCTCGCGAACGGATTGACGAACTCGAGAAATTCCTGTTGCATCTGAACGCAGACACTCTCGCGTTTACAACGGTATGTGTATTTTTGCCCTAGGCCATAGTAGTTATTGGTTTCTAGTATCAGACTTGCGAAAATTTTGATGGTTTCTCATCCATTCTTTAACTTCAAACTCCCATATCTCGCGAACGGTTTCACGAACTCGAGAAATTCCTGTTGCAACTGAAAGTAGAAACTCGCCCGATTACAACGGTATGTGTATTTCTCCCCTACGCCATTCCAGTTATTGGTTTCGAGTATCAGAGCAGCGAAAGTTTTGGTGGTTTCACAACAGTTCCATAAATTCAAATTCCCATATCTCGCGAACGGATTGACGGACTCAAGAAATTCCTGTTGCATCTGAAAGTAGAAACTGGCCCGATTACAACGGTATGTGTATTTTTGCCCTAGGCCATAGTAGTTATTGGTTTCGAGTATCAGACTTGCGAAAATTTTGATGGTTTCTCAACCATTCCATAACTTCAAACTCCCATATATCGCGAACGGATTGGCGAACTCGAGAAATTCCTGTTGCATCTGAAAGCAGAAACTCGCCCGATGACAACGGTATGTGCATTTTTGCCCTAGGCCATAGTAGTTATTGGTTTCGAGTATCAGACATGCGAAAATTTTGATGGTTTCTCAACCATTTCTTAACTTCAAACTCCCATATCTCGCGAACGGATTGACGGACTCTAGAAATTCCTGTTGCATCTGAAAGTAGAAACTCGCCCGATTACAATGGTGTGTGTACTTTTCCCCTAGGCCATAGTAGTTATTGGTTTCTAGTGTCAGACTTGCGAAAATTTTGATGGTTTCTCAACCATTCCGTAACTTCAAACTCCCATATATGCGAACGGATTGACGGACTCGAGAAATTCCTGTTGCATCTGAAAGTAGAAACTCGCCCGATTACAACGGTATGTGTATTTTTGCTCTAGACCATAGTAGTTATTGGTTTCGAGTATCAGACTTGCGAAAACTTTGATGGTTTCTCAACCATTCCTTAACCTCAAACTCCCATATATGCGAACGGATTGACGAACTCGAGAAATTCCTGTTGCATCTGAACGCAGACACTCTCCCGTTTACAACGGTATGTGCATTTTTGCCCTAGGCCATAGTAGTTATTGGTTTCGAGTATCGGACTTGCGAAAATTTTGATGGTTTCTCAAACATTACTAAACCTCAAACTCCCATATCTCGCGAACGGATTGACGGACTCGAGAAATTCCTGTTGCATCTGAAAGTAGAAACTCGCCCGATTACAACGGTATGTGTATTTCTCCCCTAGGCCATTCCAGTTATCGGTTTCGAGTATCAGAGCAGCGAAAGTTTTGGTGGTTTCACAACAGTTCCATGACTTCAAACTCCCATATCTCGCGAACGGATTGACAGACTCGAGAAATTCCTGTTGCATCTGAAAGTAGAAACTCGCACGATTACAACGCTTAGTGTATTTTTCCCATAGGCCATTGTAGTTATTGGTTTCGAGTGTCAGACTTGCGAAAATTTTGATGGTTTCTCAACCATTCCATAACTTCAAACTCCCATATATGCGAACGGATTGACGGACTCGAGAAATTCCTGTTGCATCTAAAAGTAGAAACTCGCCCGATTACAACGGTATGTGTATTTTTGCCCTAGGCCATAGTAGTTATTGGTTTCGAGTATCAGACTTGCGAAAATTTTGATGGTTTCTCAACCATTCCATAACTTCAAACTCCCATATATGCGAACGGATTGACGAACTCGAGAAATTCCAGTTGCGTCTGAATGTTGAAACTCGCCCGATTACAACGGTATGAGTATTTTTGCTCTAGACCATAGTAGTTATTGGTTTCGAGTATCAGACTTGCGAAAACTTTGATGGTTTCTCAACCATTCCTTAACCTCAAACTCCCATATATGCGAA
The DNA here is from genome assembly GCF_051014685.1 of Ptiloglossa arizonensis. Classification (NCBI taxonomy): domain Eukaryota; kingdom Metazoa; phylum Arthropoda; class Insecta; order Hymenoptera; family Colletidae; genus Ptiloglossa; species Ptiloglossa arizonensis. Next base: position 1,233,647 of record NW_027478393.1, read on the forward strand.
CGGATTGACGAACTCGAGAAATTCCTGTTGCATCTGAACGCAGACACTCTCCCGTTTACAACGGTATGTGCATTTTTGCCCTAGGCCATAGTAGTTATTGGTTTCGAGTATCGGACTTGCGAAAATTTTGATGGTTTCTCAAACATTACTAAACCTCAAACTCCCATATCTCGCGAACGGATTGACGGACTCGAGAAATTCCTGTTGCATCTGAAAGTAGAAACTCGCCCGATTACAACGGTATGTGTATTTCTCCCCTAGGCCATTCCAGTTATCGGTTTCGAGTATCAGAGCAGCGAAAGTTTTGGTGGTTTCACAACAGTTCCATGACTTCAAACTCCCATATCTCGCGAACGGATTGACAGACTCGAGAAATTCCTGTTGCATCTGAAAGTAGAAACTCGCACGATTACAACGCTTAGTGTATTTTTCCCATAGGCCATTGTAGTTATTGGTTTCGAGTGTCAGACTTGCGAAAATTTTGATGGTTTCTCAACCATTCCATAACTTCAAACTCCCATATATGCGAACGGATTGACGGACTCGAGAAATTCCTGTTGCATCTAAAAGTAGAAACTCGCCCGATTACAACGGTATGTGTATTTTTGCCCTAGGCCATAGTAGTTATTGGTTTCGAGTATCAGACTTGCGAAAATTTTGATGGTTTCTCAACCATTCCATAACTTCAAACTCCCATATATGCGAACGGATTGACGAACTCGAGAAATTCCAGTTGCGTCTGAATGTTGAAACTCGCCCGATTACAACGGTATGAGTATTTTTGCTCTAGACCATAGTAGTTATTGGTTTCGAGTATCAGACTTGCGAAAACTTTCATGGTTTCTCAACCATTCCTTAACCTCAAACTCCCATATCTCGCGAACGGATGGACGATCTCGAGAAATTCCTGTTGCATCTGAAAGCAGAAACTCGCCCGATTACAACGGTATGTGCATTTTTGCCCTAGGCCATATTAGTTATTGGTTTCGAGTATCAGACTTGCGAAAATTTTGATGGTTTCTCAACCATTCCTTAACTTCAAACTCCCATATCTCGCGAACGGATTGACGGACTCGAGAAATTCCTGTTGCATCTGAAAGTAGAAACTCGCCCGACTACAACGGTATGTGTATTTTTGCCCTAGGCCATAGTAGTTATTAGTTTCGAGTATCAGACTTGCGAAAATTTTGATGGTTTCTCAACCATTCCTTAACCTCAAACTCCCATATCTCGCGAACGGATTGACGAACTCGAGAAATTCCTGTTGCATCTGAACGCAGATACTCGCCCGTTTACAACGGTATGTGTATTTTTGCCCTAGGCCATAGTAGTTATTGGTTTCTAGTATCAGACTTGCGAAAGTTTTGATGGTTTTTCAACGATTCCATAGCTTCAAACTCCCATATATCGCGAACGGATTGGCGAACTCGAGAAATTCCTGTTGCATCTGAAAGCAGATACTCGCCCGATTACAACGGTATGGTCATTTTTGCCCTAGGCCATAGTAGTTATTGGTTTCGAGTATAAGACGTGCGAAAATTTTGATGGTTTCTCATCCATTCCTTAACTTCAAACTCCCATATCTCGCGAACGGATTGACGAACTCGAGAAATTCCTGTTGCATCTGAAAGCAGAAACTCGCCCGATTACAATGGTGTGTGTAATTTTCCCCTAGGCCATTCCAGTTATTGGTTTCATGTATCAGACATGCGAATTTTTGATTGTTTCTCAACCATTCCTTAACTTCAAACTCCCATATCTCGCGAACGGATTGACGAACTCGAGAAATTCCTACTGCATCTGAAGGCAGAAACTCGCCCGATTACAATGGTGTGTGTACTTTTTCCCTAGGCCATTCTAGTTATCGGTTTCGAGTATCAGACTTGCGAAAATTTTAATGGACTCTCAACCATTCCTTAAATTCAAACTCCCATATCTCGCGAACCGGTTGAAGACCTCGCGAAATTCCTGTTGCATCTGAAAGTTGAAACTCGCCCGATTACAGCGGTATGTGTATTTTTGCTCTAGACCATAGTAGTTATTGGTTTCGAGTATCAGACTTGCGAAAACTTTGATGGTTTCTCAACCATTCCTTAACTTCAAACTCCCATATCTCGCAAACGGATTGACGAACTCGAGAAATTCCTGTTGCATCTGAAAGTAGAAACTTGCCCGATTACAATGGTGTGTGTACTTTTCCCCTAGGCCATTCCAGTTATTCGTTTCGAGTATCAGACTTGCGAAAATTTTGATGGTTTCTCAACCATTCCTTAATTTCAAACTCGCATATCTCGCGAACGGATTGACGAACACGAGTAATTCCTGTTGAATCTGAAAGCAGAAACTCGCCCGATTACAACGGCATGTGTATTTTTGCCGTAGACCATAGTAGTTAATGGTTTCTAGTATCAGATTCCGAAAATTTTGATGGTTTCTCAACCATTCCTTTACTTCAAACACCCATATCTCGCGAACGGATTGACGAACTCGAGAAATTCCTGTTGCATCTGAAAGTAGAAACTTGCCCGATTACAATGGTGTGTGTACTTTTCCCCTAGGCCATTCCAGGTGTTGGTTTCGAGTATCAGAGCAGCGAAAGTTTTGGTGGTTTCACAACAGTTCCATAACTTCAAACTTCCATATCTCGCGAACGGATTGACGGACTCAAGAAATCCCTGTTGCATCTGAAAGTTGAAACTCGCCCGATTACAACGGTATGTGTATTTTTGCCCTAGGGCATAGTAGTTATTGGTTTCGAGTATCAGACTTGCGAAAATTTTTATGGTTTCTCAACCATTCCTTAACTTCAAACTCCCATATCTCGCGAACGGATTGACGAACTCGAGAAATTCCTGTTGCATCTGAAAGCAGAAACTCGCCCGATTCCAACGGTATTTGTATTTTTCCCCTAGGCCATTGTAGTTATTGCTTTCGAGTATGAGACTTGCGAAAACTTTGATGGTATCTCAACCATTCCTTAACTTCAAACTCCCATATCTCGCGAACGGATTGACGAACTCGAGATATTCCTGTTGCATCTGAAAGTAGAAACTTGCCGATTACAACGGTATTTGTATTTTTCCCCTAGGCCATTGTAGTTATTGCTTTCGAGTATGAGACTTGCGAAAATTTGGATTGTTTCTCAACCATTCCTTAATTTCAAACTCCCATATCTCGCGAACGGATTGACGAACTCGAGATATTCCTGTTGCATCTGAAAGTAGAATCTTGCCGATTACAACGGTATTTGTATTTTTGCCCTAGGCCATAGTAGTTATTGGTTTCGAGTATCAGACTTGCGAAAATTTTGATGGTTTCTCAACCATTCCACAACTTCAAAATCCCATATATGCGAACGGATTGACGAACTCGAGAAATTCCTGTTGCGTCTGAAAGTTGAAACCCGCCCGATTACAACGGTATGTGTATTTTTGCTCTAGTCCATAGTAGTTATTTGTTCCGAGTAGCAGACTTGCGAAAATTTGGATGGTTTCTCAACCATTCCTTAACTTCAAACTCCCATATCTCGCGAACGTGTTGACGAACTCGAGAAATTCCTGTTGCATCTGAAACTAGAAACTCGCCCGATTACAACGGTATGTGTATTTTTGCCCTAGGCCATAGTAGTTAGTGGTTTCGAGTATCGGACTTGCGAAAATTTTGATGGTTTCTCAACCATTACTAAACCTCAAACTCCCATAGCTCGCGAACGGATTGACGAACTCGAGAAATTCCTGTTGCATCTGAACGCAGACACTCGCCCGTTTACAACGGTATGTGTATTTTAGCCCTAGGCCATAGTAGGAATTAGTTTCCAGTATCAAACTTGCGAAAATTTTGTTGGTTTCTCAAACATTCCATAAATTCAAACTCACATATCTCGCGAACGGATTGACGAACTCGAGAAATTTCTGTTGCAACTGAAAGTAGAAACTCGCCCGATTACAACGGTATGTGTATTTCTCCCCTAGGCCATTCCAGTTATCGGTTTCGAGTATCAGAGCAGCGAAAGTTTTGGCGGTTTCACAACAGTTCCATGACTTCAAACTCCCATATCTCGCCAACGGATTGACAGACTCGAGAAATTCCTGTTGCATCTGAAAGTAAAAACTCGCACGATTACAACGCTATGTGTTTTTTTTCCCATAGGCCATTGTAGTTATTGGTTTCGAGTATCAGACTTGCGAAAATTTTGATGGTTTCTCAACCATTCCATAACTTCAAACTCCCATATTTGCGAACGGATTGACGGACTCGAGAAATTCCTGTTGCATCTGAAAGTAGAAACTCGCCCGATTACAACGGTATGTGTATTTTTGCCCTAGGCCATAGTAGTTATTGGTTTCGAGTATCAGACTTGCGAAAATTTTGATGGTTTCTCAACCATTCCATAACTTCAAACTCCCATATATGCGAACGGATTGACGAACTCGAGAAATTCCAGTTGCGTCTGAAAGTAGAAACTCGCCCGATTACAACGGTATGTGTATTTTTGCCCTAGGCCATTGTAGTTATTGGTTTCGAGTATCAGACTTGCGAAAACTTTGATGGTTTCTCAACCATTCCTTAACCTCAAACTCCCATATCTCGCGAACGGATTGACGAACTCGAGAAATTCCTGTTGCATCTGAACGCAGCCACTCGACCGTTTACAACGGTATGTGTATTTTTGCCCTAGGCCATAGTAGGAATTAGTTTCGAGTATCAGACTTGCGAAAATTTTGATGGTTTCTCAAACATTCCATAACTTCAAACACCCATATCTCGCGAACGGATTGACGAACTCGAGAAATTTCTGTTGCAACTGAAAGTAGAAACTCGCCCGATTACAACGGTATGTGTATTTCTCCCCGAGGCCATTCCAGTTATCGGTTTCGAGTATCAGAGCAGCGAAAGTTTTGGTGGTTTCACGACAGTTCCATGACTTCAAACTCCCACATCTCGCGAACGGATTGACAGACTCGATAAATTCCTGTTGCATCTGAAAGTAGAAACTCGCACGATTACAACGGTATGTGTATTTTTGCCCTAGGCCATAGTAGTTATTGGTTTCGAGTATCAGAATTGCGAAAATTTTGATGGTTTCTCAACCATTCCATAACTTCAGACTCCCATATATGCGAACGGATTGACGGACTCGAGAAATTCCTGTTGCATCTGAAAGTAGAAACTCGCCCGATTACAACGGTATGTGTATTTTTGCCCTAGGCCATAGTAGTTATTGGTTTCGAGTATCAGAATTGCGAAAATTTTGATGGTTTCTCAACCATTCCATAACTTCAAACTCCCATATATGCGAACGGATTGACGAACTCGAGAAATTCCAGTTGCGTCTGAAAGTCGAAACTCGCCCGATTACAACGGTATGTGTATTTTTGCCCTAGGCCATTGTAGTTATTGGTTTCGAGTATCAGACTTGCGAAAACTTTGATGGTTTCTCAACCATTTCTTAACTTCAAACTCCCATATCTCGCGAACGGATTGACGGACTCGAGAAATTCCTGTTGCATCTGAAAGTAGAAACTCGCCCGATTACAACGGTATGTGTATTTTTGACCTAGGCCATAGTAGTTATTGGTTTCTAGTATCAGACTTGAGAAAGTTTTGATGGTTTCTCAACGATTCCATAACTTCAAACTCCCATATATCGCGAACGGATTGGCGAACTCCAGAAATTCCTGTTGCATCTGAAAGTAGAAACTCGCACGATTACAACGCTATGTGTATTTTTCCCATAGGCCATTGTAGTTATTGGTTTCGAGTATAAGACGTGCGAAAATTTTGATGGTTTCTCATCCATTCCTTAACTTCAAACTCCCATATCTCGCGAACGGATTGACGAACTCGAGAAATTCCTGTTGCATCTGAAAGCAGAAACTCGCCCGATTACAATGGTGTGTGTACTTTTCCCCTAGGCCATTCCAGTTATTGGTTTCATGTATCAGACATGCGAAATTTTTGATTGTTTCTCAACCATTCCTTAACTTCAAACTCCCATATCTCGCGAACGGATTGACGAACTCGAGAAATTCCTACTGCATCTGAAGGCAGAAACTCGCCCGATTACAATGGTGTGTGTACTTTTCCCCTAGGCCATTCTAGTTATTGGTTTCGAGTATCAGACTTGCGAAAATTTTAATGGACTCTCAACCATTCCTTAAATTCAAACTCCCATATCTCGCGAACCGGTTGAAGAACTCGCGAAATTCCTGTTGCATCTGAAAGTTGAAACTCGCCCGATTACAACGGTATGTGTATTTTTGCTCTAGACCATAGTAGTTATTGGTTTCGAGTATCAGACTTGCGAAAACTATGATAGTTTCTCAACCATTCCTTAACTTCAAACTCCCATACCTCGCGAACGGATTGACGGACTCGAGAAATTCCTGTTGCATCTGAAAGTAGAAACTCGCCCGATTACAACGGTATGTGTATTTTTGCCCTAGGCCATTGTAGTTATTGGTTTCGAGTATCAGACTTGCGAAAATTTTGATGGTTTCTCAACCATTTCTTAACTTCAAACTCCCATATCTCGCGAACGGGTTGACGAACTCGAGAAATTCCGGTTGCATCTGAAAGTAGGAACTTGCCCGATTACAACGGTATGTGCATTTTTGCCCTAGGCCATAGTAGTTATTGGTTTCGAGTATCAGACTTTCGAAAACTTTGATGGATTCTCAACCATTCCTTAACTTCAAACTTCCATATCTCGCGAACGGATTGACGAAATCGAGAAATTCCTACCGCATCTGAAGGCAGAAACTCGCCCGATTACAATGGTGTGTGTACTTTTCCTCTAGGCCACTCCAGTTATTGGTTTCGAGTATCAGACTTGCGAAAATTTTAATGGACTCTCAACCATTCCATAACTTCAAACACCCATATCTCGCGAACGGATTGACGAACTCGAGAAATTCCTGTTGCATCTGAAAGTAGAAACTTGCCCGATTACAATGTTCTGTGTGCTTTTCCCCTAGGCCATTCCAGTTATTGGTTTCGAGTATCAGAGCAGCGAACGTTTTGGTGGTTTCACAACAGTTCTATAACTTCAAACTCCCATACCTCGTGAACGGATAGACGGACTCAAGAAATCCCTAATGCATCAGAAAGTAGAAACTCGCCCGATTACAACGGCATGTCTATTTTTGCCCTAGGCCATAGTAGTTATTGGTTTCGAGTATCAGACTTGCGAAAATTTTAATGGACTCTCAACCATTCCTAAACCTCAAACTCCCATATCTCGCGAACGGATTGACGATCTCAAGAAGTTCCTGTTGCATCTGAAAGTAGAAACTCGCCCGATTACAACGGTATGTGTATTTTTGCCCTAGGCCATAGTAGTTATTGGTTTCGAGTATCAGAATTGCGAAAATTTTGATGGTTTCTCAACCATTCCATAACTTCAAACTCCCATATATGCGAACGGATTGACGAACTCGAGAAATTCCAGTTGCGTCTGAAAGTTGAAACTCGCCCGATTACAACGGTATGTGTATTTTTGCTCTAGACCATAGTAGTTATTGGTTTCGAGTATCAGACTTGCGAAAACTTTGATGGTTTCTCAACCATTCCTTAACCTCAAACTCCCATATCTCGCGAACGGATTGACGATCTCGAGAAATTCCTGTTGCATCTGAAAGCAGAAACTCGCCCGATTACAACGGTATGTGCATTTTTGCCCTAGGCCATAGTAGTTATTGGTTTCGAGTATCAGACTTGCGAAAATTTTGATGGTTTCTCAACCATTCCTTAACTTCAAACTCCCATATCTCGCGAACGGATTGACGGACTCGAGAAATTCCTGTTGCATCTGAAAGTAGAAACTCGCCCGATTACAACGGTATGTGTATTTTTGACCTAGGCCATAGTAGTTATTGGTTTCTAGTATCAGACTTGAGAAAGTTTTGATGGTTTCTCAACGATTCCATAACTTCAAACTCCCATATATCGCGAACGGATTGGCGAACTCGAGAAATTCCTGTTGCATCTGAAAGTAGAAACTCGCACGATTACAACGCTATGTGTATTTTTCCCATAGGCCATTGTAGTTATTGGTTTCGAGTATAAGACGTGCGAAAATTTTGATGGTTTCTCATCCATTCCTTAACTTCAAACTCCCATATCTCGCGAACGGATTGACGAACTCGAGAAATTCCTGTTGCATCTGAAAGCAGAAACTCGCCCGATTACAATGATGTGTGTACTTTTCCCCTAGGCCATTCCAGTTATTGGTTTCATGTATCAGACATGCGAAATTTTTGATTGTTTCTCAACCATTCCTTAACTTCAAACTCCCATATCTCGCGAACGGATTGACGAACTCGAGAAATTCCTACTGCATCTGAAGGCAGAAACTCGCCCGATTACAATGGTGTGTGTACTTTTCCCCTAGGCCATTCTAGTTATTGGTTTCGAGTATCAGACTTGCGAAAATTTTAATGGACTCTCAACCATTCCTTAAATTCAAACTCCCATATCTCGCGAACCGGTTGAAGAACTCGCGAAATTCCTGTTGCATCTGAAAGTTGAAACTCGCCCGATTACAACGGTATGTGTATTTTTGCTCTAGACCATAGTAGTTATTGGTTTCGAGTATCAGACTTGCGAAAACTATGATGGTTTCTCAACCATTCCTTAACTTCAAACTCCCATACCTCGCGAACGGATTGACGGACTCGAGAAATTCCTGTTGCATCTGAAAGTAGAAACTCGCCCGATTACAACGGTATGTGTATTTTTGCCCTAGGCCATTGTAGTTATTGGTTTCGAGTATCAGAATTGCGAAAATATTGATGGTTTCTCAACCATTTCTTAACTTCAAACTCCCATATCTCGCGAACGGGTTGACGAACTCGAGAAATTCCGGTTGCATCTGAAAGTAGGAACTTGCCCGATTACAACGGTATGTGCATTTTTGCCCTAGGCCATAGTAGTTATTGGTTTCGAGTATCAGACTTTCGAAAACTTTGATGGATTCTCAACCATTCCTTAACTTCAAACTTCCATATCTCGCGAACGGATTGACGAAATCGAGAAATTCCTACCGCATCTGAAGGCAGAAACTCGCCCGATTACAATGGTGTGTGTACTTTTCCTCTAGGCCACTCCAGTTATTGGTTTCGAGTATCAGACTTGCGAAAATTTTAATGGACTCTCAACCATTCCATAACTTCAAACACCCATATCTCGCGAACGGATTGACGAACTCGAGAAATTCCTGTTGCATCTGAAAGTAGAAACTTGCCCGATTACAATGTTCTGTGTGCTTTTCCCCTAGGCCATTCCAGTTATTGGTTTCGAGTATCAGAGCAGCGAACGTTTTGGTGGTTTCACAACAGTTCTATAACTTCAAACTCCCATACCTCGTGAACGGATAGACGGACTCAAGAAATCCCTAATGCATCAGAAAGTAGAAACTCGCCCGATTACAACGGCATGTCTATTTTTGCCCTAGGCCATAGTAGTTATTGGTTTCGAGTATCAGACTTGCGAAAATTTTGATGGTTTCTCAACCATTCCTAAACCTCAAACTCCCATATCTCGCGAACGGATTGACGATCTCAAGAAGTTCCTGTTGCATCTGAAAGTAGAAACTTGCCCGATTACAATGTTCTGTGTGCTTTTCCCCTAGGCCATTCCAGTTATTGGTTTCGAGTATCAGAGCAGCGAACGTTTTGGTGGTTTCACAACAGTTCTATAACTTCAAACTCCCATACCTCGTGAACGGATAGACGGACTCAAGAAATCCCTAATGCATCAGAAAGTAGAAACTCGCCCGTTTACAACGGTATGTGTATTTTTGCCCTAGGCCATAGTAGTTATTGGTTTCGAGAATCAGACTTGCGAAAATTTTGATGGTTTCTCAACCATTCCATAACTTCAAACTCCCATATCTCGCGAACGGATTGACGAACACGAGAAATTCCTGTTGCATCTGAAAGCAGAAACTCGCCCGATTCCAACGGTATTTGTGTTTTTCCCCTAGGCCATAGTAGTTATTGGTTTCGAGTATCAGATTCCGAAAATTTTGATGGTTTCTCAACCATTCCTTTACTTCAAACACCCATATCTCGCGAACGGATTGACGAACTCGAGAAATTCCTGTTGCATCTGAAAGTAGAAACTTGCCCGATTACAATGGTGTGTGTACTTTTCCCCTAGGCCATTCCAGGTGTTGGTTTCGAGTATCAGACTTGCGAAAATTATGATGGTTCCTCAACCATTCCTTAACTTCAAACTCCCATATCTCGCGAACGGATTGACGATCTCAAGAAGTTCCTGTTGCATCTGAAAGCAGACACCCGCCCGTTTACAACGGTATGTGTATTTTTGCCCTAGGCCATAGTAGTTATTGGTTTCGAGTATCAGACTTGCGAAAATTTTGATGGTTTCTCAACCATTCCATAACTTCAAACTCCCATATCTCGCGAACGGATTGACGAACTCGAGAAATTCCTGTTGCATCTGAAAGCAGAAACTCGCCCGATTCCAACGGTATTTGTGTTTTTCCCCTAGGCCATAGTAGTTATTGGTTTCGAGTATCAGACTTGCGAAAATTTTGATGGTTTCTCAACCATTCCTTAACTTCAAACTCCCATATCTCGCGAACGGATTGACGGACTCGAGAAATTCCTGTTGCATCTGAAAGTAGAAACTCGCCCGATTACAACGGTATGTGTATTTTTGCCCTAGGCCATAGTAGTTATTGGTTTCTAGTATCAGACTTGCGAAAGTTTTGATGGTTTCTCAACGATTCTATAACTTCAAACTCCCATATATCGCGAACGGATTGGCGAACTCGAGAAATTCCTGTTGAATCTGAAAGTTGAAACTCGCCCGATTACAACGGTATGTGTATTTTTGCTCTAGACCATAGTAGTTATTGGTTTCTAGTATCAGACTTGAGAAAGTTTTGATGGTTTCTCAACGATTCCATAACTTCAAACTCCCATATATCGCGAACGGATTGGCGAACTCGAGAAATTCCTGTTGCATCTGAAAGTAGAAACTCGAACGATTACAACGCTATGTGTATTTTTCCCATAGGCCATTGTAGTTATTGGTTTCGAGTATAAGACGTGCGAAAATTTTGATGGTTTCTCATCCATTCCTTAACTTCAAACTCCCATATCTCGCGAACGGATTGACGAACTCGAGAAATTCCTGTTGCATCTGAAAGCAGAAACTCGCCCGATTACAATGGTGTGTATACTTTTCCCCTAGGCCATTCCAGTTATTGGTTTCATGTATCAGACATGCGAAATTTTTGATTGTTTCTCAACCATTCCTTAACTTCAAACTCCCATATCTCGCGAACGGATTGACGAACTCGAGAAATTCCTACTGCATCTGAAGGCAGAAACTCGCCCGATTACAATGGTGTGTGTACTTTTCCCCTAGGCCATTCTAGTTATTGGTTTCGAGTATCAGACTTGCGAAAATTTTAATGGACTCTCAACCATTCCTTAAATTCAAACTCCCATATCTCGCGAACCGGTTGAAGAACTCGCGAAATTCCTGTTGCATCTGAAAGTTGAAACTCGCCCGATTACAACGGTATGTGTATTTTTGCTCTAGACCATAGTAGTTATTGGTTTCGAGTATCAGACTTGCGAAAACTATGATGGTTTCTCAACCATTCCTTAACTTCAAACTCCCATACCTCGCGAACGGATTGACGGACTCGAGAAATTCCTGTTGCATCTGAAAGTAGAAACTCTCCCGATTACAACGGTATGTGTATTTTTGCCCTAGGCCATTGTAGTTATTGGTTTCGAGTATCAGACTTGCGAAAATTTTGATGGTTTCTCAACCATTTCTTAACTTCAAACTCCCATATCTCGCGAACGGGTTGACGAACTCGAGAAATTCCGGTTGCATCTGAAAGTAGGAACTTGCCCGATTACAACGGTATGTGCATTTTTGCCCTAGGCCATAGTAGTTATTGGTTTCGAGTATCAGATTTACGAAAACTTTGATGGATTCTCAACCATTCCTTAACTTCAAACTTCCGTATCTCGCGAACGGATTGACGAAATCGAGAAATTCCTACCGCATCTGAAGGCAGAAACTCGCCCGAATACAATGGTGTGTGTACTTTTCCTCTAGGCCACTCCAGTTATTGGTTTCGAGTGTCAGACTTGCGAAAATTTTAATGGACTCTCAAGCATTCCATAACTTCAAACACCCATATCTCGCGAACGGATTGACGAACTCGAGAAATTCCTGTTGCATCTGAAAGTAGAAACTTGCCCGATTACAATGTTGTGTGTACTTTTCCCCTAGGCCATTCCAGTTATTGGTTTCGAGTATCAGAGCAGCGAACGTTTTGGTGGTTTCACAACAGTTCTATAACTTCAAACTCCCATACCTCGTGAACGGATAGACGGACTCAAGAAATCCCTAATGCATCAGAAAGTAGAAACTCGCCCGATTACAACGGCATGTCTATTTTTGCCCTAGGCCATAGTAGTTATTGGTTTCGAGTATCAGATTCCGAATATTTTGATGGTTTCTCAACCATTCCTTTACTTCAAACACCCATATCTCGCGAACGGATTGACGAACTCGAGAAATTCCTGTTGCATCTGAAAGTAGAAACTTGCCCGATTACAATGGTGTGTGTACTTTTCCCCTAGGCCATTCCAGGTGTTGGTTTCGAGTATCAGACTTGCGAAAATTATGATGGTTCCTCAACCATTCCTTAACTTCAAACTCCCATATCTCGCGAACGGATTGACGATCTCAAGAAGTTCCTGCTGCATCTGAACGCAGACACCCGCCCGTTTACAACGGTATGTGTATTTTTGCCCTAGGCCATAGTAGTTATTGGTTTCGAGTATCAGACTTGCGAAAATTTTAATGGACTCTCAACCATTCCTTAAATTCAAACTCCCATATCTCGCGAACCGGCTGAAGACCTCGCGAAATTCCCGTTGCTTCTGAAAGTTGAAACTCGCCCGATTACAGCGGTATGTGTATTTTTGCTCTAGACCATAGTAGTTATTGGTTTCGAGTATCAGACTTGCGAAAACTTTGATGGTTTCTCAACCATTCCTTAACTTCAAACTCCCATATCTCGCGAACGGATTGACGAACTCGAGAAATTCCTGTTGCATCTGAAAGTAGAAACTTGCCCGATTACAATGGTGTGTGTACTTTTCCCCTAGGCCATTCCAGTTATTCGTTTCGAGTATCAGACTTGCGAAAATTTTGATGGTTTCTCAACCATTCCTTAATTTCAAACTCGCATATCTCGCGAACGGATTGACGAACACGAGTAATTCCTGTTGAATCTGAAAGCAGAAACTCGCCCGATTACAACGGCATGTGTATTTTTGCCCTAGACCATAGTAGTTAATGGTTTCTAGTATCAGATTCCGAAAATTTTGATGGTTTCTCAACCATTCCTTTACTTCAAACACCCATATCTCGCGAACGGATTGACGAACTCGAGAAATTCCTGTTGCATCTGAAAGTAGAAACTTGCCCGATTACAATGGTGTGTGTACTTTTCCCCTAGGCCATTCCAGGTGTTGGTTTCGAGTATCAGAGCAGCGAAAGTTTTGGTGGTTTCACAACAGTTCCATGACTTCAAACTCCCATATCTCGCGAACGGATTGACAGACTCGAGAAATTCCTGTTGCATCTGAAAGTAGAAACTCGCACGATTACAACGCTTAGTGTATTTTTCCCATAGGCCATTGTAGTTATTGGTTTCGAGTGTCAGACTTGCGAAAATTTTGATGGTTTCTCAACCATTCCATAACTTCAAACTCCCATATATGCGAACGGATTGACGGACTCGAGAAATTACTGTTGCATCTAAAAGTAGAAACTCGCCCGATTACAACGGTATGTGTATTTTTGCCCTAGGCCATAGTAGTTATTGGTTTCGAGTATCGGACTTGCGAAAATTTTGGTGGTTTCTCAAACATTACTAAACCTCAAACTCCCATATCTCGCGAACGGATTGACGGACTCGAGAAATTCCTGTTGCATCTGAAAGTAGAAACTCGCCCGATTACAACGGTATGTGTATTTCTCCCCTAGGCCATTCCAGTTATCGGTTTCGAGTATCAGAGCAGCGAAAGTTTTGGTGGTTTCACAACAGTTCCATGACTTCAAACTCCCATATCTCGCGAACGGATTGACAGACTCGAGAAATTCCTGTTGCATCTGAAAGTAGAAACTCGCACGATTACAACGCTTAGTGTATTTTTCCCATAGGCCATTGTAGTTATTGGTTTCGAGTGTCAGACTTGCGAAAATTTTGATGGTTTCTCAACCATTCCATAACTTCAAACTCCCATATATGCGAACGGATTGACGGACTCGAGAAATTACTGTTGCATCTAAAAGTAGAAACTCGCCCGATTACAACGGTATGTGTATTTTTGCCCTAGGCCATAGTAGTTATTGGTTTCGAGTATCAGACTTGCGAAAATTTTGATGGTTTCTCAACCATTCCATAACTTCAAACTCCCATATATGCGAACGGATTGACGAACTCGAGAAATTCCAGTTGCGTCTGAATGTTGAAACTCGCCCGATTACAACGGTATGTGTATTTTTGCTCTAGACCATAGTAGTTATTGGTTTCGAGTATCAGACTTGCGAAAACTTTCATGGTTTCTCAACCATTCCTTAACCTCAAACTCCCATATCTCGCGAACGGATGGACGATCTCGAGAAATTCCTGTTGCATCTGAAAGCAGAAACTCGCCCGATTACAACGGTATGTGCATTTTTGCCCTAGGCCATATTAGTTATTGGTTTCGAGTATCAGACTTGCGAAAATTTTGATGGTTTCTCAACCATTCCTTAACTTCAAACTCCCATATCTCGCGAACGGATTGACGGACTCGAGAAATTCCTGTTGCATCTGAAAGTAGAAACTCGCCCGACTACAACGGTATGTGTATTTTTGCCCTAGGCCATAGTAGTTATTGGTTTCGAGTATCAGACTTGCGAAAATTTTGATGGTTTCTCAACCATTCCTTAACCTCAAACTCCCATATCTCGCGAACGGATTGACGAACTCGAGAAATTCCTGTTGCATCTGAAAGCAGAAACTCGCCCGATTACAATGGTGTGTGTACTTTTCCCCTAGGCCATTCCAGTTATTGGTTTCATGTATCAGACATGCGAAATTTTTGATTGTTTCTCAACCATTCCTTAACTTCAAACTCCCATATCTCGCGAACGGATTGGCGAACTCGAGAAATTCCTGTTGCATCTGAAAGTAGAAACTCGAACGATTACAACGCTATGTGTATTTTTCCCATAGGCCATTGTAGTTATTGGTTTCGAGTATAAGACGTGCGAAAATTTTGATGGTTTCTCATCCATTCCTTAACTTCAAACTCCCATATCTCGCGAACGGATTGACGAACTCGAGAAATTCCTGTTGCATCTGAAAGCAGAAACTCGCCCGATTACAATGGTGTGTGTACTTTTCCCCTAGGCCATTCCAGTTATTGGTTTCATGTATCAGACATGCGAAATTTTTGATTGTTTCTCAACCATTCCTTAACTTCAAACTCCCATATCTCGCGAACGGATTGACGAACTCGAGAAATTCCTGCTGCATCTGAAGGCAGAAACTCGCCCGATTACAATGGTGTGTGTACTTTTCCCCTAGGCCATTCTAGTTATTGGTTTCGAGTATCAGACTTGCGAAAATTTTAATGGACTCTCAACCATTCCTTAAATTCAAACTCCCATATCTCGCGAACCGGTTGAAGAACTCGCGAAATTCCTGTTGCATCTGAAAGTTGAAACTCGCCCGATTACAACGGTATGTGTATTTTTGCTCTAGACCATAGTAGTTATTGGTTTCGAGTATCAGACTTGCGAAAACTATGATGGTTTCTCAACCATTCCTTAACTTCAAACTCCCATACCTCGCGAACGGATTGACGGACTCGAGAAATTCCTGTTGCATCTGAAAGTAGAAACTCGCCCGATTACAACGGTATGTGTATTTTTGCCCTAGGCCATTGTAGTTATTGGTTTCGAGTATCAGACTTGCGAAAATTTTGATGGTTTCTCAACCATTTCTTAACTTCAAACTCCCATATCTCGCGAACGGGTTGACGAACTCGAGAAATTCCGGTTGCATCTGAAAGTAGGAACTTGCCCGATTACAACGGTATGTGCATTTTTGCCCTAGGCCATAGTAGTTATTGGTTTCGAGTATCAGATTTACGAAAACTTTGATGGATTCTCAACCATTCCTTAACTTCAAACTTCCATATCTCGCGAACGGATTGACGAAATCGAGAAATTCCTACCGCATCTGAAGGCAGAAACTCGCCCGAATACAATGGTGTGTGTACTTTTCCTCTAGGCCACTCCAGTTATTGGTTTCGAGTATCAGACTTGCGAAAATTTTAATGGACTCTCAACCATTCCATAACTTCAAACACCCATATCTCGCGAACGGATTGACGAACTCGAGAAATTCCTGTTGCATCTGAAACTAGAAACTTGCCCGATTACAATGTTGTGTGTGCTTTTCCCCTAGGCCATTCCAGTTATTGGTTTCGAGTATCAGAGCAGCGAACGTTTTGGTGGTTTCACAACAGTTCTATAACTTCAAACTCCCATACCTCGTGAACGGATAGACGGACTCAAGAAATCCCTAATGCATCAGAAAGTAGAAACTCGCCCGATTACAACGGCATGTCTATTTTTGCCCTAGGCCATAGTAGTTATTGGTTTCGAGTATCAGATTCCGAAAATTTTGATGGTTTCTCAACCATTCCTTTACTTCAAACACCCATATCTCGCGAACGGATTGACGAACTCGAGAAATTCCTGTTGCATCTGAAAGTAGAAACTTGCCCGATTACAATGGTGTGTGTACTTTTCCCCTAGGCCATTCCAGGTGTTGGTTTCGAGTATCAGACTTGCGAAAATTATGATGGTTCCTCAACCATTCCTTAACTTCAAACTCCCATATCTCGCGAACGGATTGACGATCTCAAGAAGTTCCTGTTGCATCTGAACGCAGACACCCGCCCGTTTACAACGGTATGTGTATTTTTGCCCTAGGCCATAGTAGTTATTGGTTTCGAGTATCAGACTTGCGAAAATTTTAATGGACTCTCAACCATTCCTTAAATTCAAACTCCCATATCTCGCGAACCGGCTGAAGACCTCGCGAAATTCCCGTTGCATCTGAAAGTTGAAACTCGCCCGATTACAGCGGTATGTGTATTTTTGCTCTAGACCATAGTAGTTATTGGTTTCGAGTATCAGACTTGCGAAAACTTTGATGGTTTCTCAACCATTCCTTAACTTCAAACTCCCATATCTCGCGAACGGATTGACGAACTCGAGAAATTCCTGTTGCATCTGAAAGTAGAAACTTGCCCGATTACAATGGTGTGTGTACTTTTCCCCTAGGCCATTCCAGTTATTCGTTTCGAGTATCAGACTTGCGAAAATTTTGATGGTTTCTCAACCATTCCTTAATTTCAAACTCGCATATCTCGCGAACGGATTGACGAACACGAGTAATTCCTGTTGAATCTGAAAGCAGAAACTCGCCCGATTACAACGGTATGTGTATTTTTGCCCTAGGCCATAGTAGTTATTGGTTTCGAGTATCAGACTTGCGAAAATTTTAATGGACTCTCAACCATTCCTTAAATTCAAACTCCCATATCTCGCGAACCGGCTGAAGACCTCGCGAAATTCCCGTTGCATCTGAAAGTTGAAACTCGCCCGATTACAGCGGTATGTGTATTTTTGCTCTAGACCATAGTAGTTATTGGTTTCGAGTATCAGACTTGCGAAAACTATGATGGTTTCTCAACCATTCCTTAACTTCAAACTCCCATACCTCGCGAACGGATTGACGGACTCGAGAAATTCCTGTTGCATCTGAAAGTAGAAACTCGCCCGATTACAACGGTATGTGTATTTTTGCCCTAGGCCATTGTAGTTATTGGTTTCGAGTATCAGACTTGCGAAAATTTTGATGGTTTCTCAACAATTTCTTAACTTCAAACTCCCATATCTCGCGAACGGGTTGACGAACTCGAGAAATTCCGGTTGCATCTGAAAGTAGGAACTTGCCCGATTACAACGGTATGTGCATTTTTGCCGTAGGCCATAGTAGTTATTGGTTTCGAGTATCAGATTTACGAAAACTTTGATGGATTCTCAACCATTCCTTAACTTCAAACTTCCATATCTCGCGAACGGATTGACGAAATCGGGAAATTCCTACCGCATCTGAAGGCAGAAACTCGCCCGAATACAATGGTGTGTGTACTTTTCCTCTAGGCCACTCCAGTTATTGGTTTCGAGTATCAGACTTGCGAAAATTTTAATGGACTCTCAACCATTCCATAACTTCAAACACCCATATCTCGCGAACGGATTGACGAACTCGAGAAATTCCTGTTGCATCTGAAAGTAGAAACTTGCCCGATTACAATGTTGTGTGTGCTTTTCCCCTAGGCCATTCCAGTTATTGGTTTCGAGTATCAGAGCAGCGAACGTTTTGGTGGTTTCACAACAGTTCTATAACTTCAAACTCCCATACCTCGTGAACGGATAGACGGACTCAAGAAATCCCTAATGCATCAGAAAGTAGAAACTCGCCCGATTACAACGGCATGTCTATTTTTGCCCTAGGCCATAGTAGTTATTGGTTTCGAGTATCAGACTTGCGAAAATTTTGATGGTTTCTCAACCATTCCTAAACCTCAAACTCCCATATCTCGCGAACGGATTGACGATCTCAAGAAGTTCCTGTTGCATCTGAACGCAGACACCCGCCCGTTTACAACGATATGTGTATTTTTGCCCTAGGCCATAGTAGTTATTGGTTTCGAGAATCAGACTTGCGAAAATTTTGATGGTTTCTCAACCATTCCATAACTTCAAACTCCCATATCTCGCGAACGGATTGACGAACTCGAGAAATTCCTGTTGCATCTGAAAGCAGAAACTCGCCCGATTCCAACGGTATTTGTGTTTTTCCCCTAGGCCATAGTAGTTATTGGTTTCGAGTATCAGATTCCGAAAATTTTGATGGTTTCTCAACCATTCCTTTACTTCAAACACCCATATCTCGCGAACGGATTGACGAACTCGAGAAATTCCTGTTGCATCTGAAAGTAGAAACTTGCCCGATTACAATGGTGTGTGTACTTTTCCCCTAGGCCATTCCAGGTGTTGGTTTCGAGTATCAGACTTGCGAAAATTATGATGGTTCCTCAACCATTCCTTAACTTCAAACTCCCATATCTCGCGAACGGATTGACGATCTCAAGAAGTTCCTGTTGCATCTGAACGCAGACACCCGCCCGTTTACAACGGTATGTGTATTTTTGCCCTAGGCCATAGTAGTTATTGGTTTCGAGTATCAGACTTGCGAAAATTTTAATGGACTCTCAACCATTCCTTAAATTCAAACTCCCATATCTCGCGAACCGGCTGAAGACCTCGCGAAATTCCTGTTGCATCTGAAAGTTGAAACTCGCCCGATTACAGCGGTATGTGTATTTTTGCTCTAGACCATAGTAGTTATTGGTTTCGAGTATCAGACTTGCGAAAACTTTGATGGTTTCTCAACCATTCCTTAACTTCAAACTCCCATATCTCGCGAACGGATTGACGAACTCGAGAAATTCCTGTTGCATCTGAAAGTAGAAACTTGCCCGATTACAATGGTGTGTGTACTTTTCCCCTAGGCCATTCCAGTTATTCGTTTCGAGTATCAGACTTGCGAAAATTTTGATGGTTTCTCAACCATTCCTTAATTTCAAACTCGCATATCTCGCGAACGGATTGACGAACACGAGTAATTCCTGTTGAATCTGAAAGCAGAAACTCGCCCGATTACAACGGCATGTGTATTTTTGCCCTAGACCATAGTAGTTAATGGTTTCTAGTATCAGATTCCGAAAATTTTGATGGTTTCTCAACCATTCCTTTACTTCAAACACCCATATCTCGCGAACGGATTGACGAACTCGAGAAATTCCTGTTGCATCTGAAAGTAGAAACTTGCCCGATTACAATGGTGTGTGTACTTTTCCCCTAGGCCATTCCAGGTGTTGGTTTCGAGTATCAGACTTGCGAAAATTTTGATGGTTTCTCAACCATTCCTTAATTTCAAACTCCCATATCTCGCGAACGGAATGACGAACTCGAGAAATTTCTGTTGCAACTGAAAGTAGAAACTCGCCCGATTACAAGGGGATGTGTATTTCTCCCCTACGCCATTCCAGTTATTGGTTTCGAGTATCAGAGCAGCGAAAGTTTTGGTGGTTTCACAACAGTTCCATAACTTCAAACTTCCATATCTCGCGAACGGATTGACGGACTCAAGAAATCCCTGTTGCATCTGAAAGTTGAAACTCGCCCGATTACAACGGTATGTGTATTTTTGCCCTAGGCCATAGTAGTTATTGGTTTCGAGTATCAGACTTGCGAAAATTTTAATGGACTCTCAACCATTCCTTAAATTCAAACTCCCATATCTCGCGAACCGGCTGAAGACCTCGCGAAATTCCTGTTGCATCTGAAAGTTGAAACTCGCCCGATTACAGCGGTATGTGTATTTTTGCTCTAGACCATAGTAGTTATTGGTTTCGAGTATCAGACTTGCGAAAACTTTGATGGTTTCTCAACCATTCCTTAACTTCAAACTCCCATATCTCGCGAACGGATTGACGAACTCGAGAAATTCCTGTTGCATCTGAAAGTAGAAACTTGCCCGATTACAATGGTGTGTGTACTTTTCCCCTAGGCCATTCCAGTTATTCGTTTCGAGTATCAGACTTGCGAAAATTTTGATGGTTTCTCAACCATTCCTTAATTTCAAACTCGCATATCTCGCGAACGGATTGACGAACACGAGTAATTCCTGTTGAATCTGAAAGCAGAAACTCGCCCGATTACAACGGCATGTGTATTTTTGCCCTAGACCATAGTAGTTAATGGTTTCTAGTATCAGATTCCGAAAATTTTGATGGTTTCTCAACCATTCCTTTACTTCAAACACCCATATCTCGCGAACGGATTGACGAACTCGAGAAATTCCTGTTGCATCTGAAAGTAGAAACTTGCCCGATTACAATGGTGTGTGTACTTTTCCCCTAGGCCATTCCAGGTGTTGGTTTCGAGTATCAGACTTGCGAAAATTTTGATGGTTTCTCAACCATTCCTTAATTTCAAACTCCCATATCTCGCGAACGGAATGACGAACTCGAGAAATTTCTGTTGCAACTGAAAGTAGAAACTCGCCCGATTACAAGGGGATGTGTATTTCTCCCCTACGCCATTCCAGTTATTGGTTTCGAGTATCAGAGCAGCGAAAGTTTTGGTGGTTTCACAACAGTTCCATAACTTCAAACTTCCATATCTCGCGAACGGATTGACGGACTCAAGAAATCCCTGTTGCATCTGAAAGTTGAAACTAGCCCGATTACAACGGTATGTGTATTTTTGCCCTAGGCCATAGTAGTTATTGGTTTCGAGTATCAGACTTGCGAAAATTTTAATGGACTCTCAACCATTCCTTAAATTCAAACTCCCATATCTCGCGAACCGGCTGAAGACCTCGCGAAATTCCTGTTGCATCTGAAAGTTGAAACTCGCCCGATTACAGCGGTATGTGTATTTTTGCTCTAGACCATAGTAGTTATTGGTTTCGAGTATCAGACTTGCGAAAACTTTGATGGTTTCTCAACCATTCCTTAACTTCAAACTCCCATATCTCGCGAACGGATTGACGAACTCGAGAAATTCCTGTTGCATCTGAAAGTAGAAACTTGCCCGATTACAATGGTGTGTGTACTTATCCCCTAGGCCATTCCAGTTATTCGTTTCGAGTATCAGACTTGCGAAAATTTTGATGGTTTCTCAACCATTCCTTAATTTCAAACTCGCATATCTCGCGAACGGATTGACGAACACGAGTAATTCCTGTTGAATCTGAAAGCAGAAACTCGCCCGATTACAACGGCATGTGTATTTTTGCCCTAGACCATAGTAGTTAATGGTTTCTAGTATCAGATTCCGAAAATTTTGATGGTTTCTCAACCATTCCTTTACTTCAAACACCCATATCTCGCGAACGGATTGACGAACTCGAGAAATTCCTGTTGCATCTGAAAGTAGAAACTTGCCCAATGGTGTGTGTACTTTTCCCCTAGGCCATTCCAGGTGTTGGTTTCGAGTATCAGACTTGCGAAAATTTTGATGGTTTCTCAACCATTCCTTAATTTCAAACTCCCATATCTCGCGAACGGAATGACGAACTCGAGAAATTCCTGTTGCAACTGAAAGTAGAAACTCGCCCGATTACAAGGGGATGTGTATTTCTCCCCTACGCCATTCCAGTTATTGGTTTCGAGTATCAGAGCAGCGAAAGTTTTGGTGGTTTCACAACAGTTCCATAACTTCAAACTTCCATATCTCGCGAACGGATTGACGGACTCAAGAAATCCCTGTTGCATCTGAAAGTTGAAACTCGCCCGATTACAACGGTATGTGTATTTTTGCCCTAGGCCATAGTAGTTATTGGTTTCGAGTATCAGTCTTGCGAAAATTTTTATGGTTTCTCAACCATTCCTTAACTTCAAACTCCCATATCTCGCGAACGGATTGACGAACTCGAGAAATTCCTGTTGCATCTGAAAGCAGAAACTCGCCCGATTCCAACGGTATTTGTATTTTTCCCCTAGGCCATTCCAGTTATTGGTTTCATGTATCGGACATGCGAATTTTTGATTGTTTCTCAACCATTCCTTAACTTCAAACTCCCATATCTCGCGAACGGATTGACGAACTCGAGAAATTCCTACTGCATCTGAAGGCCGAAACTCGCCCGATTACAATGGTGTGTGTACTTTTCCCCTAGGCCATTCTAGTTATCGGTTTCGAGTATCAGACTTGCGAAAATTTTAATGGACTCTCAACCATTCCTTAAATTCAAACTCCCATATCTCGGGAACCGGTTGAAGACCTCGCGAAATTCCTGTTGCATCTGAAAGTTGAAACTCGCCCGATTACAGCGGTATGTGTATTTTTGCTCTAGACCATAGTAGTTATTGGTTTCGAGTATCAGACTTGCGAAAACTTTGATGGTTTCTCAACCATTCCTTAACTTCAAACTCCCATATCTCGCGAACGGATTGACGAACTCGAGAAATTCCTGTTGCATCTGAAAGTAGAAACTTGCCCGATTACAATGGTGTGTGTACTTTTCCCCTAGGCCATTCCAGTTATTCGTTTCGAGTATCAGACTTGCGAAAATTTTGATGGTTTCTCAACCATTCCTTAATTTCAAACTCGCATATCTCGCGAACGGATTGACGAACACGAGTAATTCCTGTTGAATCTGAAAGCAGAAACTCGCCCGATTACAACGGCATGTGTATTTTTGCCCTAGACCATAGTAGTTAATGGTTTCTAGTATCAGATTCCGAAAATTTTGATGGTTTCTCAACCATTCCTTTACTTCAAACACCCATATCTCGCGAACGGATTGACGAACTCGAGAAATTCCTGTTGCATCTGAAAGTAGAAACTTGCCCGATTACAATGGTGTGTGTACTTTTCCCCTAGGCCATTCCAGGTGTTGGTTTCGAGTATCAGACTTGCGAAAATTTTGATGGTTTCTCAACCATTCCTTAATTTCAAACTCCCATATCTCGCGAACGGAATGACGAACTCGAGAAATTCCTGTTGCAACTGAAAGTAGAAACTCGCCCGATTACAAGGGGATGTGTATTTCTCCCCTACGCCATTCCAGTTATTGGTTTCGAGTATCAGAGCAGCGAAAGTTTTGGTGGTTTCACAACAGTTCCATAACTTCAAACTTCCATATCTCGCGAACGGATTGACGGACTCAAGAAATCCCTGTTGCATCTGAAAGTTGAAACTCGCCCGATTACAACGGTATGTGTATTTTTGCCCTAGGCCATAGTAGTTATTGGTTTCGAGTATCAGACTTGCGAAAATTTTTATGGTTTCTCAACCATTCCTTAACTTCAAACTCCCATATCTCGCGAACGGATTGACGAACTCGAGAAATTCCTGTTGCATCTGAAAGCAGAAACTCGCCCGATTCCAACGGTATTTGTATTTTTCCCCTAGGCCATTGTAGTTATTGCTTTCGAGTATGAGACTTGCGAAAACTTTGATGGTATCTCAACCATTCCTTAACTTCAAACTCCCATATCTCGCGAACGGATTGACGAACTCGAGATATTCCTGTTGCATCTGAAAGTAGAAACTTGCCGATTACAACGGTATTTGTATTTTTCCCCTAGGCCATTGTAGTTATTGCTTTCGAGTATGAGACTTGCGAAAATTTGGATTGTTTCTCAACCATTCCTTAATTTCAAACTCCCATATCTCGCGAACGGATTGACGAACTCGAGATATTCCTGTTGCATCTGAAAGTAGAATCTTGCCGATTACAACGGTATTTGTATTTTTGCCCTAGGCCATAGTAGTTATTGGTTTCGAGTATCAGACTTGCGAAAATTTTGATGGTTTCTCAACCATTCCACAACTTCAAAATCCCATATATGCGAACGGATTGACGAACTCGAGAAATTCCTGTTGCGTCTGAAAGTTGAAACCCGCCAGATTACAACGGTATGTGTATTTTTGCTCTAGTCCATAGTAGTTATTTGTTCCGAGTATCAGACTTGCGAAAATTTGGATGGTTTCTCAACCATTCCTTAACTTCAAACTCCCATATCTCGCGAACGGGTTGACGAACTCGAGAAATTCCTGTTGCATCTGAAACTAGAAACTCGCCCGATTACAACGGTATGTGTATTTTTGCCCTAGGCCATAGTAGTTAGTGGTTTCGAGTATCGGACTTGCGAAAATTTTGATGGTTTCTCAACCATTACTAAACCTCAAACTCCCATAGCTCGCGAACGGATTGACGAACTCGAGAAATTCCTGTTGCATCTGAACGCAGACACTCGCCCGTTTACAACGGTATGTGTATTTTAGCCCTATGCCATAGTAGGAATTAGTTTCCAGTATCAAACTTGCGAAAATTTTGTTGGTTTCTCAAACATTCCATAACTTCAAACTCACATATCTCGCGAACGGATTGACGAACTCGAGAAATTTCTGTTGCAACTGAAAGTAGAAACTCGCCCGATTACAACGGTATGTGTATTTCTCCCCTAGGCCATTCCAGTTATCGGTTTCGAGTATCGGAGCAGCGAAAGTTTTGGCGGTTTCACAACAGTTCCATGACTTCAAACTCCCATATCTCCCGAACGGATTGACATACTCGAGAAATTCCTGTTGCATCTGAAAGTAGAAACTCGCCCGATTACAACGCTATGTGTATTTTTCCCATAGGCCATTGTAGTTATTGGTTTCGAGTATCAGACTTGCGAAAATTTTGATGGTTTCTCAACCATTCCATAACTTCAAACTCCCATATATGCGAACGGATTGTCGGACTCGAGAAATTCCTGTTGCATCTGAATGTAGAAACTCGCCCGATTACAACGGTATTTGTATTTTTGCCCTAGGCCATAGTAGTTATTGGTTTCGAGTATCAGACTTGCGAAAATTTTGATGGTTTCTCAACCATTCCATAACTTCAAACTCCCATATATGCGAACGGATTGACGAACTCGAGAATTTCCAGTTGGGTCTGAAAGTTGAAACTCGCTCGATTACGACGGTATGCGTATTTTTGCTCTAGATCATAGTAGTTATTGGTTTCGAGTATCAGACTTGCGAAAACTTTGATGGTTTCTCAACCATTCCTTAACCTCAAACTCCCATATCTCGCGAACGGATTGACGAACTCGAGAAATTCCTGTTGCATCTGAACGCAGACACTCTCCCGTTTACAACGGTATGTGTATTTTTGCCCCAGGCCATAGTAGTTATTGGTTTCTAGTATCAGACTTGCGAAAATTTTGATGGTTTCTCAACCATTCCATAACTTCAAACTCCCATATATCGCGAACGGATTGGCGAACTCGAGAAATTCCTGTTGCATCTGAAAGCAGAAACTCGCCCGATGGCAACGGTATGTGCATTTTTGCCCTAGGCCATAGTAGTTATTGGTTTCGAGTATAAGACGTGCGAAAATTTTGATGGTTTCTCATCCATTCCTTAACTTCAAACTCCCATATCTCGCGAACGGATTGACGAACTCGAGAAATTCTTGTTGCAACTGAAAGTAGAATCTCGCCCGATTACAACGGTATATGTATTTCTCCCCTACGCCATTCCAGTTATTGGTTTCGAGTATCAGAGCAGCGAAAGTTTTGGTGGTTTCACAACAGTTCCATAACTCAAATTCCCATATCTCGCGAACGGATTGACGGACTCAAGAAATTCCTGTTGCATCTGAACGCAGACACTCGCCCGTTTACAACGGTATGTGTATTTTTGCCCTAGGCCATAGTAGGAATTAGTTTCTAGTATCAGACTTGCGAAAATTTTGTTGGTTTCTCAAACATTCCATAAATTCAAACTCACATATCTCGCGAACGGATTGACGAACTCGAGAAATTTCTGTTGCAACTGAAAGTAGAAACTCGCCCGATTACAACGGTATGTGTATTTCTCCCCTAGGCCATTCCAGTTATCGGTTTCGAGTATCAGAGCAGCGAAAGTTTTGGCGGTTTCACAACAGTTCCATGACTTCAAACTCCCATATCTCGCGAACGGATTGACAGACTCGAGAAATTCCTGTTGCATCTGAAAGTAGAAACCCGCACGATTACAACGCTATGTGTATTTTTCCCATAGGCCATTGTAGTTAATGGTTTCGAGTATCAGACTTGCGAAAATTTTGATGGTTTCTCAACCATTCCATAACTTCAAACTCCCATATATGCGAACGGATTGACGGACTCGAGAAATTCCTGTTGCATCTGAAAGTAGAAACTCGCCCGATTACAACGGTATGTGTATTTTTGCCCTAGGCCATAGTAGTTATTGGTTTCGAGTATCAGAATTGCGAAAATTTTGATGGTTTCTCAACCATTCCATAACTTCAAACTCCCATATATGCGAACGGATTGACGAACTCGAGAAATTCCAGTTGCGTCTGAAAGTTGAAACTCGCCCGATTACAACGGTATGTGTATTTTTGCTCTAGACCATAGTAGTTATTGGTTTCGAGTATCAGACTTGCGAAAACTTTGATGGTTTCTCAACCATTCCTTAACCTCAAACTCCCATATCTCGCGAACGGATTGACGATCTCGAGAAATTCCTGTTGCATCTGAAAGCAGAAACTCGCCCGATTACAAAGGTATGTGCATTTTTGCCCTAGGCCATAGTAGTTATTGGTTTCGAGTATCAGACTTGCGAAAATTTTGATGGTTTCTCAACCATTCCTTAACTTCAAACTCCCATATCTCGCGAACGGATTGACGGACTCGAGAAATTCCTGTTGCATCTGAAAGTAGAAACTCGCCCGATTACAACGGTATGTGTATTTTTGACCTAGGCCATAGTAGTTATTGGTTTCTAGTATCAGACTTGAGAAAGTTTTGATGGTTTCTCAACGATTCCATAACTTCAAACTCCCATATATCGCGAACGGATTGGCGAACTCGAGAAATTCCTGTTGCATCTGAAAGTAGAAACTCGCACGATTACAACGCTATGTGTATTTTTCCCATAGGCCATTGTAGTTATTGGTTTCGAGTATAAGACGTGCGAAAATTTTGATGGTTTCTCATCCATTCCTTAACTTCAAACTCCCATATCTCGCGAACGGATTGACGAACTCGAGAAATTCCTGTTGCATCTGAAAGCAGAAACTCGCCCGATTATAATGGTGTGTGTACTTTTCCCCTAGGCCATTCCAGTTATTGGTTTCATGTATCAGACATGCGAAATTTTTGATTGTTTCTCAACCATTCCTTAACTTCAAACTCCCATATCTCGCGAACGGATTGACGAACTCGAGAAATTCCTACTGCATCTGAAGGCAGAAACTCGCCCGATTACAACGGTATGTGTATTTTTGCCCTAGGCCATTGTAGTTATTGGTTTCGAGTATCAGACTTGCGAAAATTTTGATGGTTTCTCAACCATTTCTTAACTTCAAACTCCCATATCTCGCGAACGGGTTGACGAACTCGAGAAATTCCGGTTGCATCTGAAAGTAGGAACTTGCCCGATTACAACGGTATGTGCATTTTTGCCCTAGGCCATAGTAGTTATTGGTTTCGAGTATCAGACTTACGAAAACTTTGATGGATTCTCAACCATTCCTTAACTTCAAACTTCCATATCTCGCGAACGGATTGACGAAATCGAGAAATTCCTACCGCATCTGAAGGCAGAAACTCGCCCGATTACAATGGTGTGTGTACTTTTCCTCTAGGCCACTCCAGTTATTGGTTTCGAGTATCAGACTTGCGAAAATTTTAATGGACTCTCAACCATTCCATAACTTCAAACACCCATATCTCGCGAACGGATTGACGAACTCGAGAAATTCCTGTTCCATCTGAAAGTAGAAACTTGCCCGATTACAATGTTGTGTGTGCTTTTCCCCTAGGCCATTCCAGTTATTGGTTTCGAGTATCAGAGCAGCGAACGTTTTGGTGGTTTCACAACAGTTCTATAACTTCAAACTCCCATACCTCGTGAACGGATAGACGGACTCAAGAAATCCCTAATGCATCAGAAAGTAGAATCTCGCCCGATTACAACGGCATGTCTATTTTTGCCCTAGGCCATAGTAGTTATTGGTTTCGAGTATCAGACTTGCGAAAATTTTGATGGTTTCTCAACCATTCCTAAACCTCAAACTCCCATATCTCGCGAACGGATTGACGATCTCAAGAAGTTCCTGTTGCATCTGAACGCAGACACCCGCCCGTTTACAACGGTATGTGTATTTTTGCCCTAGGCCATAGTAGTTATTGGTTTCGAGAATCAGACTTGCGAAAATTTTGATGGTTTCTCAACCATTCCATAACTTCAAACTCCCATATCTCGCGAACGGATTGACGAACTCGAGAAATTCCTGTTGCATCTGAAAGCAGAAACTCGCCCGATTCCAACGGTATTTGTGTTTTTCCCCTAGGCCATAGTAGTTATTGGTTTCGAGTATCAGATTCCGAAAATTTTGATGGTTTCTCAACCATTCCTTTACTTCAAACACCCATATCTCGCGAATGGATTGACGAACTCGAGAAATTCCTGTTGCATCTGAAAGTAGAAACTTGCCCGATTACAATGGTGTGTGTACCTTTCCCCTAGGCCATTCCAGGTGTTGGTTTCGAGTATCAGACTTGCGAAAATTATGATGGTTCCTCAACCATTCCTTAACTTCAAACTCCCATATCTCGCGAACGGATTGACGATCTCAAGAAGTTCCTGTTGCATCTGAACGCAGACACCCGCCCGTTTACAACGGTATGTGTATTTTTGCCCTAGGCCATAGTAGTTATTGGTTTCGAGTATCAGACTTGCGAAAATTTTGATGGTTTCTCAACCATTCCATAACTTCAAACTCCCATATCTCGCGAACGGATTGACGAACTCGAGAAATTCCTGTTGCATCTGAAAGCAGAAACTCGCCCGATTCCAACGGTATTTGTGTTTTTGCCCTAGGCCATAGTAGTTATTGGTTTCTAGTATCAGACTTGCGAAAGTTTTGATGGTTTCTCAACGATTCTATAACTTCAAACTCCCATATATCGCGAACGGATTGGCGAACTCGAGAAATTCCTGTTGCATCTGAAAGTTGAAACTCGCCCGATTACAACGGTATGTGTATTTTTGCTCTAGACCATAGTAGTTATTGGTTTCTAGTATCAGACTTGAGAAAGTTTTGATGGTTTCTCAACGATTCCATAACTTCAAACTCCCATATATCGCGAACGGATTGAACGAACTCGAGAAATTCCTGTTGCATCTGAAAGTAGAAACTCGCACGATTACAACGCTATGTGTATTTTTCCCATAGGCCATTGTAGTTATTGGTTTCGAGTATAAGACGTGCGAAAATTTTGATGGTTTCTCATCCATTCCTTAACTTCAAACTCCCATATCTCGCGAACGGATTGACGAACTCGAGAAATTCCTGTTGCATCTGAAAGCAGAAACTCGCCCGATTACAATGGTGTGTGTACTTTTCCCCTAGGCCATTCCAGTTATTGGTTTCATGTATCAGACATGCGAAATTTTTGATTGTTTCTCATCCATTCCTTAACTTCAAACTCCCATATCTCGCGAACGGATTGACGAACTCGAGAAATTCCTACTGCATCTGAAGGCAGAAACTCGCCCGATTACAATGGTGTGTGTACTTTTCCCCTAGGCCATTCTAGTTATTGGTTTCGAGTATCAGACTTGCGAAAATTTTAATGGACTCTCAACCATTCCTTAAATTCGAACTCCCATATCTCGCGAACCGGTTGAAGAACTCGCGAAATTCCTGTTGCATCTGAAAGTTGAAACTCGCCCGATTACAACGGTATGTGTATTTTTGCTCTAGACCATAGTAGTTATTGGTTTCGAGTATCAGACTTGCGAAAACTATGATGGTTTCTCAACCATTCCTTAACTTCAAACTCCCATACCTCGCGAACGGATTGACGGACTCGAGAAATTCCTGTTGCATCTGAAAGTAGAAACTCGCCCGATTACAACGGTATGTGTATTTTTGCCCTAGGCCATTGTAGTTATTGGTTTCGAGTATCAGACTTGCGAAAATTTTGATGGTTTCTCAACAATTTCTTAACTTCAAACTCCCATATCTCGCGAACGGGTTGACGAACTCGAGAAATTCCGGTTGCATCTGAAAGTAGGAACTTGCCCGATTACAACGGTATGTGCATTTTTGCCGTAGGCCATAGTAGTTATTGGTTTCGAGTATCAGATTTACGAAAACTTTGATGGATTCTCAACCATTCCTTAACTTCAAACTTCCATATCTCGCGAACGGATTGACGAAATCGAGAAATTCCTACCGCATCTGAAGGCAGAAACTCGCCCGAATACAATGGTGTGTGTACTTTTCCTCTAGGCCACTCCAGTTATTGGTTTCGAGTATCAGACTTGCGAAAATTTTAATGGACTCTCAACCATTCCATAACTTCAAACACCCATATCTCGCGAACGGATTGACGAACTCGAGAAATTCCTGTTGCATCTGAAAGTAGAAACTTGCCCGATTACAATGTTGTGTGTGCTTTTCCCCTAGGCCATTCCAGTTATTGGTTTCGAGTATCAGAGCAGCGAACGTTTTGGTGGTTTCACAACAGTTCTATAACTTCAAACTCCCATACCTCGTGAACGGATAGACGGACTCAAGAAATCCCTAATGCATCAGAAAGTAGAAACTCGCCCGATTACAACGGCATGTCTATTTTTGCCCTAGGCCATAGTAGTTATTGGTTTCGAGTATCAGACTTGCGAAAATTTTGATGGTTTCTCAACCATTCCTAAACCTCAAACTCCCATATCTCGCGAACGGATTGACGATCTCAAGAAGTTCCTGTTGCATCTGAACGCAGACACCCGCCCGTTTACAACGGTATGTGTATTTTTGCCCTAGGCCATAGTAGTTATTGGTTTCGAGAATCAGACTTGCGAAAATTTTGATGGTTTCTCAACCATTCCATAACTTCAAACTCCCATATCTCGCGAACGGATTGACGAACTCGAGAAATTCCTGTTGCATCTGAAAGCAGAAACTCGCCCGATTCCAACGGTATTTGTGTTTTTCCCCTAGGCCATAGTAGTTATTGGTTTCGAGTATCAGATTCCGAAAATTTTGATGGTTTCTCAACCATTCCTTTACTTCAAACACCCATATCTCGCGAACGGATTGACGAACTCGAGAAATTCCTGTTGCATCTGAAAGTAGAAACTTGCCCGATTACAATAGTGTGTGTACTTTTCCCCTAGGCCATTCCAGGCGTTGGTTTCGAGTATCAGACTTGCGAAAATTATGATGGTTCCTCAACCATTCCTTAACTTCAAACTCCCATATCTCGCGAACGGATTGACGATCTCAAGAAGTTCCTGTTGCATCTGAACGCAGACACCCGCCCGTTTACAACGGTATGTGTATTTTTGCCCTAGGCCATAGTAGTTATTGGTTTCGAGTATCAGACTTGCGAAAATTTTGATGGTTTCTCAACCATTCCATAACTTCAAACTCCCATATCTCGCGAACGGATTGACGAACTCGAGAAATTCCTGTTGCATCTGAAAGCAGATACTCGCCCGATTCCAACGGTATTTGTGTTTTTCCCCTAGGCCATAGTAGTTATTGGTTTCGAGTATCAGACTTGCGAAAATTTTGATGGTTTCTCAACCATTCCTTAACTTCAAACTCCCATATCTCGCGAACGGATTGACGGACTCGAGAAATTCCTGTTGCATCTGAAAGTAGAAACTCGCCCGATTACAACGGTATGTGTATTTTTGCACTAGACCATAGTAGTTATTGGTTTCGAGTATCAGACTTGCGAAAATTTTGATGGTTTCTCAACCATTCCTTAACTTCACACTCCCATATCTCGCGAACGGATTGACGGACTCGAGAAATTCCTGTTGCATCTGAAAGTTGAAACTCGCCCGATTACAACGGTATGTGTATTTTTGCTCTAGACCATAGTAGTTATTGGTTTCGAGTATCAGACTTGCGAAAATTTTGATGGTTTCTCAACCATTCCTTAACTTCAAACTCCCATATCTCGCGAACGGATTGACGGACTCGAGAAATTCCTGTTGCATCTGAAAGTAGAAACTCGCCCGATTACAACGGTATGTGTATTTTTGCCCTAGGCCATAGTAGTTATTGGTTTCTAGTATCAGACTTGCGAAAGTTTGATGGTTTCTCAACGATTCCATAACTTCAAACTCCCATATATCGCGAACGGATTGGCGAACTCGAGAAATTCCTGTTGCATCTGAAAGTAGAAACTCGCCCGATTACAACGGTATGTGTATTTTTGCCCTAGGCCATAGTAGTTATTGGTTTCTAGTATCAGACTTGCGAAAGTTTTGATGGTTTCTCAACGATTCCATAACTTCAAACTCCCATATATCGCGAACGGATTGGCGAACTCGAGAATTTCCTGTTGCATCTGAAAGTAGAAACTCGCCCGGTCACAACGGTATGTGTATTTTTGCCCTAGGCCATAGTAGTTATTGGTTTCGAGTATCGGACTTGCGAAAATTTTGATGGTTTCTCAACCATTACTAAAACTCAAACTCCCATATCTCGCGAACGGATTGACGAACTCGAGAAATTTCTACTACATCTGAAGGCAGAAACTTGCCCGATTACAATGGTGTGGGTACTTTTCCCCTAGGCCATTCCAGTTATTCGTTTCGAGTATCAGACTTGCGTAAATTTTCATGGTTTCTCAACCATTCCTTAATTTCAAACTCGCATATCTCGCGAACGGATTGACGAACTCGAGTAATTCCTGTTGAATCTGAAAGCAGAAACTCGCCAGATTACAACGGCATGTGTATTTTTGCCCTAGACCATAGTAGTTAATGGTTTCTAGTATCAGATTCCGAAAATTTTGATGGTTTCTCAACCATTCCTTTACTTCAAACACCCATATCTCGCGAACGGATTGACGAACTCGAGAAATTCCTGTTGCATCTGAAAGTAGAAACTTGCCCGATTACAATGGTGTGTGTACTTTTCCCCTAGGCCATTCCAGGTGTTGGTTTCGAGTATCAGACTTGCGAAAGTTTTGATGGTTTCTCAACGATTCCATAACTTCAAACTCCCATATCTCGCGAACGGATTGACGGACTCGAGAAATTCCTGTTGAATCTGAAAGCAGAGACTCGCCCGATTACAACGGCATGTGTATTTCTCCCCTAGGCCGTTCCAGTTATCGGTTTCGAGTATTAGAGCAGCGCAAGTTTTGGTGGTTTCACAACAGTTCCATGACTTCAAAATCCCATATCTCTGGAACGGATTGACGGACTCGAGAAATTCCTGTTGCATTTGAAAGTAGAAACTCGCCCGATTACAATGGTGTGTGTACTTTTCCCCTAGGCCATTCCAGTTATTGGTTTCGAGTATCAGACTTGCGAAAATTTTAATGGACTCTCAACCATTCCTTAAATTCAAACTCCCA
This sequence comes from Ptiloglossa arizonensis, assembly GCF_051014685.1. Lineage (NCBI taxonomy): Eukaryota > Metazoa > Arthropoda > Insecta > Hymenoptera > Colletidae > Ptiloglossa > Ptiloglossa arizonensis. The sequence continues at coordinate 1,267,756 of NW_027478393.1, forward strand.
TATCTGGCGAACCGGTTGAAGAACTCGCGAAATTCCTGTTGCATTTGAAAGTTGAAACTCGCCCGATTACAACGGTCTGTGTATTTTTGCTCTAGACCATAGTAGTTATTGGTTTCGAGTATCAGACTTGCGAAAACTTTGATGGTTTCTCAACCATTCCTTAATTTCAAACTCCCATATCTCGCTAACGGATTGACGAACTCGAGAAATTCCTGTTGCATCTGAAAGTAGAAACTTGCCCGATTACATTGGTGTGTGTACTTTTCCCCTAGGCCATTCCAGTTATTGGTTCCGAGTATCAGACTTGCGAAAATTTTGATGGTTTCTCAACCATTTCTTAACTTCAAACTCCCATATCTCGCGAACGGTTTGACGAACTCGAGAATTTCCTTTTGCATCTGAAAGTAGGAACTTGCCCGATTACAACGGTATGTGCATTTTTGCCCTAGGCCATAGTAGTTATTGGTTTCGAGTATAAGACGTGCGAAAATTTTGATGGTTTCTCATCCATTCCTTAACTTCAAACTCCCATATCTCGCGAACGGATTGACGAACTCGAGAAATTCCTGTTGCATCTGAAAGCAGAAACTCGCCCGATTACAACGGTATTTGTATTTTTCCCTTAGGCCATTGTAGTTGTTGCTTTCGAGTATCAGACTTACGAAAACTTTGATGGATTCTCAACCATTCCTTAACTTCAAACTTCCATATCTCGCGAACGGATTGACGAAATCGAGAAATTCCTACCGCATCTGAGGGCAGAAACTCGCCCGATTACAATGGTGTGTGTACTTTTCCTCTAGGCCATTCCAGTTATTGGTTTCGAGTATCAGACTTGCGAAAATTTTAATGGACTCTCAACCATTCCTTAACTTCAAACACCCATATCTCGCGAACGGATTGACGAACTCGAGAAATTCCTGTTGCATCTGAAAGTAGAAACTTGCCCGATTACAATGTTGTGTGTGCTTTTCCCCTAGGCCATTCCAGTTATTGGTTTCGAGTATCAGAGCAGCGAACGTTTTGGTGGTTTCACAACAGTTCTATAACTTCAAACTCCCATACCTCGTGAACGGATAGACGGACTCAAGAAATCCCTAATGCATCAGAAAGTAGAAACTCGCCCGATTACAACGGCATGTCTATTTTTGCCCTAGGCCATAGTAGTTATTGGTTTCGAGTATCGGACTTGCGAAAATTTTGATGGTTTCTCAACCATTCCTAAAACTCAAACTCCCATATCTCGCGAACGGATTGACGATCTCAAGAAGTTCCTGTTGCATCTGAACGCAGACACCCGCCCGTTTACAACGGTATGTGTATTTTTGCCCTAGGCCATAGTAGTTATTGGTTTCGAGAATCAGACTTGCGAAAATTTTGATGGTTTCTCAATCATTCCATAACTTCAAACTCCCATATCTCGCGAACGGATTGACGAACTCGAGAAATTCCTGTTGCAACTGAAAGTAGAAACTCGCCCGATTACAACGGTATATGTATTTCTCCCCTACGCCATTCCAGTTATTGGTTTCGAGTATCAGAGCAGCGAAAGTTTTGGTGGTTTCACAACAGTTCCATAACTTCAAATTCCCATATCTCGCGAACGGATTGACGGACTCAAGAAATTCCTGTTGCATCTGAAAGTAGAAACTCGCCCGATCACAACGGTATGTGTATTTTTGCCCTAGGCTATAGTAGTTATTGGTTTCGAGTATCAGACTTGCGAAAATTTTGATGGTTTCTCAAACATTCCATAACTTCAAACTCCCATATCTCGCGAACGGATTGACGAACTCGAGTAATTCCTGTTGAATCTGAAAGCAGAAACTCGCCCGATTACAACGGCATGTGTATCTTTGCCCTAGGCCATAGTAGTTATTGGTTTCTAGTATCAGACTTGCGAAAGTTTTGATGGTTTCTCAACGATTCCATAACTTCAAACTCCCATATCTCGCGAACGGATTGACGGACTCGAGAAATTCCTGTTGAATCTGAAAGCAGAGACTCGCCCGATTACAACGGCATGTGTATTTCTCCCCTAGGCCGTTCCAGTTATCGGTTTCGAGTATTAGAGCAGCGCAAGTTTTGGTGGTTTCACAACAGTTCCATGACTTCAAAATCCCATATCTCTGGAACGGATTGACGGACTCGAGAAATTCCTGTTGCATCTGAAAGTAGAAACTTGCCCGATTACAATGTTGTGTGTGCTTTTCCCCTAGGCCATTCCAGTTATTGGTTTCGAGTATCAGAGCAGCGAACGTTTTGGTGGTTTCACAACAGTTCTATAACTTCAAACTCCCATACCTCGTGAACGGATAGACGGACTCAAGAAATCCCTAATGCATCAGAAAGTAGAAACTCGCCCGATTACAACGGCATGTCTATTTTTGCCCTAGGCCATAGTAGTTATTGGTTTCGAGTATCAGACTTGCGAAAACTTTGATGGTTTCTCAACCATTCCTTAATTTCAAACTCCCATATCTCCCTAACGGATTGACGAACTCGAGAAATTCCTGTTGCATCTGAAAGTAGAAACTTGCCCGATTACATTGGTGTGTGTACTTTTCCCCTAGGCCATTCCAGTTATTGGTTCCGAGTATCAGACTTGCGAAAATTTTGATGGTTTCTCAACCATTTCTTAACTTCAAACTCCCATATCTCGCGAACGGGTTGACGAACTCGAGAAATTCCTGTTGCATCTGAAAGTAGGAACTTGCCCGATTACAACGGTATGTGCATTTTTGCCCTAGGCCATAGTAGTTATTGCTTTCGAGTATAAGACGTGCGAAAATTTTGATGGTTTCTCAACCATTCCTTAATTTCAAACTCGCATATCTCGCGAACGGATTGACGAACTCGAGTAATTCCTGTTGAATCTGAAAGCAGAAACTCGCCAGATTACAACGGCATGTGTATTTTTGCCCTAGACCATAGTAGTTAATGGTTTCTAGTATCAGATTCCGAAAATTTTGATGGTTTCTCAACCATTCCTTTACTTCAAACACCCATATCTCGCGAACGGATTGACGGACTCGAGAAATTCCTGTTGCATCTGAAAGTAGAAACTCGCCCGATTACAACGGTTTGTGTATTTTTGCCCTAGGCCATAGTAGTTATTGGTTTCGAGTATCAGACTTGCGAAAATTTTGATGGTTTCTCAACGATTCCATAACTTCAAACTCCCATATCTCGCGAACGGATTGACGGACTCGAGAAATTCCTGTTGCATCTGAAAGCAGAAACTCGCCCGATTCCAACGGTATTTGTGTTTTTCCCCTAGGCCATAGTAGTTATTGGTTTCGAGTATCAGACTTGCGAAAATTTTGATGGTTTCTCAACCATTCCTTAACTTCAAACTCCCATATCTCGCGAACGGATTGACGGACTCGAGAAATTCCTGTTGCATCTGAAAGTAGAAACTCGCCCGATTACAACGGTTTGTGTATTTTTGCCCTAGGCCATAGTAGTTATTGGTTTCGAGTATCAGACTTGCGAAAATTTTGATGGTTTCTCAACGATTCCATAACTTCAAACTCCCATATATCGCGAACGGATTGGCGAACTCGAGAAATTCCTGTTGCATCTGAAAGCAGAAACTCGCCCGATTCCAACGGTATTTGTGTTTTTCCCCTAGGCCATAGTAGTTATTGGTTTCGAGTATCAGACTTGCGAAAATTTTGATGGTTTCTCAACCATTCCTTAACTTCAAACTCCCATATCTCGCGAACGGATTGACGGACTCGAGAAATTCCTGTTGCATCTGAAAGCAGAAACTCGCCCGATTCCAACGGTATTTGTATTTTTCCCTTAGGCCATTGTAGTTGTTGCTTTCGAGTATCAGACTTACGAAAACTTTGATGGATTCTCAACCATTCCTTAAATTCAAACTTCCATATCTCGCGAACGGATTGGCGAACTCGAGAAATTCCTGTTGCATCTGAAAGTAGAAACTCGCCCGATTACAACGGTATGTGCATTTTTGCCCTAGGCCATAGTAGTTATTGGTTTCGAGTATCAGACTTGCGAAAATTTTGATGGTTTCTCAACGATTCCATAACTTCAAACTCCCATATATCGCGAACGGATTGGCGAACTCGAGAAATTCCTGTTGCATCTGAAAGCAGAAACTCGCCCGATTCCAACGGTATTTGTGTTTTTCCCCTAGGCCATAGTAGTTATTGGTTTCCAGTATCAGACTTGCGCAAATTTTGATGGTTTCTCAACCATTCCTTAACTTCAAACTCCCATATCTCGCGAACGGATTGACGGACTCGAGAAATTCCTGTTGCATCTGAAAGTAGAAACTCGCCCGATTACAACGGTATGTGTATTTTTGCCCTAGGCCATAGTAGTTATTGGTTTCTAGTATCAGACTTGCGAAAGTTTTGATGGTTTCTCAACGATTCCATAACTTCAAACTCCCATATGTCGCGAACGGATTGGCGAAATCGAGAAATTCCTGTTGCATCTGAAAGTTGAAACTCGCCCGATTACAACGGTATGTGTATTTTTGCTCTAGACCATAGTAGTTATTGGTTTCGAGTATCAGACTTGCGAAAATTTTGATGGTTTCTCAACCATTCCTTAACTTCAAACTCCCATATCTCGCGAACGGATTGACGGACTCGAGAAATTCCTGTTGCATCTGAAAGTAGAAACTCGCCCGATTACAACGGTATGTGTATTTTTGCCCTAGGCCATAGTAGTTATTGGTTTCTAGTATCAGACTTGCGAAAGTTTTGATGGTTTCTCAACGATTCCATAACTTCAAACTCCCATATATCGCGAACGGATTGGCGAAATCGAGAAATTCCTGTTGCATCTGAAAGTTGAAACTCGCCCGATTACAACGGTATGTGTATTTTTGCTCTAGACCATAGTAGTTATTGGTTTCGAGTATCAGACTTGCGAAAACTTTGATGGTTTCTCAACCATTCCTTAATCTCAAACTCCCATATCTCGCGAACGGATTGACGATCTCGAGAAATTCCTGTTGCATCTGAAAGCAGGAACTCGCCCGATTACAACGGAATATGCATTTTTGCCCTAGGCCATAGTAGTTATTGGTTTGTAGTGTCAGACTTGCGAAAGTTTTGATTGTTTCTCAACGATTCCATAACTTCAAACTCCCATATATCGCGAACGGATTGACGAACTCGAGAAATTCCTGTTGCATCTGAAAGCAGAAACTCGCCCGATTACAACGGTATTTGTATTTTTCCCTTAGGCCATTGTAGTTGTTGCTTTCGAGTATCAGACTTACGAAAACTTTGATGGATTCTCAACCATTCCTTAACTTCAAACTTCCATATCTCGCGAACGGATTGACGAAATCGAGAAATTCCTACCGCATCTGAAGGCAGAAACTCGCCCGATTACAATGGTGTGTGTACTTTTCCTCTAGGCCATTCCAGTTATTGGTTTCGAGTATCAGACTTGCGAAAATTTTAATGGACTCTCAACCATTCCTTAACTTCAAACACCCATATCTCGCGAACGGATTGACGAACTCGAGAAATTCCTGTTGCATCTGAAAGTAGAAACTTGCCCGATTACAATGTTGTGTGTGCTTTTCCCCTAGGCCATTCCAGTTATTGGTTTCGAGTATCAGAGCAGCGAACGTTTTGGTGGTTTCACAACAGTTCTATAACTTCAAACTCCCATACCTCGTGAACGGATAGAAGGACTCAAGAAATCCCTAATGCATCAGAAAGTAGAAACTCGCCCGATTACAACGGCATGTCTATTTTTGCCCTAGACCATAGTAGTTATTGGTTTCGAGTATCAGACTTGCGAAAATTTTGATGGTTTCTCAACCATTCCTAAACCTCAAACTCCCATATCTCGCGAACGGATTGACGATCTCAAGAAGTTCCTGTTGCATCTGAACGCAGACACACGCCCGTTTACAACGGTATGTGTATTTTTGCCCTAGGCCATAGTAGTTATTGGTTTCGAGAATCAGACTTGCGAAAGTTTTGATGGTTTCTCAACGATTCCATAACTTCAAACTCCCATATATCGCGAACGGATTGGCGAACTCGAGAAATTCCTGTTGCATCTGAAAGCAGAAACTCGCCCGATTCCAACGGTATTTGTGTTTTTCCCCTGGGCCATAGTAGTTATTGGTTTCGAGTATCAGACTTGCGAAAATTTTGATGGTTTCTCAACCATTCCTTAACTTCAAACTCCCATATCTCGCGAACGGATTGACGGACTCGAGAAATTCCTGTTGCATCTGAAAGTAGAAACTCGCCCGATTACAACGGTATGTGTATTTTTGCCCTAGGCCATAGTAGTTATTGGTTTCTAGTATCAGACTTGCGAAAGTTTTGATGGTTTCTCAACGATTCCATAACTTCAAACTCCCATATATCGCGAACGGATTGGCGAATTCGAGAAATTCCTGTTGCATCTGAAAGTTGAAACTCGCCCGATTACAACGGTATGTGTATTTTTGCTCTAGACCATAGTAGTTATTGGTTTCGAGTATCAGACTTGCGAAAATTTTGATGGTTTCTCAACCATTCCTTAACCTCAAACTCCCATATCTCGCGAACCGGTTGAAGAACTCGCGAAATTCCTGTTGCATCTGAAAGTTGAAACTCGCCCGATTACAACGGTATGTGTATTTTTGCTCTAGACCATAGTAGTTATTGGTTTCGAGTATCAGACTTGCGAAAACTTTGATGGTTTCCCAACCATTCCTTAACCTCAAACTCCCATATCTCGCGAACGGATTGGCGAACTCGAGAAATTCCAGTTGCATCTGAAAGTAGAAACTTGCCCGATTACAATTGTGTGGGTACTCTTCCCCTAGGCCATTCCAGTTATTCGTTTCGAGTATCAGACTTGCGTAAATTTTGATGGTTTCTCAACCATTCCTTAATTTCAAACTCGCATATCTCGCGAACGGATTGACGGACTCGAGTAATTCCTGTTGAATCTGAAAGTAGAAACTCGCCCGATTACAACGGTGTGTGTATTTTTGCCCTAGGCCATAGTAGTTATTGGTTTCGAGTATCAGAATTGCGAAAATTTTGATGGTTTCTCAACCATTCCATAACTTCAAACTCCCATATATGCGAACGGATTGACGAACTCGAGAAATTCCAGTTGCGTCTGAAAGTTGAAACTCGCCCGATTACGACGGTATGTGTATTTTTGCTCCAGACCATAGTAGTTATTGGTTTCGAGTATCAGACTTGTGAAAACTTTGATGGTTTCTCAACCATTCCTTAACCTCAAACTCCCGTATCTCGCGAACGGATTGACGATCTCGAGAAATTCCTGTTGCAACTGAAAGTAGAAACTCGCCCGATTACAACGGTATGTGTATTTTTGCCCTAGGCCATAGTAGTTATTGGTTTCGAGTATCAGAATTGCGAAAATTTTGATGGTTTCTCAACCATTCCATAACTTCAAACTCCCATATATGCGAACGGATTGACGATCTCGAGAAATTCCTGTTGCATCTGAAAGCAGAAACTCGCCCGATTACAATGGTGTGTGTACTTTTCCCCTAGGCCATTCCAGTTATTGGTTTCATGTATCAGACATGAGAAATTTTTGATTGTTTCTCAACCATTCCTTAACTTCAAACTCCCATATCTCGCGAACGGATTGACGAACTCGAGAAATTTCTACTACATCTGAAGGCAGAAACTCGCCCGATTACAATGGTGTGTATACTTTTCCCCTAGGCCATTCTAGTTATTGGTTTCGAGTATCAGACTTGCGAAAACTTTGATGGTTTCCCAACCATTCCTTAACCTCAAACTCCCATATCTCGCGAACGGATTGGCGAACTCGAGAAATTCCAGTTGCATCTGAAAGTAGAAACTTGCCCGATTACAATGGTGTGGGTACTCTTCCCCTAGGCCATTCCAGTTATTCGTTTCGAGTATCAGACTTGCGTAAATTTTGATGGTTTCTCAACCATTCCTTAATTTCAAACTCGCATATCTCGCGAACGGATTGACGGACTCGAGTAATTCCTGTTGAATCTGAAAGTAGAAACTCGCCCGATTACAACGGTATGTGTACTTTTGCCCTAGGCCATAGTAGTTATTGGTTTCGAGTATCAGAATTGCGAAAATTTTGATGGTTTCTCAACCATTCCATAACTTCAAACTCCCATATATGCGAACGGATTGACGAACTCGAGAAATTCCAGTTGCGTCTGAAAGTTGAAACTCGCCCGATTACGACGGTATGTGTATTTTTGCTCCAGACCATAGTAGTTATTGGTTTCGAGTATCAGACTTGCGAAAACTTTGATGGTTTCTCAACCATTCCTTAACCTCAAACTCCCGTATCTCGCGAACGGATTGACGATCTCGAGAAATTCCTGTTGCAACTGAAAGTAGAAACTCGCCCGATTACAACGGTATGTGTATTTTTGCCCTAGGCCATAGTAGTTATTGGTTTCGAGTATCAGAATTGCGAAAATTTTGATGGTTTCTCAACCATTCCATAACTTCAAACTCCCATATATGCGAACGGATTGACGAACTCGAGAAATTCCTGTTGCATCTGAAAGTAGAAACTCGCACGATTACAACGCTATATGTATTTTTCCCATAGGCCATTGTAGTTATTGGTTTCGAGTATAAGACGTGCGAAAATTTTGATGGTTTCTCATCCATTCCTTAACTTCAAACTCCCATATCTCGTGAACGGATTGACGGACTCAAGAATCCCCTAATGCATCAGAAAGTAGAAACTCGCCCGATTACAACGGCATGTCTATTTTTGCCCTAGGCCATAGTAGTTATTGGTTTCGAGTATCAGACTTGCCAAAATTTTGATGGTTTCTCAACCATTCCTAAACCTCAAACTCCCATATCTCGCGAACGGATTGACGATCTCAAGAAGTTCCTGTTGCATCTGAACGCAGACACCCGCCCGTTTACAACGGTATGTGTATTTTTGCCCTAGGCCATAGTAGTTATTGGTTTCGAGAATCAGACTTGCGAAAATTTTGATGGTTTCTCAACCATTCCATAACTTCAAACTCCCATATCTCGCGAACGGATTGACGAACTCGAGAAATTCCTGTTGCATCTGAAAGTAGGAACTTGCCCGATTACAACGGTATGTGCATTTTTGCCCTAGGCCATAGTAGTTATTGGTTTCGAGTATAAGACGTGCGAAAATTTTGATGGTTTCTCATCCATTCCTTAACTTCAAACTCCCATATCTCGCGAACGGATTGACGAACTCGAGAAATTCCTGTTGCATCTGAAAGCAGAAACTCGCCCGATTCCAACGGTATTTGTATTTTTCCCCTAGGCCATTGTAGTTATTGCTTTCGAGTATCAGACTTGCGAAAACTTTGATGGTTTCTCAAACATTTCTTAACTTCAAACTCCCATATCTCGCTAACGGATTGACGAACTCGAGAAATTCCTGTTGCATCTGAAAGTAGAAACTTGCCCGATTACATTGGTGTGTGTACTTTTCCCCTAGGCCATTCCAGTTATTGGTTCCGAGTATCAGACTTGCGAAAATTTTGATGGTTTCTCAGCCATTTCTTAACTTCAAACTCCCATATCTCGCGAACGGGTTGACGAACTCGAGAAATTCCTGTTGCATCTGAAAGTAGGAACTTGCCCGATTACAACGGTATGTGCATTTTTGCCCTAGGCCATAGTAGTTATTGGTTTCGAGTATAAGACGTGCGAAAATTTTGATGGTTTCTCATCCATTCCTTAACTTCAAACTCCCATATCTCGTGAACGGATTGACGGACTCAAGAATCCCCTAATGCATCAGAAAGTAGAAACTCGCCCGATTACAACGGCATGTCTATTTTTGCCCTAGGCCATAGTAGTTATTGGTTTCGAGTATCAGACTTGCCAAAATTTTGATGGTTTCTCAACCATTCCTAAACCTCAAACTCCCATATCTCGCGAACGGATTGACGATCTCAAGAAGTTCCTGTTGCATCTGAACGCAGACACCCGCCCGTTTACAACGGTATGTGTATTTTTGCCCTAGGCCATAGTAGTTATTGGTTTCGAGAATCAGACTTGCGAAAATTTTGATGGTTTCTCAACCATTCCATAACTTCAAACTCCCATATCTCGCGAACGGATTGACGAACTCGAGAAATTCCTGTTGCATCTGAAAGCAGAAACTCGCCCGATGCTAACGGTGTTTGTATTTTTCCCCTATGCCATTGTAGTTATTGCTTTCGAGTATGAGACTTGCGAAAACTTTGATGGTTTCTCAACCATTCCATAACTTCAAACTCCCATATCTCGCGAACGGATTGACGAACTCGAGATATTTCTGTTGCATCTGAAAGTAGAAACTTGCCGATTACAACGGTATTTGTGTTTTTCCCCTAGGCCATAGTAGTTATTGGTTTCGAGTATCAGACTTGCGAAAATTTTGATGGTTTCTCAACCATTCCATAACTTCAAACTCCCATATCTCGCGAACGGATTGACGAACTCGAGAAATTCCTGTTGCATCTGAAAGCAGAAACTCGCCCGATGCTAACGGTGTTTGTATTTTTCCCCTATGCCATTGTAGTTATTGCTTTCGAGTATGAGACTTGCGAAAACTTTGATGGTTTCTCAACCATTCCATAACTTCAAACTCCCATATCTCGCGAACGGATTGACGAACTCGAGATATTTCTGTTGCATCTGAAAGTAGAAACTTGCCGATTACAACGGTATTTGTATTTTTCCCCCAGGCCATTGTAGTTATTGCTTTCGAGTATGAGACTTGCGAAAATTCGGATTGTTTCTCAACCATTCCTTAATTTCAAACTCCCATATCTCGCGAACGGATTGACGAACTCGAGATATTCCTGTTGCATCTGAAAGTAGAAACTTGCCGATTACAACGGTATTTGTATTTTAGCCCTAGGCCATAGTAGTTATTGGTTTCGAGTATCAGACTTGCGAAAATTTTGATGGTTTCTCAAACATTCCATAACTTCAAACTCCCATATATGCGAACGGATTGACGAACTCGAGAAATTCCTGTTGCATCTGAAAGCAGAAACTCGCCCGATTCCAACGGTATTTGTATTTTTCCCCTAGGCCATTGTAGTTATTGCTTTCGAGTATCAGACTTGCGAAAACTTTGATGGTTTCTCAAACATTTCTTAACTTCAAACTCCCATATCTCGCGAACGGATTGACGAACTCGAGATATTCCTGTTGCATCTGAAAGTAGAAACTCGCCCGATTACAATGGTGTGTGTACTTTTCCCCTAGGCCATTCCAGTTATTCGTTTCGAGTATCAGACTTGCGAAAATTTTGATTGTTTCTCAACCATTCCTTAATTTCAAACTCGCATATCTCGCGAACGGATTGACGAACTCGAGTAATTCCTGTTGAATCTGAAAGCAGAGATTCGCCCGATTACAACGGCATGTCTATTTTTGCCCTAGGCCATAGTAGTTATTGGTTTCGAGTATCAGACTTGCCAAAATTTTGATGGTTTCTCAACCATTCCTAAACCTCAAACTCCCATATCTCGCGAACGGATTGACGATCTCAAGAAGTTCCTGTTGCATCTGAACGCAGACACCCGCCCGTTTACAACGGTATGTGTATTTTTGCCCTAGGCCATAGTAGTTATTGGTTTCGAGAATCAGACTTGCGAAAATTTTGATGGTTTCTCAACCATTCCATAACTTCAAACTCACATATCTCGCGAACGGATTGACGAACTCGAGAAATTCCTGTTGCATCTGAAAGCAGAAACTCGCCCGATTCCAAAGGTATTTGTGTTTTTCCCCTAGGCCATAGTAGTTATTGGTTTCGAGTATCAGACTTGCGAAAATTTTGATGGTTTCTCAACCATTCCATAACTTCAAACTCCCATATCTCGCGAACGGATTGACGAACTCGAGAAATTCCTGTTGCATCTGAAAGCAGAAACTCGCCCGATGCTAACGGTGTTTGTATTTTTCCCCTATGCCATTGTAGTTATTGCTTTCGAGTATGAGACTTGCGAAAACTTTGATGGTTTCTCAACCATTCCATAACTTCAAACTCCCATATCTCGCGAACGGATTGACGAACTCGAGATATTTCTGTTGCATCTGAAAGTAGAAACTTGCCGATTACAACGGTATTTGTATTTTTCCCCCAGGCCATTGTAGTTATTGCTTTCGAGTATGAGGCTTGCGAAAATTTGGATTGTTTCTCAACCATTCCTTAATTTCAAACTCCCATATCTCGCGAACGGATTGACGAACTCGAGATATTCCTGTTGCATCTCAAAGTAGAAACTTGCCGATTACAACGGTATTTTTATTTTAGCCCTAGGCCATAGTAGTTATTGGTTTCGAGTATCAGACTTGCGAAAACTTTGATGGTTTCTCAAACATTCCATAACTTCAAACTCCCATATATGCGAACGGATTGACAAACTCGAGAAATTCCTGTTGCGTCTGAAAGTTGAAACTCGCCCGATTACAACGGTATGTGTATTTTTGCTCTAGACCATAGTAGTTATTGGTTCCGAGTATCAGACGTGCGAAAATTTTGATGGTTTCTCAACCATTCCTTAACTTCATACTCCCATATCTCGCGAACGGGTTGACGAACTCGAGAAATTCCTGTTGCATCTGAAAGTAGAAACTCGCCCGATTACAACGGTATGTGTATTTTTGCCCTAGGCCATAGTAGTTATTGGTTTCGTGTATCAGACTTTCGAAAATTTTGATGGTTTCTCAACCATTCCTTAACCTCAAACTCCCATATCTCGCGAACGGATTGACCAAACCCAAAAATTCTTATTGCATCTGAAAGTAGAAACTCGCCCGATTACAACGGTATGTGTATTTTTTCCCTAGGCCATTCTGGTAAGGCGTTTGGAGCTGCAGAAATGCGCAAAACATGTTGCCTTCCCAACTATTTCTAAGCTTCAAACTCCCATATTTCGCGCACGGATTCACCAAACCCAAAAGTTAATATTTCGTCTGAAAGTAGAAACACTCCCGATTACTGCGGTATGTGTATTTTTTCCCTAGGTCATTCTGGTTAAGCGTTTGGAGCAGCAGAAGTGCGCAAAATTTGTTGCCTGCTCAACCATTTCTTAGCTTCAAACTCCCATATCTCGCGAACTGATTGACCAAACCCAAAAATTCCTATTGGGTCTGAAGGTAGAAACTCGCCCGATTACAACGGTATGTGTATTTTTTCCCTGGGCCATTCTGGTTAAGCGTTTGGAGCAGCAGAAGTGTGAAAAATTGGTTGCCTTCTCAACCATTTCTTAGCTTCAAACTCCCATATCTCGTGAACGGATTGCCCAAACCCAAAAATTCCTATTGCATCTTAAAGTAGAAACTCGCCCGATTACAACGGTATGAGTATTTCTTCCCTAGGCCGTTGTGGTTATGCGTTTGGAGCAGCAGAAGTGCGAAAAATTTGTTGCCTACTCAACCATTTCTTAGCATCAAACTCCCATATCTCGCAAATTGTTTGACCAAACCCAGAAATTCCTGCGGCGTCTGAAAGTAGAAACTCTCCCGATTACAACGGTATGTGTATTTTTTCCCTAGGCCATTCTGGTTAAGCTTTTGGAGCAGCAGAAGTGCGAAAAACTTCTTGTCCTCTCAACCATTTCTTAGCTTCAAACTCCCATATCTCGCGAACGGTTTGATCAAACCCAAAAATTCCTGCTGCGTCTGAAAGTAGAAACTCGCCCGATTACAACGGTATGTCTTTTTCTCCCTGGGCCATTCTGGTTAAGCATTTGGAGCAGCAGAAGTGCGAACAATTTGTTGCCTTCTCAACCATTTCTTAGCCTCAAACACCCATATCTCGCGAAACGATTGACCAAACCCAAAAATTTCTGTTGTGTGTGAAAGTAGAGACTCTCCCGATTACAACGGTATGTGTATTTTTTCCCTGGGCCATTCTGGTTAAGCGTTTGGAGCCGCAGAAGTGCACAAAATTTGTTGTCTTCTGAACCATTTCTTAGCTTCAAACTCCCATATCTCGCGAACGGATTGACCAAACTCAAAAATTCCTTTCGCATCTGAAAGTAGAAACTCGCCCGATTACATCGGTATGTGTATTTTTTCCCTATGCCAATCTGGTAAGGCGTTTGGAGCAGCAGAAATGCGCAAAACTTGTTGCCTTCTCAACTATTTCTTAGCTTCAAACTCCCATATATCGCGCAAGGATTCACCAAACCCAAAAATTCCTATTGGGTCGGAAAGTAGAAATTCTCCCGATTACAACGGTATGTGTATTTTTTCCCTAGGCCATTCTGGTTAAGCGTTTGGAGCAGCAGAAGTGCGCAAAATTTGTTGCCTTCTCCACCATTTCTTAGCTTCAAACTCCCAAATCTCGTGAAAGGATTGACCAAACCCAAAAATTTCTGTTGCGTGTGAAAGTAGAGACTCTCCCGATTACAAAGGCATGTGTATTTTCACGCTGGGCCATTCTGGTTAAGCGTTTGGAGCAGCAGAAGTGCGCAAAATTTGTTGTCTTCTGAACCATTCCTTAGCTGCAAACTCCCATATCTCGCGAACGGATTGACCAAACTCAAAAATTCCTTCCGCATCTGAAAGTAGAAACTCGCCCGATTACATCGGTATGTGTATTTTTTCCCTATGCCATTCTGGTAAGGCGTTTGGAGCAGCAGAAATGCGCAAAACTTGTTGCCTTCTCAACTATTTCTTAGCTTCAAACTCCCATATATCGCGCAAGGATTCACCAAACCCAAAAATTCCTATTGGGTCGGAAAGTAGAAATTCTCCCGATTACAACGGTATGTGTATTTTTTCCCTAGGCCATTCTGGTTAAGCGTTTGGAGCAGCAGAAGTGCGCAAAATTTGTTGCCTTCTCCACCATTTCTTAGCTTCAAACTCCCATATCTCGCGAAAGGATTGACCAAACCCAAAAATTTCTGTTGCGTGTGAAAGTAGAGACTCTCCCGATTACAACGGTATGTTTATTAATTCCCTAGGCCATTCTGGTTAAGCGTTTGGGGCAGCAGAAGTGCGAAAAATTTGTTGCCTTCTCCACCATTTCTTAGCTTCAAACTCCCAAATCTCGTGAACGGATTGCCCAAACCCAAAAATTCCTATTGCATCTTAAAGTAGAAACTCGCCCGATTACAACGGTATGTCTCTTTTTTCCGTAGGCCATTCTGGTTAAGCGTTTGGAGCAGCAGAAGTGCGAAAAATTTGTTGTCTTCTCAACCATTTCTTAGCTTCAAACTCCCATATCTCGCGAACGGATTGACCAAACCCAAAAATTCCTGCTGCGCCTGAAAGTAGAAACTCGCCCGATTACAACGGTATGTTTATTAATTCCCTAGGCCATTCTGGTTAAGCGTTTGGGGCAGCAGAAGTGCGAAAAATTTGTTGCCTTCTCCACCATTTCTTAGCTTCAAACTCCCATATCTCGCGAACGGATTGACCAAACCCAGAAATTCCTATTGGGTCTGAAAGTAGAAACTCGCCCGATTACAACGGTATGTGTATTTTTTCCGTGGGCCATTCTGGTTAAGCGTTTGGAGCAGCAGAATTGCGAAAAATTTGTGGTCTCCTGAACCATTTCTTGGCTGCAAACTCCCATATCTCGCGAACGGATTCACCAATCCCAAAAATTCCTATTGCGTCTGAAAGTAGAAACTCGCCCGATTACAACGGTATGTGTATTTTTTCCGTAGGCCATTCTGGTTAAGCGTTTGGAGCAGCAGAATTGCGCAAAATTTGTTGCCTTCTCAACCATTGCTTAGCTTCAAACTCCCATATCTCGCGAACGGATTGACCAAACCCAAAAATTTCTGCTGCGTCTGAAAGCAGAAACTCGCCCGATTACAACGGTATGTTTACTAATTCCCTAGGCCATTCGTGTAAAGCGTTTGGAGCAGCAGAAGTGCGAAAAATTTGTTGTCTTCTCAACCATTTCTTAGCTTCAAACTCCCATATCTCGCGAACGGATTGACCAAACCCAAAAATTCCCATTGCGTTTGAATGTGGGATCTCTCCCGATTATAACGGTATGTGTATTTTTTCCCTAGGCCATTCTGGTTAAGCGTTTGGAGCAGCAGAATTGCAAAAAAGTTGTTGTCTTCTCAACCATTTCTTAGCTTCAAACTCCCATATCTCGCGAAAGGATTGACCAAACCCAAAAATTTCTGTTGCGTGTGAAAGTAGAAACTCGCCCGATTACAACGGTATGTTTACTAATTCCCTAGGCCATTCGTGTAAAGCGTTTGGAGCAGCAGAAGTGCGAAAAATTTGTCGCCTTCTCCACCATTTCTTAGCTTCAAACTCCCAAATCTCGCGAACGGATTGACCAAACGCAAAAATTCCTATTGAATCTGAAAGTAGAAACTCGCCCGATTACAACGGTATGTCTCTTTTTTCCGTAGGCCATTCTGGTTAAGCGTTTGGAGCAGCAGAAGTGCGAAAAATTTGTAGTCTTCTCAACCATTTCTTAGCTTCAAACTCCCATATCTCGCGAACGGATTGACCAATCCCAAAAATTACTGCTGCGCCTGAAAGTAGAAGCTCGCCCGATTACAACGGTATTTGTATTTTTTCCCTGGGCCATTCTGGTTAAGCGTTTGGAGCAGCAGAAGTGCGCATAATTTGTTGTCTTCTCAACCATTTCTTAGCTTCAAACTCCCATATCTCGCGAACGGATTGACCAAACCCAAAAATTCCTGCTGCGCCTGAAAGTAGAAACTCGCCCGATTACAACGGTATGTTTATTAATTCCTTGGCCATTCTGGTTAAGCGGTTGGAGCAGCACAAGTGCGAAAAATTTTTTGCCTTCTCAACCATTTCTTAGCTTCAAACACCCATATCTCGCGAACGGATTGACCAAACCCAAAAATTCCTATTGAATCTGATAGTAGAAACTCGCCCGATTACAACGGAATGTGTATTTTGTCCCTAGGCCAGTCTGGTTAAGCGTTTGGAGCAGCAGAAGTGCGCAAAATCTGTTGCCTGCTCAACCATTTCTTAGCATCAAATACCCATATCTCGCGAACGGATTGACCAAACCCAGAAATTCCTATTGGGTCTGAAAGTAGAAACTCGCCCGATTACAACGGTATGTGTATTTTTTCCGTGGGCCATTCTGGTTAAGCGTTTGGAGCAGCAGAATTGCGAAAAATTTGTGGTCTCCTGAACCATTTCTTGGCTGCAAACTCCCATATCTCGCGAACGGATTCACCAATCCCAAAAATTCCTATTGCGTCTGAAAGTAGAAACTCGCCCGATTACAACGGTATGTGTATTTTTTCCGTAGGCCATTCTGGTTAAGCGTTTGGAGCAGCAGAATTGCGCAAAATTTGTTGCCTTCTCAACCATTGCTTAGCTTCAAACTCCCATATCTCGCGAACGGATTGACCAAACCCAAAAATTTCTGCTGCGTCTGAAAGCAGAAACTCGCCCGATTACAACGGTATGTTTACTAATTCCCTAGGCCATTCGTGTAAAGCGTTTGGAGCAGCAGAAGTGCGAAAAATTTGTTGTCTTCTCAACCATTTCTTAGCTTCAAACTCCCATATCTCGCGAACGGATTGACCAACCCCAAAAATTCCAATTGCGTTTGAATGTGGGATCTCTCCCGATTATAACGGTATGTGTATTTTTTCCCTAGGCCATTCTGGTTAAGCGTTTGGAGCAGCAGAATTGCAAAAAAGTTGTTGTCTTTTCAACCATTTCTTAGCTTCAAACTCCCATATCTCGCGAAAGGATTGACCAAACCCAAAAATTTCTGTTGCGTGTGAAAGTATAGACTCTCCCGATTACAACGGTATGTTTATTAATTCCCTAGGCCATTCTGGTTAAACGTTTGGGGCAGCAGAAGTGCGAAAAATTTGTTGCCTTCTCCACCATTTCTTAGCTTCAAACTCCCAAATCTCGCGAACGGATTGACCAAACGCAAAAATTCCTATTGAATCGGAAAGTAGAAACTCGCCCGATTACAACGGTATGTCTCTTTTTTCCGTAGGCCATTCTGGTTAAGCGTTTGGAGCAGCAGAATTGCGCAAAATTTGTTGCCTTCTCAACCATTTCTTAGCTTCAAACACCCATATCTCGCGAACGGATTGACCAAACCCAAAAATTCCCATTGCGTTTGGATGTGGGATCTCTCCCGATTATGACGGTATGTGTATTTTTTCCCTAGGCCATTCTGGTGTAGCGTTTGGAGCAGCAGAATTGCGAAAAAGTTGTTGTCTTGTCAATCATTTCTTAGCTTCAAACTCCCATATCTCGCGAAAGGATTGATCAAACCCAAAAATTTCTGTTGCGTGTGAAAGAAGAGACTCTCCCGAATACAACGGTATGTTTATTAATTCCCTAGGCCATTCTGGTTAAGCGTTTGGGGCAGCAGAAGTGCGAAAAATTTGTTGCCTTCTCCACCATTTCTTAGCTTCAAACTCCCAAACCTCGTGAACGGATTGACCAAACGCAAAAATTCCTATTGAATCTGAAAGTAGAAACTCGCCCGATTACAACGGTATGCCTCTTTTTTCCGTAGGCCATTCTGGTTAAGCGTTTGGAGCAGCAGAAGTGCGAAAAATTTGTTGTCTTCTCAACCATCTCTTAGCTTCAAACTCCCATATCTCGCGAACGGATTGACCAAACCCAAAAATTCCTGCTGCGCCTGAAAGTAGAAGCTCGCCCGATTACAACGGTATGTGTATTTTTTCCTTGGGCCATTCTGGTTAAGCGTTTGGAGCAGCAGAAATGCGCAAAATTTGTTGTCTTCTCAACCATTTCTTAGCTTCAAACTCCCATATCTCGCGAACGGATTGACCAATCCCAAAAATTCCTGCTGCGCCTGAAAGGAGAAGCTCGCCCGATTACAACGGTATGTGTATTTTTTCCCTAGGCCATTCTGGTTAAGCGTTTGGAGCAGCAGAAGTGCGAAAAATTTGTTGCCTACTCCACCATTTCTTAGCTTCAAACTCCCAAATCTCGTGAACGGATTGACCAAACGCAAAAATTCCTATTGAATCTGAAAGTAGAAACTCGCCCGATTACAACGGTATGTCTCTTTTTTCCGTAGGCCATTCTGGTTAAGCGTTTGGAGCAGCAGAAGTGCGAAAAATTTGTTGTCTTCTCAACCATTTCTTAGCTTCAAACTCCCATATCTCGCGAACGGATTGACCAAACCCAAAAATTCCTGCTGCGCCTGAAAGTAGAAGCTCGCCCGATTACAACGGTATGTGTATTTTTTCCGTAGGCCATTCTGGTTAAGCGTTTGGAGCAGCAGAAGTGCGAAAAATTGGTTGTCTTCTCAACCATTTCTTAGCTTCAAACTCCCATATCTCGCGAACGGATTGACCAAACCCAGAAATTCCTGCTGCGCCTGAAAGTAGAAGCTCGCCCGATTACAACGGTATGTGTTTTTTTTTCCCTGGGCCATTCTGGTTAAGCGTTTGGAGCAGCAGAATTGCGAAAAATTTGTTGTCTTCTCAACCATTTCTTAGCTTCAAACTCCCATATCTCGCGAACGGATTGACCAATCCCAAAAATTCCTGCTGCGCCTGAAAGTAGAAGCTCGCCCGATTAAAACGGTATGTGTATTTTTTCCGTGGGCCATTCTGGTTAAGCGTTTGGAGCAGCAGAATTGCGAAAAATTTGTGGTCTCCTGAACCATTTCTTGGCTGCAAACTCCCATATCTCGCGAACGGATTCACCAATCCCAAAAATTCCTATTGCGTCTGAAAGTAGAAACTCGCCCGATTACAAAGGTATGTGTATTTTTTCCTTGGGCCATTCTGGTTAAGCGTTTGGAGCAGCAGAAGTGCGCAAAATTTGATGTCTTCTCAACCATTTCTTAGCTTCAAACTCCCATATCTCGCGAACGGATTGACCAATCCCAAAAATTCCTGCTGCGCCTGAAAGTAGAAGCTCGCCCGATTACAACGGCATGTGTATTTTCTCCCTAGGCCATTCTGGTTAAGCGTTTGGAGCAGCAGAATTGCGAAAAAGTTGTTATCTTCTCAACCATTTCTTAGCTTCAAACTCCCATATCTCGCGAAAGGAATGACCAAACCCAAAAATTCCTGCTGCGCCTGAAAGTAGAAGCTCGCCCGATTACAACGGTATGTGTATTTTTTCCTTGGGCGATTCTGGTTAAGCGTTTGGAGCAGCAGATGTGCGCAAAATTTGTTGTCTTCTCAACCACTTCTTAGCTTCAAACTCCCATATCTCGCGAACGGATTGACCAATCCCAAAAATTCCTGCTGCGCCTGAAAGTAGAAGCTCGCCCGATTAAAACGGTATGTGTATTTTTTCCGTGGGCCATTCTGGTTAAGCGTTTGGAGCAGCAGAATTGCGAAAAATTTGTGGTCTCCTGAACCATTTCTTGGCTGCAAACTCCCATATCTCGCGAACGGATTCACCAATCCCAAAAATTCCTATTGCGTCTGAAAGTAGAAACTCGCCCGATTACAAAGGTATGCCTGTTTTTTCCCTGGGCCATTCTGGTTAAGCGTTTGGAGCACAGAAGTGCGAACAATTTGTTGCCTTCTCAACCATTTCTTAGCTTCAAACTCCCATATCTCGCGAAAGGATTGACCAAACCCAAAAATTTCTGTTGCGTGTGAAAGTAGAGACTCCCCCGATTACAACGGTATGTTTATTAATTCCCTAGGCCATTCTGGTTAAGCGTTTGGGGCAGCAGAAGTGCGAAAAATTTGTTGCCTTCTCCACCATTTCTTAGCTTCAAACTCCCAAATCTCGTGAACGGATTGACCAAACGCAAAAATTCCTATTGAATCTGAAAGTAGAAACTCGCCCGATTACAACGGTATGTCTCTTTTTTCCGTAGGCCATTCTGGTTAAGCGTTTGGAGCAGCAGAAGTGCGCAAAATTTGTTGTCTTCTCAACCATTTCTTAGCTTCAAACTCCCATATCTCGCGAACGGATTGACCAAACCCAAAAATTCCTGCTGCGCCTGAAAGTAGAAACTCGCCCGATTACAACGGTATGTTTATTAATTCCTTGGCCATTCTGGTTAAGCGGTTGGAGCAGCACAAGTGCGAAAAATTTTTTGCCTTCTCAACCATTTCTTAGCTTCAAACACCCATATCTCGCGAACGGATTGACCAAACCCAAAAATTCCTATTGCATCTGATAGTAGAAACTCGCCCGATTACAACGGAATGTGTATTTTGTCCCTAGGCCAGTCTGGTTAAGCGTTTGGAGCAGCAGAAGTGCGCAAAATCTGTTGCCTGCTCAACCATTTCTTAGCATCAAATACCCATATCTCGCGAACGGATTGACCAAACCCAAAAATTCCTGCTGCGCCTGAAAGTAGAAGCTCGCCCGATTACAACGGTATGTGTATTTTTTCCTTGGGCCATCCTGGTTAAGCGTTTGGAGCAGCAGAATTGCGCAAAATTTGTTGTCTTCTCAACCATTTCTTAGCTTCAAACTCCCATATCTCGCGAACGGATTGACCAATCCCAAAAATTCCTGCTGCGCCTGAAAGGAGAAGCTCGCCCGATTACAACGGTATGTGTATTTTTTCCCTAGGCCATTCTGGTTAAGCGTTTGGAGCAGCAGAAGTGCGCAAAATTTGTTGCCTACTCCACCATTTCTTAGCTTCAAACTCCCAAATCTCGTGAATGGATTGACCAAACGCAAAAATTCCCATTGAATCTGAAAGTAGAAACTCGCCCGATTACAACGGTATGTCTCTTTTTTCCGTAGGCCATTCTGGTTAAGCGTTTGGAGCAGCAGAAGTGCGAAAAATTTGTTGTCTTCTCAACCATTTCTTAGCTTCAAACTCCCATATCTCGGGAACGGATTGACCAAACCCAAAAATTCCTGCTGCGCCTGAAAGTAGAAGCTCGCCCGATTACAACGGTATGTGTATTTTTTCCGTAGGCCATTCTGGTTAAGCGTTTGGAGCAGCAGAATTGCGAAAAATTTGTTGCCTACTCCAGCATTTCTTAGCTTCAAACTCCCAAATCTCGTGAACGGATTGACCAAACGCAAAAATTCCTATTGAATCTGAAAGTAGAAACTTGCCCGATTACAACGGTATGTGTTTTTTTTCCCCGGGCCATTCTGGTTAAGCGTTTGGAGCAGCAGAAGTGCGCAAAATTTGTTGTCTTCTGAACCATTCCTTAGCTGCAAACTCCCATATCTCGCGAACGGATGAACGAAACCCAGAAATTCCTATTGGGTCTGAAAGTAGAAACTCGCCCGATTAAAACGGTATGTGTATTTTTTCCGTGGGCCATTCTGGTTAAGCGTTTGGAGCAGCAGAATTGCGAAAAATTTGTGGTCTCCTGAACCATTTCTTGGCTGCAAACTCCCATATCTCGCGAACGGATTCACCAATCCCAAAAATTCCTATTGCGTCTGAAAGTAGAAACTCGCCCGATTACAAAGGTATGTGTATTTTTTCCTTGGGCCATTCTGGTTAAGCGTTTGGAGCAGCAGAAGTGCGCAAAATTTGTTGTCTTCTCAACCATTTCTTAGCTTCAAACTCCCATACCTCGCGAACGGATTGACCAAACCCAAAAATTCCTGCTGCGCCTGAAAGTAGAAGCTCGCCCGATTACAACGGTATGTGTATTTTTTCCCTAGGCCATTCTGGTTAAGCGTTTGGAGCAGCAGAATTGCGAAAAAGTTGTTGCCTTCTCAACCATTTCTTAGCTTCAAACTCCCATATCTCGCGAAATGATTGACCAAACCCAAAAATTCCTGCTGCGCCTGAAAGTAGAAGCTCGCCCGATTACAACGGTATGTGTATTTTTTCCCTAGGCCATTCTGGTTAAGCGTTTGGAGCAGCAGAATTGCGCAAAATTTGTTGCCTACTCTACCATTTCTTAGCTTCAAACTCCCATATCTCGCGAACGGATTGACCAAACCCAAAAATTCCTGCTGCGCCTGAAAGTAGAAACTCGCCCGATTACAACGGTATGTTTATTAATTCCTTGGCCATTCTGGTTAAGCGGTTGGAGCAGCACAAGGGCGAAAAATTTTTTGCCTTCTCAACCATTTCTTAGCTTCAAACACCCATATCTCGCGAACGGATTGACCAAACCCAAAAATTCCTATTGCATCTGATAGTAGAATCTCGCCCGATTACAACGGAATGTGTATTTTGTCCCTAGGCCAGTCTGGTTAAGCGTTTGGAGCAGCAGAAGTGCGCAAAATCTGTTGCCTGCTCAACCATTTCTTAGCATCAAATACCCATATCTCGCGAACGGATTGACCAAACCCAAAAATTCCTGCTGCGTCTGAAAGTAGAAACTCGCCCGATTACAACGGCATGTGTATTTTCACGCTGGGCCATTCTGGTTAAGCGTTTGGAGCAGCAGAATTGCGCAAAATTTGTTGTCTTCTGAACCATTCCTTAGCTGCAAACTCCCATATCTCGCGAACGGATTCACCAATCCCAGAAATTCCTATTGCGTCTGAAAGTAGAAACTCGCCCGATTACAAAGGTATGCCTGTTTTTTCCCTGGGCCATTCTGGTTAAGCGTTTGGAGCACAGAAGTGCGAACAATTTGTTGCTTTCTCAACCATTTGTTAGCTTCAAACTCCCATATCTCGCGAAAGGACTGACCAAACCCAAAAATTTCTGTTGCGTGTGAAAGTAGAGACTCTCCCGATTACAACGGTATGTTTATTAATTCCCTAGGCCATTCTGGTTAAGCGTTTGGGGCAGCAGAAGTGCGAAAAATTTGTTGCCTTCTCCACCATTTCTTAGCTTCAAACTCCCAAATCTCGTGAACGGATTGACCAAACGCAAAAATTCCTATTGAATCTGAAAGTAGAAACTCGCCCGATTACAACGGTATGTCTCTCTTTTCCGTAGGCCATTCTGGTTAAGCGTTTGGAGCAGCAGAAGTGCGAAAAATTTGTTGTCTTCTCAACCATTTCTTAGCTTCAAACTCCCATACCTCGCGAACGGATTGACCAAACCCAAAAATTCCTGCTGCGCCTGAAAGTAGAAGCTCGCCCGATTACAACGGTATGTGTATTTTTTCCCTGGGCCATTCTGGTTAAGCGTTTGGAGCAGCAGAAGTGCGCAAAATTTGTTGTCTTCTCAACCATTTCTTAGCTTCAAACTCCCATATCTCGCGAACGGATTGACCAAACCCAAAAATTCCTGCTGCGCCTGAAAGTAGAAACTCGCCCGATTACAACGGTATGTTTATTAATTCCTTGGCCATTCTGGTTAAGCGGTTGGAGCAGCACAAGTGCGAAAAATTTTTTGCTTTCTCAACCATTTCTTAGCTTCAAACACCCATATCTCGCGAACGGATTGACCAAACCCAAAAATTCCTATTGCATCTGATAGTAGAAACTCGCCCGATTACAACGGAATATGTATTTTGTCCCTAGGCCAGTCTGGTTAAGCGTTTGGAGCAGCAGAAGTGCGCAAAATCTGTTGCCTGCTCAACCATTTCTTAGCATCAAATACCCATATCTCGCGAACGGATTGACCAAACCCAAAAATTCCTGCTGCGCCTGAAAGTAGAAGCTCGCCCGATTACAACGGTATGTGTATTTTTTCCTTGGGCCATCCTGGTTAAGCGTTTGGAGCAGCAGAATTGCGCAAAATTTGTTGTCTTCTCAACCATTTCTTAGCTTCAAACTCCCATATCTCGCGAACGGATTGACCAATCCCAAAAATTCCTGCTGCGCCTGAAAGGAGAAGCTCGCCCGATTACAACGGTATGTGTATTTTTTCCCTAGGCCATTCTGGTTAAGCGTTTGGAGCAGCAGAAGTGCGCAAAATTTGTTGCCTACTCCACCATTTCTTAGCTTCAAACTCCCAAATCTCGTGAATGGATTGACCAAACGCAAAAATTCCTATTGAATCTGAAAGTAGAAACTCGCCCGATTACAACGGTATGTCTCTTTTTTCCGTAGGCCATTCTGGTTAAGCGTTTGGAGCAGCAGAAGTGCGAAAAATTTGTTGTCTTCTCAACCATTTCTTAGCTTCAAACTCCCATATCTCGCGAACGGATTGACCAAACCCAAAAATTCCTGCTGCGCCTGAAAGTAGAAGCTCGCCCGATTACAACGGTATGTGTATTTTTTCCGTAGGCCATTCTGGTTAAGCGTTTGGAGCAGCAGAATTGCGAAAAATTTGTTGCCTACTCCAGCATTTCTTAGCTTCAAACTCCCAAATCTCGTGAACGGATTGACCAAACGCAAAAATTCCTATTGAATCTGAAAGTAGAAACTTGCCCGATTACAACGGTATGTGTTTTTTTTCCCCGGGCCATTCTGGTTAAGCGTTTGGAGCAGCAGAAGTGCGCAAAATTTGTTGTCTTCTGAACCATTCCTTAGCTGCAAACTCCCATATCTCGCGAACGGATGAACGAAACCCAGAAATTCCTATTGGGTCTGAAAGTAGAAACTCGCCCGATTAAAACGGTATGTGTATTTTTTCCGTGGGCCATTCTGGTTAAGCGTTTGGAGCAGCAGAATTGCGAAAAATTTGTGGTCTCCTGAACCATTTCTTGGCTGCAAACTCCCATATCTCGCGAACGGATTCACCAATCCCAAAAATTCCTATTGCGTCTGAAAGTAGAAACTCGCCCGATTACAAAGGTATGTGTATTTTTTCCTTGGGCCATTCTGGTTAAGCGTTTGGAGCAGCAGAAGTGCGCAAAATTTGTTGTCTTCTCAACCATTTCTTAGCTTCAAACTCCCATACCTCGCGAACGGATTGACCAAACCCAAAAATTCCTGCTGCGCCTGAAAGTAGAAGCTCGCCCGATTACAACGGTATGTGTATTTTTTCCCTAGGCCATTCTGGTTAAGCGTTTGGAGCAGCAGAATTGCGAAAAAGTTGTTGCCTTCTCAACCATTTCTTAGCTTCAAACTCCCATATCTCGCGAAATGATTGACCAAACCCAAAAATTCCTGCTGCGCCTGAAAGTAGAAGCTCGCCCGATTACAACGGTATGTGTATTTTTTCCCTAGGCCATTCTGGTTAAGCGTTTGGAGCAGCAGAATTGCGCAAAATTTGTTGCCTACTCTACCATTTCTTAGCTTCAAACTCCCATATCTCGCGAACGGATTGACCAAACCCAAAAATTCCTGCTGCGCCTGAAAGTAGAAACTCGCCCGATTACAACGGTATGTTTATTAATTCCTTGGCCATTCTGGTTAAGCGGTTGGAGCAGCACAAGGGCGAAAAATTTTTTGCCTTCTCAACCATTTCTTAGCTTCAAACACCCATATCTCGCGAACGGATTGACCAAACCCAAAAATTCCTATTGCATCTGATAGTAGAATCTCGCCCGATTACAACGGAATGTGTATTTTGTCCCAAGGCCAGTCTGGTTAAGCGTTTGGAGCAGCAGAAGTGCGCAAAATCTGTTGCCTGCTCAACCATTTCTTAGCATCAAATACCCATATCTCGCGAACGGATTGACCAAACCCAAAAATTCCTGCTGCGTCTGAAAGTAGAAACTCGCCCGATTACAACGGCATGTGTATTTTCACGCTGGGCCATTCTGGTTAAGCGTTTGGAGCAGCAGAATTGCGCAAAATTTGTTGTCTTCTGAACCATTCCTTAGCTGCAAACTCCCATATCTCGCGAACGGATTCACCAATCCCAGAAATTCCTATTGCGTCTGAAAGTAGAAACTCGCCCGATTACAAAGGTATGCCTGTTTTTTCCCTGGGCCATTCTGGTTAAGCGTTTGGAGCACAGAAGTGCGAACAATTTGTTGCTTTCTCAACCATTTGTTAGCTTCAAACTCCCATATCTCGCGAAAGGACTGACCAAACCCAAAAATTTCTGTTGCGTGTGAAAGTAGAGACTCTCCCGATTACAACGGTATGTTTATTAATTCCCTAGGCCATTCTGGTTAAGCGTTTGGGGCAGCAGAAGTGCGAAAAATTTGTTGCCTTCTCCACCATTTCTTAGCTTCAAACTCCCAAATCTCGTGAACGGATTGACCAAACGCAAAAATTCCTATTGAATCTGAAAGTAGAAACTCGCCCGATTACAACGGTATGTCTCTCTTTTCCGTAGGCCATTCTGGTTAAGCGTTTGGAGCAGCAGAAGTGCGAAAAATTTGTTGTCTTCTCAACCATTTCTTAGCTTCAAACTCCCATACCTCGCGAACGGATTGACCAAACCCAAAAATTCCTGCTGCGCCTGAAAGTAGAAGCTCGCCCGATTACAACGGTATGTGTATTTTTTCCCTGGGCCATTCTGGTTAAGCGTTTGGAGCAGCAGAAGTGCGCAAAATTTGTTGTCTTCTCAACCATTTCTTAGCTTCAAACTCCCATATCTCGCGAACGGATTGACCAAACCCAAAAATTCCTGCTGCGCCTGAAAGTAGAAACTCGCCCGATTACAACGGTATGTTTATTAATTCCTTGGCCATTCTGGTTAAGCGGTTGGAGCAGCACAAGTGCGAAAAATTTTTTGCTTTCTCAACCATTTCTTAGCTTCAAACACCCATATCTCGCGAACGGATTGACCAAACCCAAAAATTCCTATTGCATCTGATAGTAGAAACTCGCCCGATTACAACGGAATATGTATTTTGTCCCTAGGCCAGTCTGGTTAAGCGTTTGGAGCAGCAGAAGTGCGCAAAATCTGTTGCCTGCTCAACCATTTCTTAGCATCAAATACCCATATCTCGCGAACGGATTGACCAAGCCCAAAAATTCCTGCTGCGTCTGAAAGTAGAAACTCGCCCGATTACAACGGCATGTGCATTTTCACGCTGGGCCATTCTGGTTAAGCGTTTGGAGCAGCAGAAGAGCGCAAAATTTGTTGTCTTCTGATCCATTCCTTAGCTGCAAACTCCCATATCTCTCGAACGGATTGACCAAACCCAGAAATTCCTATTGGGTCTGAAAGTAGAAACTCGCCCGATTACAACAGTATGTGTATTTTTTCCGTGGGCCATTCTGGTTAAGCGTTTGGAGCAGCAGAATTGCGAAAAATTTGTGGTCTCCTGAACCATTTCTTGGCTGCAAACTCCCATATCTCGCGAACGGATTCACCAATCCCAAAAATTCCTATTGCGTCTGAAAGTAGAAACTCGCCCGATTACAAAGGTATGCCTGTTTTTTCCCTGGGCCATTCTGGTTAAGCGTTTGGAGCACAGAAGTGCGGACAATTTGTTGCCTTCTCAACCATTTCTTAGCTTCAAACTCCCAGATCTCGCGAACGGATTGACCAAACCCAAAAATTTCTGCTGCGTCTGAAAGCAGAAACTCGCCCGATTACAACGGTATGTTTATTAATTCCCTAGGCCATTCGTGTAAAGCGTTTGGAGCAGCAGAAGTGCGAAAAATTTGTTGTTTTCTCAACCATTTCTTAGCTTCAAACTCCCGTATCTCGCGAAATGATTGACCAAACCCAAAAATTCCTGCTGCGCCTGAAAGTAGAAGCTCGCCCGATTACAACGGAATGTGTATTTTGTCCCTAGGCCAGTCTGGTTAAGCGTTTGGAGCAGCAGAAGTGCGCAAAATCTGTTGCCTGCTCAACCATTTCTTAGCATCAAATACCCATATCTCGCGAACGGATTGACCAAACCCAAAAATTCCTGCTGCGTCTGAAAGTAGAAACTCGCCCGATTACAACGGCATGTGTATTTTCACGCTGGGCCATTCTGGTTAAGCGTTTGGAGCAGCAGAAGAGCGCAAAATTTGTTGTCTTCTGATCCATTCCTTAGCTGCAAACTCCCATATCTCTCGAACGGATTGACCAAACCCAGAAATTCCTATTGGGTCTGAAAGTAGAAACTCGCCCGATTACAACAGTATGTGTATTTTTTCCGTGGGCCATTCTGGTTAAGCGTTTGGAGCAGCAGAATTGCGAAAAATTTGTGGTCTCCTGAACCATTTCTTGGCTGCAAACTCCCATATCTCGCGAACGGATTCACCAATCCCAAAAATTCCTATTGCGTCTGAAAGTAGAAACTCGCCCGATTACAAAGGTATGCCTGTTTTTTCCCTGGGCCATTCTGGTTAAGCGTTTGGAGCACAGAAGTGCGGACAATTTGTTGCCTTCTCAACCATTTCTTAGCTTCAAACTCCCAGATCTCGCGAACGGATTGACCAAACCCAAAAATTTCTGCTGCGTCTGAAAGCAGAAACTCGCCCGATTACAACGGTATGTTTATTAATTCCCTAGGCCATTCGTGTAAAGCGTTTGGAGCAGCAGAAGTGCGAAAAATTTGTTGTTTTCTCAACCATTTCTTAGCTTCAAACTCCCGTATCTCGCGAAATGATTGACCAAACCCAAAAATTCCTGCTGCGCCTGAAAGTAGAAGCTCGCCCGATTACAACGGAATGTGTATTTTGTCCCTAGGCCAGTCTGGTTAAGCGTTTGGAGCAGCAGAAGTGCGCAAAATCTGTTGCCTGCTCAACCATTTCTTAGCATCAAATACCCATATCTCGCGAACGGATTGACCAAACCCAAAAATTCCTGCTGCGTCTGAAAGTAGAAACTCGCCCGATTACAACGGCATGTGTATTTTCACGCTGGGCCATTCTGGTTAAGCGTTTGGAGCAGCAGAATTGCGCAAAATTTGTTGTCTTCTGAACCATTCCTTAGCTGCAAACTCCCATATCTCGCGAACGGATTGACCAAACCCAGAAATTCCTATTGGGTCTGAAAGTAGAAACTCGCCCGATTACAACGGTATGTGTATTTTTTCCGTGTGCCATTCTGGTTAAGCGTTTGGAGCAGCAGAATTGCGAAAAATTTGTGGTCTCCTGAACCATTTCTTGGCTGCAAACTCCCATATCTCGCGAACGGATTCACCAATCCCAAAAATTCCTATTGCGTCTGAAAGTAGAAACTCGCCCGATTACAAAGGTATGCCTGTTTTTTCCCTGGGCCATTCTGGTTAAGCGTTTGGAGCACAGAAGTGCGAACAATTTGTTGCTTTCTCAACCATTTGTTAGCTTCAAACTCCCATATCTCGCGAAAGGAATGACCAAACCCAAAAATTTCTGTTGCGTGTGAAAGTAGAGACTCTCCCGATTACAACGGTATGTTTATTAATTCCCTAGGCCATTCTGGTTAAGCGTTTGGGGCAGCAGAAGTGCGAAAAATTTGTTGCCTTCTCCACCATTTCTTAGCTTCAAACTCCCAAATCTCGTGAACGGATTGACCAAACGCAAAAATTCCTATTGAATCTGAAAGTAGAAACTCGCCCGATTACAACGGTATGTCTCTCTTTTCCGTAGGCCATTCTGGTTAAGCGTTTGGAGCAGCAGAAGTGCGAAAAATTTGTTGTCTTCTCAACCATTTCTTAGCTTCAAACTCCCATACCTCGCGAACGGATTGACCAAACCCAAAAATTCCTGCTGCGCCTGAAAGTAGAAGCTCGCCCGATTACAACGGTATGTGTATTTTTTCCCTGGGCCATTCTGGTTAAGCGTTTGGAGCAGCAGAAGTGCGCAAAATTTGTTGT
Organism: Ptiloglossa arizonensis; assembly: GCF_051014685.1. NCBI lineage: Eukaryota > Metazoa > Arthropoda > Insecta > Hymenoptera > Colletidae > Ptiloglossa > Ptiloglossa arizonensis. The sequence continues at coordinate 1,298,144 of NW_027478393.1, forward strand.
CTTCTCAACCATTTCTTAGCTTCAAACTCCCATATCTCGCGAACGGATTGACCAAACCCAAAAATTCCTGCTGCGCCTGAAAGTAGAAACTCGCCCGATTACAACAGTATGTTTATTAATTCCTTGGCCATTCTGGTTAAGCGGTTGGAGCAGCACAAGTGCGAAAAATTTTTTGCTTTCTCAACCATTTCTTAGCTTCAAACACCCATATCTCGCGAACGGATTCACCAATCCCAAAAATTCCTATTGCGTCTGAAAGTAGAAACTCGCCCGATTACAAAGGTATGCCTGTTTTTTCCCTGGGCCATTCTGGTTAAGCGTTTGGAGCACAGAAGTGCGGACAATTTGTTGCCTTCTCAACCATTTCTTAGCTTCAAACTCCCAGATCTCGCGAACGGATTGACCAAACCCAAAAATTTCTGCTGCGTCTGAAAGCAGAAACTCGCCCGATTACAACGGTATGTTTATTAATTCCCTAGGCCATTCGTGTAAAGCGTTTGGAGCAGCAGAAGTGCGAAAAATTTGTTGTTTTCTCAACCATTTCTTAGCTTCAAACTCCCGTATCTCGCGAACGGATTGACCAAACCCAAAAATTCCCATTGCGTTTGAATGTGGGATCTCTCCCGATTATAACGGTATGTGTATTTTTTCCCTAGGCCATTCTGGTTAAGCGTTTGGAGCAGCAGAAGTGCGAAAAATTTGTTGTTTTCTCAACCATTTCTTAGCTTCAAACTCCCGTATCTCGCGAACGGATTGACCAAACCCAAAAATTCCCATTGCGTTTGAATGTGGGATCTCTCCCGATTATAACGGTATGTGTATTTTTTCCCTAGGCCATTCTGGTTAAGCGTTTGGAGCAGCAGAATTTCGAAAAATTTGTGGTCTCCTGAACCATTTCTTGGCTGCAAACTCCCATATCTCGCGAACGGATTCACCAATCCCAAAAATTCCTATTGCGTCTGAAAGTAGAAACTCGCCCGATTACAAAGGTATGTGTATTTTTTCCTTGGGCCATTCTGGTTAAGCGTTTGGAGCAGCAGAAGTGCGCAAAATTTGTTGTCTTCTCAACCATTTCTTAGCTTCAAACTCCCATATCTCGCGAACGGATTGACCAAACCCAAAAATTCCTGCTGCGCCTGAAAGTAGAAACTCGCCCGATTACAACGGTATGTTTATTAATTCCTTGGCCATTCTGGTTAAGCGGTTGGAGCAGCACAAGTGCGAAAAATTTTTTGCTTTCTCAACCATTTCTTAGCTTCAAACACCCATATCTCGCGAACGGATTGACCAAACCCAAAAATTCCTATTGCATCTGATAGTAGAAACTCGCCCGATTACAACGGAATATGCATTTTGTCCCTAGGCCAGTCTGGTTAAGCGTTTGGAGCAGCAGAAGTGCGCAAAATCTGTTGCCTGCTCAACCATTTCTTAGCATCAAATACCCATATCTCGCGAACGGATTGACCAAGCCCAAAAATTCCTGCTGCGCCTGAAAGTAGAAGCTCGCCCGATTACAACGGAATGTGTATTTTGTCCCTAGGCCAGTCTGGTTAAGCGTTTGGAGCAGCAGAAGTGCGCAAAATCTGTTGCCTGCTCAACCATTTCTTAGCATCAAATACCCATATCTCGCGAACGGATTGACCAAACCCAAAAATTCCTGCTGCGTCTGAAAGTAGAAACTCGCCCGATTACAACGGCATGTGTATTTTCACGCTGGGCCATTCTGGTTAAGCGTTTGGAGCAGCAGAATTGCGCAAAATTTGTTGTCTTCTGAACCATTCCTTAGCTGCAAACTCCCATATCTCGCGAACGGATTGACCAAACCCAGAAATTCCTATTGGGTCTGAAAGTAGAAACTCGCCCGATTACAACGGTATGTGTATTTTTTCCGTGTGCCATTCTGGTTAAGCGTTTGGAGCAGCAGAATTGCGAAAAATTTGTGGTCTCCTGAACCATTTCTTGGCTGCAAACTCCCATATCTCGCGAACGGATTCACCAATCCCAAAAATTCCTATTGCGTCTGAAAGTAGAAACTCGCCCGATTACAAAGGTATGCCTGTTTTTTCCCTGGGCCATTCTGGTTAAGCGTTTGGAGCACAGAAGTGCGAACAATTTGTTGCTTTCTCAACCATTTGTTAGCTTCAAACTCCCATATCTCGCGAAAGGACTGACCAAACCCAAAAATTCCTGCTGCGCCTGAAAGTAGAAACTCGCCCGATTACAACGGTATGTTTATTAGTTCCCTAGGCCATTCTGGTTAAGCGTTTGGGGCAGCAGAAGTGCGAAAAATTTGTTGCCTTCTCCACCATTTCTTAGCTTCAAACTCCCAAATCTCGTGAACGGATTGACCAAACGCAAAAATTCCTATTGAATCTGAAAGTAGAAACTCGCCCGATTACAACGGTATGTCTCTCTTTTCCGTAGGCCATTCTGGTTAAGCGTTTGGAGCAGCAGAAGTGCGAAAAATTTGTTGTCTTCTCAACCATTTCTTAGCTTCAAACTCCCATACCTCGCGAACGGATTGACCAAACCCAAAAATTCCTGCTGCGCCTGAAAGTAGAAGCTCGCCCGATTACAACGGTATGTGTATTTTTTCCCTGGGCCATTCTGGTTAAGCGTTTGGAGCAGCAGAAGTGCGCAAAATTTGTTGTCTTCTCAACCATTTCTTAGCTTCAAACTCCCATATCTCGCGAACGGAATGACCAAACCCAAAAATTCCTGCTGCGCCTGAAAGTAGAAACTCGCCCGATTACAACGGTATGTTTATTAATTCCTTGGCCATTCTGGTTAAGCGGTTGGAGCAGCACAAGTGCGAAAAATTTTTTGCTTTCTCAACCATTTCTTAGCTTCAAACACCCATATCTCGCGAACGGATTGACCAAACCCAAAAATTCCTATTGCATCTGATAGTAGAAACTCGCCCGATTACAACGGAATATGTATTTTGTCCCTAGGCCAGTCTGGTTAAGCGTTTGGAGCAGCAGAAGTGCGCAAAATCTGTTGCCTGCTCAACCATTTCTTAGCATCAAATACCCATATCTCGCGAACGGATTGACCAAGCCCAAAAATTCCTGCTGCGTCTGAAAGTAGAAACTCGCCCGATTACAACGGCATGTGTATTTTCACGCTGGGCCATTCTGGTTAAGCGTTTGGAGCAGCAGAAGAGCGCAAAATTTGTTGTCTTCTGATCCATTCCTTAGCTGCAAACTCCCATATCTCTCGAACGGATTGACCAAACCCAGAAATTCCTATTGGGTCTGAAAGTAGAAACTCGCCCGATTACAACGGTATGTGTATTTTTTCCGTGGGCCATTCTGGTTAAGCGTTTGGAGCAGCAGAATTGCGAAAAATTTGTGGTCTCCTGAACCATTTCTTGGCTGCAAACTCCCATATCTCGCGAACGGATTCACCAATCCCAAAAATTCCTATTGCGTCTGAAAGTAGAAACTCGCCCGATTACAAAGGTATGCCTGTTTTTTCCCTGGGCCATTCTGGTTAAGCGTTTGGAGCACAGAAGTGCGGACAATTTGTTGCCTTCTCAACCATTTCTTAGCTTCAAACTCCCAGATCTCGCGAACGGATTGACCAAACCCAAAAATTTCTGCTGCGTCTGAAAGCAGAAACTCGCCCGATTACAACGGTATGTTTATTAATTCCCTAGGCCATTCGTGTAAAGCGTTTGGAGCAGCAGAAGTGCGAAAAATTTGTTGTTTTCTCAACCATTTCTTAGCTTCAAACTCCCGTATCTCGCGAACGGATTGACCAAACCCAAAAATTCCCATTGCGTTTGAATGTGGGATCTCTCCCGATTATAACGGTATGTGTATTTTTTCCCTAGGCCATTCTTGTTAAGCGTTTGGAGCAGCAGAAGTGCGAAAAATTTGTTGTTTTCTCAACCATTTCTTAGCTTCAAACTCCCGTATCTCGCGAACGGATTGACCAAACCCAAAAATTCCCATTGCGTTTGAATGTGGGATCTCTCCCGATTATAACGGTATGTGTATTTTTTCCCTAGGCCATTCTGGTTAAGCGTTTGGAGCAGCAGAATTGCGAAAAATTTGTGGTCTCCTGAACCATTTCTTGGCTGCAAACTCCAATATCTCGCGAACGGATTCACCAATCCCAAAAATTCCTATTGCGTCTGAAAGTAGAAACTCGCCCGATTACAAAGGTATGTGTATTTTTTCCTTGGGCCATTCTGGTTAAGCGTTTGGAGCAGCAGAAGTGCGCAAAATTTGTTGTCTTCTCAACCATTTCTTAGCTTCAAACTCCCATATCTCGCGAACGGATTGACCAATACCAAAAATTCCTGCTGCGCCTGAAAGTAGAAGCTCGCCCGATTACAAGGGTATGTGTATTTTTTCCCTAGGCCATTCTGGTTAAGCGTTTGGAGCAGCAGAATTGCGAAAAAGTTGTTGTCTTCTCAACCATTTCTTAGCTTCAAACTCCCATATCTCGCGAAATGATTGACCAAACCCAAAAATTCCTGCTGCGCCTGAAAGTAGAAGCTCGCCCGATTACAACGGTATGTGTATTTTTTCCCTAGGCCATTCTGGTTAAGCGTTTGGAGCAGCAGAATTGCGCAAAATTTGTTGCCTACTCTACCATTTCTTAGCTTCAAACTCCCATATCTCGCGAACGGATTGACCAAACCCAAAAATTCTTGCTGCGCCTGAAAGTAGAAACTCGCCCGATTACAACGGTATGTTTATTAATTCCTTGGCCATTCTGGTTAAGCGGTTGGAGCAGCACAAGGGCGAAAAATTTTTTGCCTTCTCAACCATTTCTTAGCTTCAAACACCCATATCTCGCGAACGGATTGACCAAACCCAAAAATTCCTATTGCATCTGATAGTAGAATCTCGCCCGATTACAACGGAATGTGTATTTTGTCCCTAGGCCAGTCTGGTTAAGCGTTTGGAGCAGCAGAAGTGCGCAAAATCTGTTGCCTGCTCAACCATTTCTTAGCATCAAATACCCATATCTCGCGAACGGATTGACCAAACCCAAAAATTCCTGCTGCGTCTGAAAGTAGAAACTCGCCGATTACAACGGCATGTGTATTTTCACGCTGGGCCATTCTGGTTAAGCGTTTGGAGCAGCAGAATTGCGCAAAATTTGTTGTCTTCTGAACCATTCCTTAGCTGCAAACTCCCATATCTCGCGAACGGATTGACAAAACCCAGAAATTCCTATTGGGTCTGAAAGTAGAAACTCGCCCGATTACAACGGTATGTGTATTTTTTCCGTGTGCCATTCTGGTTAAGCGTTTGGAGCAGCAGAATTGCGAAAAATTTGTGGTCTCCTGAACCATTTCTTGGCTGCAAACTCCCATATCTCGCGAACGGATTCACCAATCCCAAAAATTCCTATTGCGTCTGAAAGTAGAAACTCGCCCGATTACAAAGGTATGCCTGTTTTTTCCCTGGGCCATTCTGGTTAAGCGTTTGGAGCACAGAAGTGCGAACAATTTGTTGCTTTCTCAACCATTTGTTAGCTTCAAACTCCCATATCTCGCGAAAGGATTGACCAAACCCAAAAATTTCTGTTGCGTGTGAAAGTAGAGACTCTCCCGATTACAACGGTATGTTTATTAATTCCCTAGGCCATTCTGGTTAAGCGTTTGGGGCAGCAGAAGTGCGAAAAATTTGTTGCCTTCCCCACCATTTCTTAGCTTCAAACTCCCAAATCTCGTGAACGGATTGACCAAACGCAAAAATTCCTATTGAATCTGAAAGTAGAAACTCGCCCGATTACAACGGTATGTCTCTCTTTTCCGTAGGCCATTCTGGTTAAGCGTTTGGAGCAGCAGAAGTGCGAAAAATTTGTTGTCTTCTCAACCATTTCTTAGCTTCAAACTCCCATACCTCGCGAACGGATTGACCAAACCCAAAAATTCCTGCTGCGCCTGAAAGTAGAAGCTCGCCCGATTACAACGGTATGTGTATTTTTTCCCTGGGCCATTCTGGTTAAGCGTTTGGAGCAGCAGAAGTGCGCAAAATTTGTTGTCTTCTCAACCATTTCTTAGCTTCAAACTCCCATATCTCGCGAACGGATTGACCAAACCCAAAAATTCCTGCTGCGCCTGAAAGTAGAAACTCGCCCGATTACAACGGTATGTTTATTAATTCCCTAGGCCATTCGTGTAAAGCGTTTGGAGCAGCAGAAGTGCGAAAAATTTGTTGTCTTCTCAACCATTTCTTAGCTTCAAACTCCCGTATCTCGCGAACGGATTGACCAAACCCAAAAATTCCCATTGCGTTTGAATGTGGGATCTCTCCCGATTATAACGGTATGTGTATTTTTTCCCTAGGCCATTCTGGTTAAGCGTTTGGAGCAGCAGAAGTGCGAAAAATTTGTTGTCTTCTCAACCATTTCTTAGCTTCAAACTACCATATCTCGCGAACGGATTGACCGATCCCAAAAATTCCTGCTGCGCCTGAAAGTAGAAGTTCGCCCGATTACAACGGTATGTGTATTTTTTCCCTAGGCTATTCTGGTTAAGCGTTTTGAGCAGCAGAAGTGCGCAAAATTTGTTGCCTACTCTACCATTTCTTAGCTTCAAACTCCCATATCTCGCGAAAGGATTGACCAAACCCAAAAATTTCTGTTGCGTGTGAAAGTAGAGACTCTCCCGATTACAACGGTATGTTCATTAATTCCCTAGGCCATTCTGGTTAAGCGTTTGGGGCAGCAGAAGTGCGAAAAATTTGTTGCCTTCTCCACCATTTCTTAGCTTCAAACTCCCAAATCTCGTGAACGGATTGACTAAACGCAAAAATTCCTATTGAATCTGAAAGTAGAAACTCGCCCGATTACAACGGTATGTCTCTTTTTTCCGTAGGCCATTCTGGTTAAGCGTTTGGAGCAGCAGAATTGCGAAAAAGTTATTGTCTTCTCAACCATTTCTTAGCTTCAGACTCCCATATCTCGCGAACGGATTGACCAAACCCAAAAATTCCTATTGCATCTGAAAGTAGAAACTCTCCCGATTACAACGGTATGTTTATTTTTTCCCTAGGCCATTCTGGTTAAGCGTTTGGAGCAGCAGAAGTGCGCAAAATTTGTTGTCTTCTCAACCATTTCTTAGCTTCAAACTCCCATATCCCGCGAACGGATTGACCAAACCCAAAAATTCCTGCTGCGCCTGAAAGTAGAAACTCGCCCGATTACAACGGTATGTTTATTAATTCCTTCGCCATTCTGGTTAAGCGTTCGGAGCAGCAGAAGTGCGAAAAATTTGTTGCCTTCTCAACCATTTCTTAGCTTCAAACTCCCATATCTCGCGAACGGATTGACCAAACCCAAAAATTCCTATTGCGTCGGAAAGTAGAAATTCTCCCGATTACAACGGTATGTCTCTTTTTTCCGTAGGCCATTCTGGTTAAGCGTTTGGAGCAGCAGAAGTGCGAAAAACTTGTTGCTTTCTCAACCATTTCTTAGCTTCAGACTCCCATACCTCGCGAACGGACAGACCAAACCCAAAAATTCCTATTGCATCTGAAAGTAGAAACTCGCCCGATTACAACGGCATGTGTATTTTCACGCTGGGCCATTCTGGTTAAGCGTTTGGAGCAGCAGAAGTGCGCAAAATTTGTTGTCTTCTGAACCATTCCTTAGCTGCAAACTCCCATATCTCGCGAACGGATTGACCAAACCCAGAAATTCCTATTGGGTCTGAAAGTAGAAACTCGCCCGATTACAACGGTATGTGTATTTTTTCCGTGGGCCATTCTGGTTAAGCGTTTGGAGCAGCAGAATTGCGAAAAATTTGTGGTCTCCTGAACCATTTCTTGGCTGCAAACTCCCATATCTCGCGAACGGATTCACCAATCCCAAAAATTCCTATTGCGTCTGAAAGTAGAAACTCGCCCGATTACAACGGTATGTGTATTTTTTCCGTAGGCCATTCTGGTTAAGCGTTTGGAGCAGCAGAATTGCGCAAAATTTGTTGCCTTCTCAACCATTTCTTAGCTTCAAACTCCCATATCTCGCGAACGGATTGACCAAAC